>NC_081827.1:4998181-5302272 GCF_030867095.1 Alligator mississippiensis
TTCAAATACAAATGTCAGATCCTTTCCTTTTTTTCCCTTAAGCTTTGTGGTGGGTCTAATGTAAAAGCCTCAGCTGTTAATTTATCTTTTTCATTGTTGGCCTTGGCAACTGCCAATTCCTTTGCTTTTATAAATAATATACTACCGCTTCTTAATCCTCTCTTCATCCGTAGAGCAGATTTTCTCCCATGCTGTTCTGAGTGACCTGTAAGCATTACCCCTGGGGTATTGAATGGATTGGAGACCTTTCCCCTTCCCTGCTCCTCACCACTCCCTTAGGCCTTATCTACGCAGGAAAGTATGTGACTGTACAGGTATAGTACTTGCGGTCCTGGTACATCCCCATGCAGATATTCTCATGGCTAAATGAGTGGAAACGTTAAGCTAAGATAAATAAGTGTGTGCATGGGGGTGCTAGTTTTCCCAGCATGACTGTAATCATTTACCAACATGGTTGTAAAAGTTGCACTGGTGAAACTGTACCATATAGGAAAGTTCAGGAGGTTTGGGTGGGGTGGACTGAGGGGCTGTCGGTGTCCCATTTAGGCTTTGTTGCAGTGGTTAGGATTGTTAAAAAGCCATTTGGGGTGACAGAGGTGATGTAAGCTGGACTAAGCTGCCGGTTTGTTTCCTATAAGGTGCAGAATTACCCTAGCTCAGGTTGGAAATGTTTTTGGGCAGAATGTCAAAAACCTCCGCAACCTCAATTTGGAAGATGTTGGCGTGCCAGGGGCAGATGGCAGGGGAGCTGCAAGGGGACAGATCCTTATCGTGGCAGTGCAGCCCCAGCCCCTTCCCCGTCATCTGCCCTGAGGTGTACATGAATCTGCCATCAGCAACGAGGCGGGCCAGGGCTCTCCAGACCCCAGTGCAGCTGCTTGCAGCCTCCCTGCCACCCGCTGCAAGCAGACCTGGCTCCTGGGCCAGCTGTGGCATGCTGAGCAAAATGGGTTCATATGCCACACTGGCACATGTGCCAGGAGTTGCCAACCCCTGCCCTAGATGGTAATGATTTTTGGTTGGAAGCAGTCGACAGCAGTCTGCACGTACCACCTCATAGCTACACTTTGCCAATCTCTGGAGCCATTGCATTCCCCACTGTTAAATTAGCTTACTGTTTTTTTGGTCTCTGAACATGTTCAGGGAAAGGCTTTCTCCTTTCATAAAGATGTCTCTGCATCTGTCTCTTTTGCATCGTTAGCCGTGGTGTGGGAGTTTTCTGGGGCCTGGGGTAGGCTCTTGACTTCTGAAATCTGTTAATTGAATGGTGGGATCTTCTGTTTATGCCAGTCTTCGATGGCTGTCCTTTCACTCTGTAATGTCAGACAGTCTCCTGCTCTGTGCTTTCTTGCTGTCTTATCCCCTTCCTCTTATCTCTCTTGCACCTAGTAACAAGTTACAGATGGTAAAATGAGACCAGCGTGGTATCCAGTATCCCTGCTGCAGAGACCCAAGCCTTATTGGCTTGTATGCGTGGCTTGAAACAGTTTAGAAAATCGACATGCAGCATAAAGGCCTCCGTGCTATCTTGCTAGTTAAGATAAGATAAAATCCTGGTGAATGCTTAGCAGTGAGTTGCTTTCAGATGATTATTAGGTCAGGTCACGCTGGGAAGCCTGGTTTAACTTGTGTGGTTAGGATGAGCTGCTTTTTGAACAAATTTGAGATTAAATTTTAATGAGTCTGAGTAAGATCCCATCTTTTCTTCCGAATGAGGGCAAGATCTGCTTCTGTCCCTGAAGTGTTCTCTTTTCAAACTGGCCTACGGAGCACCTGGGGTGGTCTGCTAAGAGCCAGCTCGTCACACATTAGCATCTTAATTGTTTCTGTTCGTTGTACAAAGGAGCCGGGAGGCAGGCAAAAAGCAGGGACTTGGGAGAGGGGAGCGAGGAGTGGGGGCATGATAAAGAATTGGATCCTCGAGATGACAGCCGCTGCTGAGAGCAAATAGCCAGGTGATGGAGCAGCATGTGCCGTGGATCAGGAGAGCACAGCGTGTGCAAGAGAGGAGAACCACCCAGCAAAACGGGAACAGGAGGAGGGGAGAAAGGGATTGGCTGCAGGTTCAGATAGAAAGTCTCATCTCGTCTTGTCGACAATCCCTCGATTCAAGGACGATCTCTACCACGGCTCATTGATGGGTCTTGAGGCGCCACAGATCCATCGACAGAAGTTGCAGGTCTTGCCACAGGGGAGAGTAGGCTGCAAGCTGGGATCCTCCTCCTTTTCCTTCCTCCACTCTCTCTTTTCTGCTTCTGTTTACCTTGAGCCAGGTTGCTGCTTGGTTGAGGTTGCAGCGCCATTGAGTCACTTAGACGCCGGCTTTTCCCAGCTCTTGATGTCAGCTTCCATTTTTCCTCAAGAAAATGGATGCAGATGGAGATTGGAAGAGAAGACCCAAGCAGAGTATGACTGGTTTGGGGAGGCAGGAGGAATTAAAACTCCTCATGTTAAGGATTTCTTTCCATATTTTTTCTAGCTCTACTCCACACAAACAGTTTCTGTAGTTGCCAAAGACATGCATCATAATTGGGGAGAAGAAGAGAAGCACAGGGAAAAAATATAGCTTTGATTCATCTGGATCTGCTCCTCCAATGCAACTACTACTTATGAAAACCCCGGGGTCCATGTGATAACCAGGGCTCAGACAAGGTGTTGCAAACTGAAGGGGTTTCAAGCAGTAGTTTCTTGCAAGGCCCCTTGCTTGACTTTCACAGTTCCACACTTGACTTGCATTACAGATCAAGCGGCTCTTGAGAGGGCAAAATATGAAATGGGAAGGGTGGCTTTTTTGTCCCTAGGGCTCCAGATCTTTGACCACCCTTGACCTACAGCGAGTTGGCTCCTGTGACTGCCTGTATCAAATGAACTTCACCTCAAAATAAATTGAGAGAACCTGGCAACTTCTATTCAAAGGATGCCCAGAATAACCTAGCTAGGCCCCTATCAGCAAGAGCGGTGTCCCGTTAAGGGTACTAGGGTCATGGGCAAAGTCTGCAAAGATACTCCCCAGCCAGTCATGCTGGGTTTGAAGGTGAAGTACGCTTGTGGCTTTGTGGGGGTTTAGGTTGTAGTTGTGTTGGTCTAAGGACATAGGCAGACAAGGTTCCTTGGGTGAATTTGATATCTTTTATTAGACCAACCCAAATGGTTGGAGAATAGTTATTAAGTGGCTTTGTTCCACTCTACAGTATGTGAACATTGTAGAGAGTGACTTCTTCCTGCTATAGTGCTGGAGGGGTGGGAGGCGTTCTGATTTTGGGTGAGTTTTTTTCTTAAATAGAAAGAAATGCTGCTTTGTCCTTGTAGGACATGTCCAAGCTAAAACTACATGGTGCTTCAGCTCTCGGCTCTGTTTGAGACCACTGAGAAGCCTGTTTTCAAGAAGTGCCGAGCACTTACCATGAGATGAACATACACAGGTCAGGTCTTTGCAGAGGACACTTCTGAAAATGCCTGCACAGCTAGGTTTCGCGTGCTGCATTTCATTGGCAGCCCAGCAAATCTCTTCAGTTCTGGTTTGTTATCCTGTCTTCACCATCGTTACGGATGGGTGTACGTTAGCAGGAATGGGTGATAGCCAGAGAGATTTTTTTTTTTTTAATTTTTTTTTTAACAACTCGTCTGAAAACCAAATATTCCGTATGTTCCAAAAATTGCATTTTATCCCTTTCTT
Organism: Alligator mississippiensis; assembly: GCF_030867095.1. NCBI lineage: Eukaryota > Metazoa > Chordata > Crocodylia > Alligatoridae > Alligator > Alligator mississippiensis. Next base: position 5,001,858 of record NC_081827.1, read on the forward strand.
CCCCTGGAATTGGTGTTCTCACAGGGGCTTGTCTTGGGGACTGAAGACATCCCAATTGCTGGCACCAATTTAGAGTTGGCGTGGTAATCGGGGAGACTGGTTTGTGTACTGGTTATTCCAGATGCATTATTTTTCCCTGAAGGTTAAGCTGGGGTTAACCTGAATAACTTGGTCAGGTGTCAGTGAGCTCAGCTACACTCTCATCATAAAGTCCAGATAGAATTAAAGAAGCAAGTAGGTAGGACTCAGTGAAAAACACTCGAGGTGGTCCTTGCCTAAATACTGAGCCTGCCACCTAGATTGGAAAAAGCCTGTGGTGTTGGATTTGATCCTCACCACAAAACTGTGCATGTTTAATGTATATTTATTACATGTTGGGGGAAGGGGAGTGAGAAATTCTGTCATAAAATACGCACTTTCTGCCCCTAATCAACTCCACTTAATGTCAAAAATCAATTTAGCAGCATTGACATATGCTGCCCTCAATCAGGGAATGTGTACAGCCCGATAAGTATTTTGCATGTACCATTCAGAGTTCATGGAGGGCAAAGGCTAAAAAGTGAATTACAGTTACCTGAAGTGCCGAGTGGAAAAGCAATCTGACCGCGGTCGCACAGACTGAGTCGTTGATCTGGGAATGGGACCAAACATTTATTTCCCAGGCTCATGTTGTAACCCAGTGGTTTGCAACATTTTTAGACTCAAGGCACCCTGTGATAGGCACAAGACACCCCTTGGAGGATGCCTGCTCTTAGTTTTCACTTTATTTTTGACTACAGAGCAAGAGCATGGCAATTCTTCTGTTTCAGAGAACTCAGGAAAGCCACAATGGGTCAGGAGGTTTTTGACGTTGGTTTTCTTTTTGAAATCTCTGGGGTTATCTTGGGAATCATGTTCATACACGTGGCACCCTGGTTAAGAATAACTTTTATAACCATTAGATAACACTAGAGGAACATGGGTGAAAAATGCTGCAGTTTGACTGATCTGGAGCCTCGGGTCTCCTGCTTATCATCATATTTAATACATAGAGTCATACACCATGAGGGTGTGAAGGGACCTCAGGAGGTCACATCTACTCCAACCCCTGCTCTAAGCAAGACCAGCCCCAGCTACATCATCCCAGCCAAGGGTTTGCCTACATGGGTTTTGAAAACCTCCAAGGATGGAGACTCCACCACCACTCTGGGTAACCAGTGTTTCACCACCCTCCTAGTGAGAAAATCCTTCCTAATATCCAACCTCAACTTCCCGTGCTGCAGCTTGAGTCCATTGCTCCTTGTCCTGTCATCTGCCCCCACTGAGAACAGCCCAGCTCCATCCTCTTCGCAACCTCCCTGCAAGGAGTTGAAGGCTGCTATTCAATCCCCCTCAGTCTTCTCTTCTGCAGACTAAATAAGCCCAGTTTCATAGTTTCTAGGGTCGGAAGGGACCTGAACAGATCATCAAGTCCGACCCCCCTGCCCTGGGCAGGAGCGAGTGCTGGGATCATAATACCCCAGCCAGATATCTATCCCACCTCCTCTTGAAGACCCCCAAGGTAGGGGAGAGCACCACCGCCTTTGGGAGCCCATTTCAGAGCCTGGCAGCCCTAACTGTAAAGTTAATGCCTCCTGATATCAAGCCTGAACCTGCTTTCAATCAATTTGTGGCTGTTATACCTTGTTATCCCAGGTGGTGCCCGGGGGAATGGAGCCTCACCTATTTTCCAGTCGTACCTGTTGGTGAGTTTCTAGACGGCCACCAGATCCCCTCTCAGCCTTCTCTTGTGGAGGCTGAATAGATTCAGGCCCTTTAGCCTCTCTTCATAGGGCCTGCCCCACTGCCCCCTGATCATGCGAGTGGCCCTCTGGACCCTCTCAATGCTGGCCACATCCCTCTTGGAGTGCAGCACCCAGAACTGGACGCAGTACTACAACTGGGGCGTGACCAGCGCCACATAGAGGGGGAGGATCACCTCCCTGGACCTGCTCATGATACATCTGTGGATGCATGACAAGGTGCGGGTAGCCTTACTGACCGCTTCCTCACATTGGCAGCTCATGTCCATCCTGGAGTCAACAATGACTCCAAGATCCCTTTCAGCCACTGTGTTGTTGAGAGGGGTGTCCCCCAGCCTGTAGGTGTGTTGCTGGTTCCTTCTCCCTAGATGCAGCACCTTCACTTGTCTGCGTTGAACTCCATCCTATTCTCATCTGCCCACCTCTGCAACCTGTCTAGTAACTAGATTTAGATAAGTTCCCTTAATCTTTCCTCATAAGTCATGTCCCCCAACTCCCAAACCATTTTTGTTGCCTTCCACTGGACTCTCTCCAGTTTGTCCACATCCTTTCTGCAGTGGGGGCCCAAAACTGGACACAGGACTCCAGATGTGGCCTCACCAGTGCAGAATAGAGGTGAATAATCTCTTCTCTTGACCTACTACCAGTGCAGCCCAGGATGCTGGTAGCCTTCTTGGCACCAAGGGCACACTGCTGGCTCCTGTTCAGCTTGTCTCCTGTCACCCCCAGGTCCTTTTCTGCAGAGCTGCTGCCCAACCTGTCAGCCCCAGCCTGCTCTGGTGCATGGGATTACTCCCTTCTTAGTGCAGGACTTTGCACTTGTCCTTGCTGAACCTCATGAGTTTCAGTGGCAAGGCTAGTTTTAGTCTAGCATACTTGCCTCAAGGAGCTGTTTCTGTGGATGTGAAGTGACATAAATCTGCATTCCTATGCAGCCCTCGGTATGTCTTGCTGTAGTTTTCATAGTTTCATAGTAGCTAGGGTCAGGAGGGACCTGAACAGATCATCTCGCCTGACCCCCTGTCACAGGCAGGAATGAATGCTGGGTTCACAAGACCCCAGACAGGTGATCACCCAACCTCCTCTTGAATTTGCCCAAGGTAGGGGCGAGGACCACCTCCCTGGGAAGTTGGTTCCAGATTTTGGCCACCCTAACTGTAAAATATTGCCTTCTGATCTCCAACCTAAACCTATTCTCCATCATCTTATGACCATTGTTCCTTGTCACCCCAGGTGGTGCTGGGGAGAAAAGAGCTCTGCCTGTTTGCTGTTGATCCCCCCAACGAGCTTGTAGGCAGCCACCAGGTCCCCCCTCAGCCTCCTCTTGCTGAGGCTGAACAGGTTCAGGTCCCTCAGTCTCTCCACTTAGGGCCTGCCCTGCTGCCCTCTCACCAAGCGGGTGGCCCTCCTCTGAACCCTCTCCATGCTTGCCACATCCCGTTTGAAGTGCGGTGCCCAGTACTGGACGCACTACTCCACCTGCGGCCTGACCAAAGTCACGTAGAGGGGGAGGATCACCTCTCTGGACTGGCTTGAGATGCACCTTTGGATGCATGACAAGGTCTGGCTGGCCTTGCAGGCTGCGGTCTGGCATTTGTGGCTCGTGTTCATCTTGGAGTCAATAATGACTCCAAGATCCCTTTCTGCCTCTGTGCTTTCAAGAGGAGAACTCCCCAGCCTGTACATATGCTGTGGATTCCTTCCCCCAGGTGCAGCACCCTGCATTTGTCTATGAATTGCAGTTGTAGTTGATGCAATGTCAGGATAAGATTGTAGGATAAGATTTTCCATGCTGTCTCTATCTAAGTACTAGGAGCTGGATATAAAGCTATCAGCTAACTTTGCAGAGCCCCTTCTCCTGAGCAGTTTGAATTGATTGAAGGCAAACGGCTATGTCTCCTTGCTTAGTTGTTAGTCAGTGTACTTATTTTCTAGACCAGGGTGGCCAAACTGTGGCATGAGTGGCTCAGGCATCCTTTGTGGCATGCAGCAGATGTGGGAGAAGACAGACAGCACTGTGGTGGATAGGGCAGAGAGCAGAAAACAGAGCAGCTGATCAGTCAGAGAGCACAGGGCAGAAAGCAAAGCATCAGATCAAGCAAGGGAACAGAGAGCAGAGCAGCGGATCAAGCAAGAGAAGGGGATCAGAGTGGCACTCCAGGAGGGTGCGCAATTAATTTGTGGCACACCTGCCAAAAAGGTGTCCTGTCTGTCTCCGTGTCATGCTCCCCCCCGTTCTAGACTGTATTTCAGCAAAATGTATTAGTGCGAGCCATGGTCAAAGAGTGCTTTCTACACGGGCTAAAATAATCCCGAGTAGTATATCCCAGGCTTGAGAGTAATACTAAAGACCTGACTGCTAGTAAATAGAAACCCAGATGCTTTTGTACTGAGGGTTTGTGGTGCTGTGGAAAACACAAGACCATCTTACACACGTGACAGAACCATACTAATCTGTGGAAACAGTGTGAAATATAGATGGGTGCCTCTACATGGTCGTTCGGGGGCAGATCTCTGATGTAGCTGCTGTGACTGCTCTCCAAAGCGCTAGACAGTTTTTTTTTTTGTGTAAGTGCTGTCTTTGTCTTTTCCTAACGAGCTGATGATAAACTGCCTGGCATTCAGAATATTTCCCAAATTGAATCCTGGCTGTGGTTAATACATATTGGCTGTAGGTCAAGAGAGTGTATCTTGGACTGCTGGTACATAAACTTTGCCTACCCTGAGTATTGCAGTGACAGGTTGGCAGGAATCCTCCAAATCTCCATAAGAGTCACAGCGTATGACTAATTTCCTTCGCTGGAGGGAAAGAAACTCCTATATTTGGAGCCCTAGTAAAAGCAGGACATTCTGTATAAATGTAGAACTGGGTATACTGGTCTTTGCGATTGTCCCCATCTTCATTTTGAAGCTGGACAACACTTTTTAAAAGTCCATAAATGGCCCTTGAGCCTTGCCTGGCAAAGATGCTTTCTATACCACTATTGTTTGCATAGCCATGCTGTTTTTATAGGAAGTAATTACAAACACTTCAGGATCTGTTTGGAAAACTTCTTTGTTTCAAAGCCTTGAGTTTATTTTTGAGTCTTGAACTTACCTTGTGAATCTTAAGCTTGGACGCTGGACAAGGGCAATAAATGTCAGATACGTTCATGTGGAACAGGACGTTATAGATGGAAACTCTCTAAGATTGCAAATGGTTCAGCTATTAACCTTTCTGCACTGAGGTAGCTGAAGGCAGTCTAATTGCCTCCCTTCCCACGTTTTCCATTAGAATAGACTTTCAGGAGGCATTATTTTTTTCTCCAGCCCCCACCCACTGCTGATTCTTGGGGCTTCATTCTCCAGCTAATTGAATAGGTTGCAAAGCACAAATGCCTGGATATTCTCTCCCCCTCCCTCTTTCTCTTCCTCTTTCTCATTTTACCAGCAAGAACCGTTTGCTAGGAAATCTGTTCCCTGAAATTACTCCTTTCAGTATGGTTCACTGCTCACGCACACTCAAAAATGCCTAATCCCCACTTCCAATCCAGCTCTTTTGAATAAGATCCAATGTGGTGATTGGTCCTAAGTCAGGCCACAAGGAAGCTAATTTGCAGGCTGTTCTATGGTGCTTGCAACTTCACACACAATAAAGAATGTATCTTTTCAATTCTTTTGTGGGAAGCAAAGGTTGCACAGTCCCATTTTACAGACAGAGGGACTGAGGCATGGAGCCATGCAGCGACTTGCCCTGAGTTCTGCAAGGAGTCTGGGGCAAAGCCAGGGACTGAGCCGAGATCCCCAGAGTACATCAGCTGTTAGTATCCTGAAATTGCCCCTCTGAGCTTTGTAATCGCTGCTCCAAAGAAAATGGAAGGGAAGCCCATCCGTTTGTAGCAGGGGCAGCGAGGGGGAGTTGGGACCTTCCTTGTGACAAGATCTACAGAGAGGATTTATAAAGCAGCCACCTCTGCCGTTGTAACAAACAATTGATTTTTTACAAAATTAAAGTCAGAAAACGAGGCAAACTTCAGAGGGAAGCAACTTCTGTACCCTACAGCGTAAAGAAAAGGCCTGATCCCACATCCCCGCTTGATAGTACAGGGTGGGTGTTACTGCAGAGTTACCTGTTGGGCCCAAGAGTCCAGTGACAGTCTGTATTTTTAAAGACTCAAAAAAGGCTTTAATATTTTATGGTGAAAGCCATATTTCCAAGGGAATGCTGGAGGATATTCAAAACTACCTTGGGTAAAAGACCGGAGAGCTGCATTGCAAGGCAGGATGATGCACGAAGTCTCCATATCCAGCACCTGGAGCCTGTGAGCAAATCTTGGCTTCTCTTGTAGGGACGCTGATGTGAGTGGCATATGGGAAGGCTGCTTCCATTTTTAGCAGCTGTAGCAAAGTTGCAGTGACGCAGCCCCTTGCAAATCTGCGCACAGCCCATGTAAACACAAAGGGAGCTTGCTGCCGATCAGTGCAAGAGTGGCTGGCAGTCGACGTGCAGATGGCAACTTTCATTAAGTTTTCACATTCAAAGAGCTGGAAGGGCTCCTTTCCCTTAGGAAGGATTGTTGCAGATGGAAAATGCAGACTCAGCACGGTGGTTTAATTGCAATGCACCTGATTCCTTTTCTTCACTTTTTATCTTGTAGCTGTGTGATCTGGGAGGTTCTCTGTTCATTTTTTTTTTAATCTGCTTATACCTCTGGTCCAGTACATAGAGACGCAGACTGCCAAATCTGAAATGTTCTGCAGCCTCTGAATCAATTTGGAGATCTGGGTTTCTGGTTTGACCTCCTCTTGGATATAATTCTGAGGGACTCAACTTCTTGGCACCTAAAGATGCCGTACGGCCCCCACTTACCCATTCTGAAACCTCCTGCTTCAATAAAGTCCCACCAGCTATAAACTCTGCAACCCTTCATGGAAGTGTTTATGGGAGAGAGCAAGGAAAATTGGACACGGCGCAGCTTGCTCAGCATGGGATCCATTTTTTTGTCCTTGCTAACATCTCTTGCACCCACTTGGCCGGTTCAGTAAAAGATATCGCCAAACGCATCTGTTTGCTTGCATGTTCTCTGGACCATCGTGATTGCAACAGCTCTGTTCTTGATGCATCGTTTTTCTCCCCCTTCATCCCCCACCACCCGACCCTTACAATATGGCCCTCGCACAAAGCCTTTTCAGATACAAGAATTGATGCAGTGACCTTTAGTTTTGGACAGACCCGATCAAATCGGTTCATATTTGTTGTCTTGAAGTCTGTCCACCCAAACAAGGAACAGCTATAGCAGGCGCTGACAAGTCTTGCCCTGATAGCCTTTCTTGAATGCAAGAGCATACCTCAAGGGGAAAGACGTTTCAAAATAGTCAACCTTTGGACGCTACGTCATGTGTGGCCTTTGGAAATTAAGCTCCAAGACTTTGCTGTACTTTGTATGAGAGTTAGGGATGTCCAGTAGGTTTTTTCTAAAAGGAAAAGTGAGTTCACTGACTTCAGTTTGAGATTAAATTTTCCAATGTTTGAAATCTTTACGGCTTTTACAGAAGTGCTTTGACGGAAACGCATAATAAGATTGCATCTGTTCTATTAAGTCCTTCAGGCTTGAACTCTAATAGTTTTAGTGGTGTTTAGAGCATCTTTCGCTTAGCTTCTGCTCAGATATTTGCTGATTAAAGGCCAGCTTCAGACCAGGACATGAAGCTGCCGCAGCAGTGGAAGCTCTGGATCCAGCACAGCCCACAGCGGGAGACGGGCCAGTGGCTGGGGAGGTGGGACTGCACCAGTGGAGACCAGTGAAGCAGCTGGGCCTGTCGGCCCTCACTCCCACTCCTGCCGCCCATCACCGTTTAGCAGTGGGCTGCTCCCCCTGACCACCCAAAAAATCCAGGGGGATGCATAGAGCAGCTCCACAGGTTGGATACAGCCCCCAAGCTTTGTGTCTGACCCCCTTGATTTAAGGGAGGAGAACCTTTCCAAGCAGCTAGAGCAGAGGATGGAGAGTCAGGGCTTCCATTTGATTGCTGTGTTTGAAAGCAGGTAAGTGCATTGACCTCTGGATGGGCATCCTCCTCCTGTGAAGTGGGTATATGACTTTGCAGGCCTAATGGCACGTCCTTTTGGCCTGGGTTTCTCAGAGGGACAGAGCTGGAGAGTTGTCAAGCATTCATTGACAGCCCTTTCTGATGCATGTCTGCCGTACGTGAAAAGCTTTGCAGTGCAGCGTCTGCTACTGGTTTACGAGGGAGCCCCCACGGTTTTGCTTTACTGAATGTTTTGTGCTTGTTGCATGCTTCAAGTAACACTTTAAAAAACTCATGAGTCCATTCTAGGTCTTTCCCTTCCCTGCGTGTCCTTTCTTGGAGCCTATCCTTTAGGTTATAAAGCGGGTTAGATTTCCACCTTATAAAATAACTGGTGAGCGTGAGCGTGTGGCACAAGCTTTCATGGGCTAGAGCTCACAAATGCTTGTGCTGTAGATATAGATAGGGGCCTGCTTTATTCAGTTTTGGAGATTTCACGGTTTCCGTGACATCTGGGAGTATTTGTAAAATCAACAAAAAAAATTTATAATCCAAACAAAATGCTGCTGGGAGGGGAAGGCTCCGACCCGCAGGGCAGCAGACGAGGTGGAGGCGGCTCCCTCCTCCCCCTGCCAGGGCCTCTCCGCTAATTAGTGCCAAGGGGGGAGGCAGCAAAAAGGGCAGCCAGCAGTCAAGATGGCAGCTGCCCCCTCATTCCTCCCCCCTATGGCCTTGTCACCAATCAGGGCCAAGGGGCAGAGCCTCTCAACCAATCAGCACCAAGAGGTGTGGCCGCTACAACATGCCCGTGAAATTGGCTCTGCTTGCCACGAGCGGGACAGGAAGAACCCTTTGTCTTGCCATGGTTTGAAGTAGGTCTCTAGATATAGATGTGGACATGTGTGCGCACGCACAGACACAAACGCACGTGCTTGAGTTAGTCTATAAGGTGCAAATCTGCTCTGCCTTCTACTTGACTTCAGACTAATGCAGCTAAATATGTCTGCCTGCTCTTTAGATAATAAACCAAGTGAGACCAGCCGCCTGGTTTTTGGTTGATGTGGTAGTGAGCACATTAGTGCCCTTACCGTGATGAACACAGATGAGTGAAGGCACGAGGAGGGGGGTGAAGCACTGGGAAGGGTTACTTAGGGAGGCAAACTCGCCATCTTTGGAGGTTTTTAAGACCTGACTAGACAAAGCCTTGGCTGGGATGATGTAGCTGGGGCTGGTCTTGTTTGGAGCAGGGGTCAGACTAGATGTGACCTCCTGAGCTCCCTTCCCACCCTCATTGTGCATGTATGAATGAATGCAAAGGGCTCCCTTTTACTCACCAACCTCTCCAGTTATCAGATAGCGATGCCACACTGGAGAATTCAAATAAGGTTTAAGGAAGCTTTGGGATTCATGTGGCGCAGAGAGCGGGGGGAAGCATCCTGACCATAGGGAGGATCATGGAGAAAAGATGCTGAGCTGTGACTGGGAGGAGGCAGTGGGCGTAAGCGATGGGCTGGAAGACATAAGAACTGTGTACTTCCTTCAAGGCTCTGGGCCTGGACTTGCTGAAGCTGCACTTCTCAGTGACGTCCCTATTTGCCCATCGCTGCAGTCGGCCTCCAAATGGCCGCCGTACAAATGAAGAGCAGTGATGGTGTTTGCTTGTGCCTTTTACATTGGTCATGGTTAATACAATGCAACTCCCTTCTCCACCTTTGGGGAGAGGTTTTGAAGCTGAGTTTTTTTTTTCTTTTAGTTCTCTTGCCCTTCTTTGATTTCCCCTAATCTTCCCCCGAATTACTTTTTATAGTTGAGGAATAAAATGAGTAAATTGGATCAGGAACATCAGTAATAGACTTGTATGGGTGCAGATAAACTCTAGTGAAATATCCATATGATTTCCTAATTCAAGAAAATAGCCCCTCAGTTCTTTGACGTGACCTAATGCAGCCAGCCAGGATAATTTCCTTGCCTTAACAGGATACAATTGGAGCTTCAGACTTCTTTAACTAGAAAATCTGCACCAATTTCCTTTTGCTTGATGCCCCAGCCACTAATTTCCCTGTGTAAAACCCATCTCATCATTATCTAAATTTCCAGTGGTCATGGCAGATAAAAGCAGCCCCCTAAATTAGGTACGGGAAAGAGCCTTCAAAATATCTGTGATCACAGAGATGCTCTGAAACGCATGTACAGTAGCATCAATTGTGTACGAAGGAGCAATGTTGACCACACTACATCAGACCTTTGGTTTATCACATCTGGTGCCCAGCTTTATGCTGAATGGAGCATTGCGGAGTCTGCCGCAGACGGAAAATCTTTTGATGCCCTGAAGCATGCTACGTAGCTGCTGCATTTTGACATGAGGAGCTACAATAGACTCTGGGTCATCCAGTTACCTAGCCACAGTATTTGACTGTATGCAGCCCAATACAGTTGTGCTCCAATTGGAGACTTCTGCAGTGCAAGTACTCGTAATAAAATCTCCAAGCCAGGCATGGGTTAAGTGGTGCTGAGACCATTGCCTATTTTGCTGACCAATATTGTTTCCTTGTACTCTCCCATCTGTCCATATCCATCTGTTGTTACCTTATGCCTAAACTGTAAGCTCTTTTGGGACAGGGACTGTCTGTGCTTGGTACAATGCCCAGCAGCTTCTGTTCTGTCCTAAAACTAGAGGAACACAAATAACACAAATTGAAAGACTAAATCGACTGTGAAAGGTGCCTTGCAATAAAGAAAGACTTAATGTTTTTGCTGACTGTAGTCAAGGAGCTCACATGATGCAGACAGAAACAAAGCTTGGAGTCCGGGGTTCACCGAACAATTGCAACTGGAATCCAGCCTTTTTCATGCACATTCCTAACTGTGGCATTCAAAGGCAATAATACAGGTATTACTTGGCCTCTTAGCAGCATGCTTTTCTACGGTAGTAACACGCTTTCTTGTTCCCCCGAGCTGCAGCCCACAAAAAGCCTTGCTCTCCATTCACTCCAACAGGCAGTAACATCTTGCGCGTCACCAAGGAAAATTTCCACTTGCCAGAATGCTGCTCCATTTGCTGTAGCATTTGAAACGCTGTCCTTGATACTAGACATCCTTTTGCAATAGCAGGGGGGACCTGACTCTCCACGTGAGGATGGAGGGCAGTGATTACTTCTCTGGTGAACAGCAGCAGGGGCCATTACACTCATTGTCGGTGTTTCTAGCCTTTGCTAGGATAATAATGGATACGGTGGAGAAAAAGAAACTTGAAATAACAAACTCCGTTACCTTTGTGATAGAAATGCACACTCCAGCTTCTTTATTTCCTTACCTGAATTGTGTTGCTGTGCAGTAGAGTACAAGAAAGCCTTCACTTCCCATACTCTGTTCATAGCTAGAAAATGTGTATTGATTGATTGAAGTCCAGTGCTAGCAAAAGGACCTGGGTTGGTTCATTCGAGATGCTGCTTCCTCTCTTTGTTAATGAACTATCAGCAGCCTGCAGGTGCTCCACGTTGCCTTCTCCACTGCATTGCAGCCTGGGCGTGGGGTGGAGGACCCCAGCCTTTAGTCATCATACCACAATCCAACAGAGTGCTCCCAAGGGTCCCTCTGTTAATGCTGTGTGTGTTAATGCTCCCTGGCTCAGGAGTTCATCGCTCTTGGGTTTTTTTATTCTCTCCCTTGTGACTACTGCTGAATCATCCCTGTCAAAGACGATAAAGTCCTGGGACTTGTGAAAATAAGACTGAGGAGCATTCCTTTAAAGCTATAAAAGGGACCTTATTGTACCACCTGGCCAGCATGCACATTTAAAACCAATGTTTTGGGGGCAGAGGTCCCAAGTACCTTTTCTGGGGGCTTAGCTTTTTACTCCAACCTTAAACAGGACAGGCTGGAAGCTGCTTTTCTATCAGTGCTCTGGGTCATTGGTAAGGAGCAAGCTGCAGACTTTCCCAGCAAAGCAAGCCATAAAGTTTAGCAAATGCAACTGCCTCCATCCTTCCTTAAACCAAGGCATTTTTATTAACATTGAAATGAATCCCTTAATGTAGTAGTCTCTGTGATGGTCACATGTGAACAGCTCCCCGGTGGCCTGTTCAGTTCTTGGCACTTCCACTGATGTGAACAGGGGATGGCTTTTCTGTTTGTTTGCTTGTGGCTGTCTCTTCTCTAGGACCTGGATCAAGACCTGCCAGTACATCCATCCAGCCCACGGCCTGTGGTACATGCTTTTGCTTAGAACTGGGCCCTGCTGTGTTCAGCAGCTTCTGCCGTGTTTCCAGTCACCTCTGGCCAGTCAGTCCCAGCCTGTGATCATCATGAAACACAAAGGTCCAGCATCTCACCTCTAACGTGGACCTTTCATATTCAAGCTCGTGCAGAAGCAGGGCACAGAGGGGCTGACCTATGTCTTTCCTGCCATTTGCCTCTTAACTTAAGCCATTCAAAAAAAATTGTCATTAAGGAAGGAAAACAGAGAAGTGAAAAGATGGTTTGGAGGGAATCTGTTTCTCCTCCCCTGGATGTGGAGGTGTTTGAAGCCTGAGCTTGCTGGCTCAGAGATTAGAGTTTGGTTTAACTCTGACTGTAACCCACCCACTATATAGTGAGGACACCAGCTAAATCATTTGGTATTATTAGTCCTCTGACACCCTTTTCACAGTTTTCCTTATGCTTCTACAGGACAGGCAAAGTCCCTTCCTTCCTCCTCCTCCTCTCTCTACTGACTAGGAAAGAAACCTGGATCATCTCGGCACAATGAACCATTAGCTATGCTCACAGGTAACAGGCAAGTGCAGAAATACTGAAGGCACAGGACTGTGGTAGGGTCTCGCTGTGTGGACTTGCAGCTGGGATAGGTTAATCTGGATGCCAATCACACTGCTAATTGTCCATGTAACGGGTAATGCAGGCCATTCCTCCCCATTCTCCTACAGCAAATGTATATAACCTGGAATTTGTGATGGGCAATGAGAGAAACCATTGGAGCAGTGTCCGGGTTCACCTGACAAGCAAGAGAAACAAAGAGAACTAATTAGATGTTCGGACTATGGAGAGCAATTCCTCAATCGGGATAAGAGCACTCGATTGCTTGTCTTGCCTATGCCCTGCAGAGTAGGAAATATTGATGTTGGTTGCAGAGCATGGACAAATGCTCACTGTAGCCCCAGTCTTACGTTGGTTTTTTTACTGCGTGTTATATCTTCCATGAATTTTATGGTGAACACCTGATGACATCAATAAAATACCATTGCCATATATTAAACCTGGCTGGCACTGATTGATGGCCTAAAGTAACAGAAACTCCTATAATGTTCACCTGAAGGAATCCGTTGCTATCTTAGGCCAACAGAGTAAAGGTTAAGTGGCTTATAAATGTCATTAGGACTCCCTTAAGCCAATTACTTCTGTTTCAGTCGGCGTAGCTCTGCTAACCTTGAAAAATGCCAGCATCCAAAGACAATCTATCCTTTGTTTCATACAAAATTTATAGCTCTGACATCTCGTGTTTTGTGACAGTGTCTGCTTACCAAAGAATAAACCAGCACCCGCATACATTATACATTGTGAAGGGGCCCGATAATCCTCCGAGCTAGCAGATCCGAGCACCTTATTCCCATGTGGAAAGGGATCCTTGGCTTCATATAAAGAGCACTGGAGAACTCCTGGCTCCTGTGTGGTTAGCAGCTGCAGGCACCTTTCTTCAGGCTGCCGGCATTGGAGCAGGTGGCAGCAGCTTCACATTAAAGCAGCCATGGGGCAACTTGCTATTAAGCTGCAAAAAATCTCTGCAGTTGCATTTGTGCCTTGCAGTTACCTCCTGGTGCAATGTGCAACTCTTGGGCTAATTCCTCCCTGCCCCTCTGGGTCCTCAGAGACCTCATTTTTAAACTGTTGGTGTCAAAGCGACTTGCCTGTTAGCTCCGACAAATAGCTTTGGGAAAAAAATTCAGCGGAAGCCTACAGAGGTAGCTTGTGGCTGCAGTTGAGAGAGGTAATTACCATACCTCCTCACGTGCAACGCGCACCTTTTTTTTTTTTTTCAAAATTCAGCTGCTGAAAATTGGGCTGTATTATCAAGGAAATACTGTAACAGCAGTTTCTGCTCTGAAACCACTGCTGGGGGAAAGCAAAATAAAGCTGCAGGCACTGCACGCAGGGCTTCCTAGCTGCTGGCTAGGGACAGTTTCTTTTGTCCCCTGCCGAAGTTCTCAGGGAAAGATTTTTTTTTTCTGCCTTTCAAAAACAAGGGGTTTACAAAGATCTTCCCCCCACTTCTGCCTTTTCCCCCTTTCTGCCTTTCAAAAACGAAGGTGTGTATTTTATTCATGACTTTTCCTTCTTCCTTCCCCTGCAAAAAACTAAACCACCTGCACTGTGGCGACAGGCATTCAGCACGCCAGTGAAAAGAAAGTCCAAAGAGGTTCACGCGTAGGGACAGCAATTAGGAAGCTGTGCGCAAATGAAACGAAAGCATGGCTATTAGCAGAAGTGAGTGCAACTGTGACTCGTATAATTAATTCTGTGTTAATCTCCGCGAGGGCAGTGCATATTGGCTTTGTTTACAAGATTATCTTCGTCACAAACCTCATCCGGGATCTTTCTGCCTTTCGCATAATCCCCAATAAGATTTTTGTAATCAAATTTGAGTTAGGTTTGTTGATGTACAGCACAGGCTGGGATTCACTTCATGCCACCAAGCTGAGTTGTCCCTGTGTGAGCACTGAAAATAACAGTGCCTGTCTTTAAAACAAGAAGACACAACTCATACAGGAAGCAGGATGTTGAGTGTCCCACTGCCTTGCCTGTCGGTAACTGCATTTGACTACTTGAAACAAATAGCAATATAAAATATTATACTAGGAGAGCTTGCTAGTCCAGCGTGACCTGGCAAACTCGTTCTAGTGTTGATCGAGCCTTAGCCAAGGCCTTGTCTAAGGAAGACAAGGAAGTCTTCTCGCACATCGTGTGGTTAACTTGTTAAACGTCTTGCCGCAGGATGTTGTAGAGGCTGATAGCTTAACCTGGTTGAAAAGGAGAGTAGGTTGGAAGAAGCATTCACCAGCCGGCATGATAGATGGGAAACAGCTTCTGCAGCAAAACTTCCCAAGCCTCTGAATGCTGGAAGCTACAGCGGGAGAGGAGTGGGGGGAAGTAAGAAGGGGAAATAACGCTGTTCAGGCTCCACCTTGGCATCAACTCTTTGCCACTTTGTGAGACGGGACGGTGGGCGTGATGGAAGTATGGTCTGACCCTGTGTAGGGCAGTTCGGATGTAGCTACTGAGGAACTGAGGCATAAGCAGTTTTTGTGCTGTGAAAAATAATTGCTGCTGTTTATAATACAGAATTGTGCTAGTACCCTCCAGCCCAATTAAACTGGTGAGTGTTCAGGTGCCAGGGATGGACGTGTCATGAAAATCTTAATTCAAAAGGATACGAAGGATATCGTTGCTCTCAATACATTGCTGTGTTTCAAAAGCATTCACAGTTCAATTAGCATTTGGGAGCTTGGTCCCTTGTCCCGGGCAGCATTCTTCTTTGTGTGTTGCCAGCCAAGGATGGATAGACCATTTGTCTCAGAAATAGGGAATTTCACTGCCTCTTTTTTCCCCTCGCTCCATGCACATTTTTACTTGCACATTTTATGATGTTTCCTCTCTGTCTTCTCCCTTGCAGGGAAACTAGCAGCTCCTTGACCTAGTAATTAGTCCCAATCTTAATGATGGTTTGAAGACTTCAGTATTTTGTCTACATCCATAGCTTTTGTTCATGTGTGCTACTGAGATGCCTGCTGATGGTGATGCCTTTTGGTCAATACCATCCCAAGTTGGATTTGAACTGGTGACCGAGAGGTGGAAAGTTTTGTGATATCCTACCTTCTTTTTGGTCTTGGAAAGCCTCCTGGTAGCTGTTTGGCCATTTTTGGCAACAAACTGCCTCTAGGGAAATGTCCAAAAACTCTTAAGGGATTTAGGAGCCCAAATTCTGAATTTACACGTCTGAAAATGTTACATTCATCTTATAACTCCATTATATCGGGTGTGTAAGGGGACGTCTTGGTGGCTAATGCCATAGTGAAGTTGGCTATCAAATTTAACTTCACAGTAAATTGTGTGACTCTATGATAATGATTTTAAAAGACGAGTAATCGTGATCAATGATAAGAGTTTGTAACAAAGTAGCTAGCTTTGGAGAGCTCAGTAGCTGAGATCATGGATTCATAGAAGTTAGGGGCTGGAAGGGACCTCAAGAGATCATCAAGTCCAACCCCCTGCACTTGATCAGGAAAGACAGCTGGGGTCAGAAGACCCCAGCGAGGTGTGTGTCCAGTTGTTTTTTGGAGATCCCAAGGGAAGATGAAAGTGCCACCGCTGTAGTGAGTCTGTTCCAGACTCTGGATACACAAACTGTAAAGAAGTTTTTCCTTATGTCTAATCTGAAGCCATCTTCTATCAGTTTATGATCATTATTCCTAGTCTTCCCCTGGGGTGCCTTGATGAACAGATGTTCTTCTAGCCCCTGATGTTTTTCCCTGACATATTTAAAGGCTGCCACCAAGTCCCCCCCGAGTCTTCTCTTTTCCAGGCTGAACAGCCCCATGTCCTTCAGCCTCTCCTCATATGGTCTGTTCTCCAGACATTGAATCATTCATGTGGCCCTCCTTTGGACTCTTTCCAGCTTCTCTATGTCCCTCTTGAAGTGCGGCACCCAGAACTGGATGCAGCCCTTCAGCTGCAGCCTCACCAATGCTGAGTAGAGCAGGAGGATGACATCCTTCGTCTTGCTTGTGATGCATCGGTTGATGCATGCCAGAGTGTTGACTGCAGCTTGCGTTCTTTACTGAATCAAATGAAAAGTGGGTGAGAGCTGTCAAATCCTTGCATTTCTAGGCCAGGTCTGCACTAATGACTTCTTCAAGTGTAGTTGTGTTGGTCATGGGTGTGATGGGATGCGATCTCCAACCAACACATGTGTGCCCTCAGTAGCCCCTGGTGTGGCATCACAAATGCTTGCAAAACAGCTTCTACCAGCATGATTTGTTTGCTCATGGGGTGACGTAAGTATAGGGGTACAAGGCATAGTTCAGCAGATGCAGCTGCCTCCACGCAAGGACACTCTACCATGCTAGTGTACAGCTGGTCCCCTACCAGTGAAGTGCTCCCCGTATGAACATGACCTAAGGCCTTGTCTACACTAGAAAAAGCTTGCCAGTCTGGCTATCGTGGAAAACACCTTAAGTGTAAACCAGACTTTACTCTTTTATTCTTCTGCCTTGCCACGTAACAGGTTTCATCTGTTCCTTCTGATATTGCAACAGGACTCTTTTGAAAAAAAAACAGATCATAAATAGGACTTTTAAAGGGTTGCTTGCTTTTGTCATCACACACTAGGGAGGTTGACCTAATTGCCCAAAGCAGCTTCCTCCAGAACCCATTAAAGAAAACTGGTTTGTTCAAGCATTGTTGACCACCCACTCTAGTCTTCACAATATCCTTCATCTGAACATGGTGAACTGTACATGTACAGCATGCCAATCACCCCCATGTATCTCCGTTCCCGTGTGTGGGAGGAAATGCTAAGCCCACATCTGAAATAATCAAGCATTGCCTTTTAAGCTGTCAGAACATTCTGGTTTGCTGAGAAAGACTTAGTAATCTATCATTATTCTTATTTTAAACATCTCATCTCACTTGTATTTAAATGTTCTTCTCGATCCTGTAATACACACTGAAGAGTGCCTAATTGATTATGCCCGTGCTTTCTGATTTTGATTGTACGTAACGATGCTAGATTGGTTAATCTCCCCTAAACTTTAAGAACTTGCTCCCTGCAACCAGATTGAGTCAGAACTTCTGTTTTATTCCCACCAATGTGAAGGCTTTTGTGAGAGTATTGATGGGACTTGTGTCGACCTAACGTGCTCTGAGGGTTACTTAACAGGATGGGGACGCTGTCAGGTCAAATTTGACTTGACTTAGATTTTGTTAAAATTACTTGCTAGAAGTATTTTCTTGTCTTCAGTGCACTTACTTGGCCTAAATGTCTATGCATGTTGCCTGCCACTTCATTTTCTGAACTAGATGGAGCCACGGTTCCCTCCAGGTCTTGCATACCTCAATTTTGAGGTGAAACAATGACTTTTCCAAGCATCCTTTCAGGAACGAGCGTGCCATTGACTGACTCCATTTATCGGAAGTCTGAAATCAAAGCTTGACATTTGGTGAATCACGTCCCCGTTTCAGAGCTGCTGTCCTTGCAGTGCAGTTTGTTTTTTCCAGATCGCTATCCCAGATTTGGCTCTGCGTTGCCAGCGAAAGCAAAGTGTGTGATAGATAAGATAATGATGAAAATGGACCATGTGAAAACAGCACCTTTTTCGAGCACAAACTCCAAGGCCTGGTCTCTGTGCAAAGGTGTGAGGCTAAACCAGAGGAATTTTGTGTATAGAAAAAGCCAGAATTTGAGCCCTGGCAGTGTTGAGATGAATGTACCTCCAATGAGAATACATTTGCCATAAACCTAAGTGAAAATATTCATGAGTTAATGAGCCATATCTGTGTGTAAATCCACTGCTTAAAGCAGTGATATCTGGAAAGTGTGTGTGGAGCTGCCTCTTCTACCAGGATGATTGTGTCCTTCGGCTACCTGCAGCTCATTTTCTTCCTACCCTGGGGCAAGGCATATGGGGCGAGTAGATACTTAAATCAACCTTTTTATTTGTCTGTGCTACCACAACCTTTTAAATACGGTTGTTCAGTCTCTTTTTTTATAGCAGCTGGTTTTCCTTCACTTGAGGTGCTGCATTATTCCCATGGGAAAATGCAGTGCCATGGGGGTCTGCCTGTCATTGCATCTTCAAAAAGCCGCTTTTTTGATTAGAACAAGGTCCGCTGATTAAAGCCTTGCTCATTAACTTCATTTTCCCCAGTTCGTTGACAGCCGAGTGACTTGC
This sequence comes from Alligator mississippiensis, assembly GCF_030867095.1. NCBI lineage: Eukaryota > Metazoa > Chordata > Crocodylia > Alligatoridae > Alligator > Alligator mississippiensis. The sequence continues at coordinate 5,020,588 of NC_081827.1, forward strand.
GCTTTGTTGCGAGTGTCATTAGTCAGCGGTGTTATCTTGGAAGAGCTGCAACCTGCACAGAGGTACGGATGCGGGGGACAGTAATGTTTGAAGCCAAAGAGTGATTGTGCTGTCAAGCAGCTACGTCAGCTTGCTGCCATAATCCTATTTCTCATGGGAATGAATTCCTTGGGGAAACGTGCCTGTGTGTATTTAGTGATTCCCTAGGTCAGAGAGAGTACGCTTTATGAGAAGCCTCCCGTAGCAGCTGCAGACTGGAGCAGATAGGAGACCTGCTCGCTTCGTAGCTGTTAGCTTGCAAGGGCGAGAGCCTTCTGTAACTCGAATGCCACCTTCAGCCCAAAGTGCCAGCCTCTTGCTCCTGATATTAGAAGTCTGCTAAGGGCGAGAGCAAAGCTTTCTAATGAAGCTCTTGGTCCTGATGCTGGGAGATTGGATTTGTAGCCTGCTGGTCTCAGCCTAAGCTCATTAATTGAATCTTAAGTCCTTTTTCTCTGAACACGCTCGCCATTTCCAGATGTAATGGTTGTTTCATGATCCTGCGGTTATCTAGCTGATACTTTCATTTTAAAGTTGCCTTCCCCCACCATTTTTCCCCTCTGTGAAAGGTCCTTAATCCCCCCTATTCCCGCCCAGGTCACAGTCCTGGAAGAAAATTTCCAGGTCACATAAGTGTTCATTTTTATTCTTGTCCAAATCCTATGATAATGCAGTGCTCTCAGACTGAAGCACAGGCTTTGCGAGAAGATTAAAAGGCCCTAACAGTGTGGCAGCTGCTTTAAGGGAAGCTGCAATCTGTATTGCTGCCATTTTGGATCGCATATTGGAAAGTCCTTTCTGAAGCCCTTTGTGTTTTGGCTTCTCTTCTTTTTCAGAAGAAAACTCATCAATTCCTCATGACACGTGGAAGTTGGAGTACATGTGAGGATCTGGCAGTGCTCAATGGGCCGTTCTCTTCCTGGACAATCACCAGGTCATTCAGGACTCAGCTACTCCAGCCCACTGATGTAGCACAACTGAGGCTAAAATATTTACATCTGCCATCTGTAGCTATGTCCCACATTAATTATGCTCTCAATATATCTCTAGACCTCGTGCTCACGTAGCCCTGAAGCATGAAACTGCTCTGACAAATAGCAATCAGGATGAAGTGCAACACAGGACATACATTGCTCCCCGTCTCTTTACTGTGGGGTTGGTGCATCGTCATCCAAGACTGCGTGCTGGACTAGGTGGGCCTCGGGCAGTTCTGCGTTCTCCAAACCTCTTCCTAATTCTTGACTCCCTGTTTTGTTCAAAACTTTGCACAAGAAGCTGATGGCTCGGGCTTGATCTAGGCATGGCTTGGGCACAGGGCATGCAGATTTCTCTGCGTGTCCCCACCATGTTTCCTCACTCTGGATCAGCTGCTGTCATTTTTGGCCTATCCTAAATGAAAGCTATTTCAGGGCAAGGCTTTATGATGTGCACAAAGGAGCTCACAATAAAGCCGTCAGCCCAGTTTTCACTTGCGACCTTGAGAGAATTTTGCATGGTCTTTCTTTCTAAACTTCAGAGATTGGATGACACTTGAGGATGTTGGTCTCATGATGGTTATAATGGAGGCTTCTGCATCCCCTCTTTCAAATAGGTATTTACTTTTCTCATCTTCCTTTCACTCTTGTGAGTTCTCAAAGAGCCAAACACAAAGCCTATTATTTTACTGAGTGAAAAGATCATTGCTGAGTAATGTATTTCTGAGCCAAAGAGGATACTTTTCTCTCCACGAATTGTGTGTGTACTTCAGTCTTATCGGTTAATATGCTGTTAGCACCAGGCAGCTGGGTGAATAACACGTTATGAACAGAAAGGACTTCAACTAGACATCTGGATAGATCAGTGATGCATTCTGTCCTCTTCCTCTCTCAGGATCCACAGTCTAACAGTAATATTCAAACCCTGCCTCAGATTGATCTCTGAAGAGCATCAAACTGACAGCCTAGTAGACTTAATTAAAAAAAAACGAGGACCCTCTCCTGATAGCGGTTTTCCACACATTCTGTTACGTTTTACTCCAGGAATAAGATAACACGGTCCGGGAGCCTGACTTTTAACTCATGACCCAGGAGTTAGGGAGAGAAGGGATCTCTCATGCTGCCAAGTAGTGGGTCACTTGGGTTTTGAAACCCCAAGTTGCCTTCCAAAGTCAATAGGCAACTAACTGCTGGTTTCCATGATCTTAGTAGCAATCCGCTCTACTAAGGAGGCAGGTGGGTGCCTTCTGTAGCCGAAGTCATTAAGCAGTCTCTCCAAGGTAGCTCTGAACGGAGCATGTTGCAGCAGTCCAGGCAGCACAATGCAAAGTTATGGAGGTCGACAACAGAGGAGAATTCAGATTTCCATGCACATGTTTTGGCAGTTTAGCATGTAGAGCACCAAACAACTGCGTTTCACTCGCTTGGTAAAATCATGCCAAAATTTTAGGAATAGTTTGCTGGATCAAACCCAATCCAAGGACTGGCAGTTGTCTTACATTATGCATGCGGAGTCCTCCTTTCATCTTAACAGTTGAATAAAAGAGATGGTATATTGATCTCTCTTTCTGGTAACCTTTCGGATTCTTTGGTCATTTTTTTTTCCGATGAGCAAATCTTTTTATTGGGTAAGCTCATGTCATTGGGATAAACTCCATAGACTTCACTCTGACATGAACATGTTGGTATTTAATTGCCCAAACATTGCAGCAATATTGCTTTTTAATCTTTTCCCTATTTTACTTTAACAGTAGTCTGTCTCTTCGGATGTTGGCAATGATTCTGAGTTGTATATAGCCTGCACCTGGACTTCCAGAGTAACTGGCCACTGGCTGTAATACTTCTCATAGATGAGACCAGCTGAACTGTCGTAAGCTTTGTTAAGCTTGGGATGCTAACCAAGAATAGTTAAAAAAACAAAAAAAACCCCAAAACTGTGCTTAGTGAAGATGAACAAACACAACAGAGTATGTTAAGACAGGAATGTGTAGACATGATATTCAGCTATTTTTTATTGCTCTGATTAATGTCATAGAAAGAAAATGTAAAAAAAAATTGACCAGTTATAACCCTCATTTTCAGTTAATGAATAGACACTTGAGCTCATCAAGCAAGACTCATCCTCTATTAATATTCATATCCCTGAGGATATTATCAAATATTCCTGAATGAGCCCAGGGACTCTGCTTTTGACAGCTTTGCTTCGGAAGTTGGCTCTGTGTCTTCAGGATTCCTCCTTTATTATGTGCATTCCTTCATTATATTGCTAAAAATTCCTATGTTGTGCTTGACTTTTACCTCCCCCAAGACTTATTTGTATTGGGCACAAGAAATTCAGGTAAGGTCACCAGCTTTCATATGACAGCTGTGCAGTGTTCAAGATTGAATAGCCGAAGCATCATCGCCTGTCTCTGTTTAGTGGCTGCACTGCGTATCGCTTCATCAGAATGTCTCAGTACCTCGCATCTACCACTGAATGCATTTCCCCTCTGACATCAAGAAATATTACCTGCTTTGTGTAGATGAGGTGCTGAAAGGGGATTATCTATGTCCAGCATCACAGTGGAGTCGGTGGAGCTGGGAAATAAACCTAGATGTGAGCCCCCCTTCAGGGCTTCCAACACAAAACCCTTCTCCCTCTTGCAGAGCATAACACCCAAAGGTAATTTCAAGTCATCAAGATAATCAAGATCAGTAGATCTGGGAGTCTAAATAAGGCGGCTGACATGCAAGCATACAATGCTGCATACCTTAGCTTTAAACAATAGCAGTAGTACCTTGAAGTGCAGTTGTGTCCATGGAGCTGTACACATTCCCTGGCCCATAAAGAGCCTCCTGACCAGCTTTAAACATATGCCAGACATACCTAGCTTTGTTGCCTCGCATTTTAAAATGCTGCTCAGCATTTTCTCACTGCTCCCTTACCACTGGAGACCCAGCATGTAGCTGTGCCAGTTCTCTATAACTGACCTCTCCTGCTCCTTTCAAGTCCCGTCTCCCAAAGAGATGTTGAATTACCAAGGACTTCTAGATAGCCCAGACTCTGTTGTATGCTATGCGGAGTTCAAGTTGGGCTCATGTTTCTCCCTTTCAGTGTATGTTTTTTTATTTTTTTTTCCTTCAAGCAAACACCCAGTTTCTGTACACAGTCAGCTAGGTCTTGGGCAGCATGATTGTACTAAGATGCAATGTAGTTTTACTGAACAGAGGTTATGTGCTATCCACCCATTTAGCTGATGCCACTTCAAAATGATTCCATTATAAACTTCACTTTTCTAACATCATAAGTGCTATTACCATATTCACCCAAATACAAGATGACCCCCCCACCCCACCCCACCCCCAATAATTAGATCCTATTCATGGCAAATGTATACATTTGTTATAATTTTCCATGTATAGGATCTATTACAAGATCATTTTCAATTCATCCCTCACCACCGCTGAAGGCTGTGGAGGGAGGGGACGGGGTGAGGAGGGCAGTAACGAGGTAGTGGGGAGTACATGCTATAGCTACGGTGAGCATCAGTAGAAATGCCCTTTTTATTTTACCACCAAAACTGTCAAATCAAAGTGGGCCAGATTCTCATTATCAAGTTCTTGCTTTTTGCAGTTTTCAGATTCCCATATGCACAGAAATTCTCTGTGAAACTCAGGAAAAACCCCAGTTCTTCCCCAGTTCTACAGTGGTGCTCTTCATAAGGGTATGTGACAGAGGTGCAGACCTCTTCAGGAGGTGATACTGTCCATATTGGTAGACATACAATCTCATATAGGAGTTTCTTGCTTGTAGGGACAGGAAGATACTGAAAATTAACCTTTTCTGTGTAGGTTTGGACTTTCTGTCCACAAGTTATCTTTATTGGAGGAAAACCAGTTACAAAATATTGAAAATCCTCTTTGCCAGGAGCCAGACTGTAGTTAGCTGACAGCAGCCTTGACCACTTCTGTAAAGACCTGACATTGGATTTCTTTCAGGCCCTCTGATGCAACTTTTGGCTGAGAACCTGAACTAAAATAGGGAGTGCTTTTGTAGCTCTCAACATAAAAACAGAGCCACTGAATTTAACTATGTCGTGCCAGTCCAAGGAGCTGGCAGATCTATAACCTGGAACTAGGATTTGTTGGCTTGTTGATCTCCAGGACTGGCCTCTATAACCTCAGCTTCTTGGGTTGCTATCAGTTAAGCAACTGTTAGGACTTGAAGGTCCTAACACACCTCAAAACTGCCCCTTGTTTCAGAGATTTTCTGAAGACTTGTATGTTTTGATATTGTTCATCACCGCTGGCACTGCTGGCTGTCTTCCAGTAGTGCATTAAACACCTGGACTGACATTCACAGTCCTCCCTGTGCACGTGAGCTGACTGTGGTCCAATGCAGCCGGTTTAAGCTTCTGGGACAGCTGTGGACAGGGGGATTATTTCAGTGGTGAATCCGTTCTCCCTCTTCGTAGGGATTAGCACCTATTCTCTGTATCACTCTTGGTCCTTACCAGACCAGGGACTGAATCTGGATTTTCTTGTATAGTAATTGCAGGATCTGCCTGCCTCATGTTAACTTGTAAAATCTTTGTTCAAGGAAGAGCCAGATGCAAAATGTTGCTAATCTCATTTTGATCTTTTTTTCCCTCTTTTTGGCGCAGTCTGAAAAGCAAAAAGAATCATGAGAATCAATTAACTTTGCTCCCAGAGTTTCAGGTGACAGATTTCTTATTTTTCTGTATGTAGCTTTGTATGTTTAAGATGCAGCATTGAGATGCTACAAAAAAGATGGGCCTGACTCTATGTTTGGATCCAGGTCAAACTTTTCAAGATCCTGGACTGTGCAGGCAGAGACATCTTTCCTCATACCACGGCAGAGCATCCAGTTGCTGGTGTCTGCACCTGATCCAAGGACCAACCTTGGTAAGAATGCAGAGGTAACGACAGCAAGCTGTAAAATAATTGATGCCTGCATTAGGTGCTGGAGATTTGAGTTATGCACCAGTGCATAACTAGGACTGACATGTGGCTAATGGGGACTTTGAGCCTTTTCATTTTAGAAGTTGTTTCAAAATAAATCAGTTGCTAATCTTACCATTGGACAAGCACCCTGAAATTAAATTCAACATACTCATTGTTTTGCATGTCAGCTGGTGCCTCCCTTAATGGTATGTAGCTAAGGCTTACATTTCCGGTAGCTCTCTTCTCTCAGAGGCAGAATATTTTTTGTTTTTATACTCCAGAAGAATTTTCCCACCTCTGTGGTCCTTGGTAAGCATGCATCCTCTCAAATCATGAAATTCACATGCGTCCTCTCAAATTAGGAAGTTCACAGAAACTGTGATTTTTAGTTGTTGCCTACTGCTACAAACTGTGCTTTTTCTTGAACATGCACTCTTTAGCTTGGGCAGATTTTCGTTCCTTCTTTCAAGGACAGTGTCGAGAACTGTTGTGGCTGGAGAATGAGGGGCACAGCATTAGAAATGGTGGGCTTGCTGATCTTTAAGGAAGTTGCATGAGTTGTTTTTCAGGTCTAACAGGAAATCTGAAGATGCATGACCAAAAACCAGCCTGGTAGGAAAAGGCACTTTTTCCAACAGTACAGCAAAGATCAAGGTTGAAACATTGAAAGGAAGTAGGTGCCAAGAGCCTGGAAGTAGGACACATACATATGGACGCTGTTATTCACTTGTACAGTTGACAGCAAGTTGAAGGCCAAGGGCATTTGTACATGCCACGTTTTTTGCCCTTTCTTGCACTGCAACGGCATGACCGTTTGCACAAGCGGGTTTTCTGGACGCTTTAAAAGTCTTTCTGACACATTAAAGTAAAACTCCTTGGATGTAGTTTAGTTTGGCTCTCTGCAAATTAAAGCTTCATGTCCATGAATCCGTTGCGTGCAAACAAAGACACTCAAAGATGTGTAATGAACCTCTTTGTCCACTATATGGTGCTGCGACTTTTATAGTTCACCCCTTCAAACTGCTTTTGCTTTCAAATTTCTTTGGCTTTTTTTTTTCTTGTGCCATTTGCTGGCTCCCTACTTCCACAGGTGCATGACAGGACACAGGGTGGGGGTGGCCTAGGACAGGGGGGCAGCGCTGACCTGTCCTACTCTTCTGTGGCGCCAGCCAGGGACCGGGCTCAATTCATTCAAAAATCTTAGTATGTTCAAACACTGATGCACTGCTCCAAAATATAAACAAGTTTGAATTTTATAAACCTATTTAATTTAATGAGGATTAAACCCCATGGTATGTACAGGGGCCCCTCGAGTTCAAAAACAGCAGGGACCTGATAGCAAAGTACTGGTCTTCTAGCCATGAGGCTACATGGACAGCAGTAATTAGGAATAAAGTGACTCCTCAAGAGGGTAAAAATTGGAGAGAAAGGTGAGGTTTGGGGATTCAGGTCTTATGAGAAATTATCATGGACTGCACTGGTTACTCCAGCAACTGCCAGCCTCCAAAGTCATGAGTCAAATCCTCAAGTTCATTAACTTTGTTTAAAAATAAATGTACTGCCTTGATTTTGAGGTCATCAGGTTCATGTTTTTTTCAGGCCTGAAAGACTAGAAAACTAATATATTAATTCTGAAAGCAGAAACACTCACATGACTCCTGGAACCAGGGGATTTAAATTAAAACCCCAGATATCAAAAAACTCTAAATCACGAAAGTAGGCAGCACTGTTGTTGGCTCCTGAAGAGGCTTTAGAATAATCTGAATTCCAAGACACATGAGAGAAATCCAGAAAGGGGCAGGGAGTGGAATAAACAGCGTACGTTCGCTGGCATGCACCGGGAGTTGAAGTTAAGTAATCTGTATTTCTGCTTGGAAGACAGACCTGGCTTGTACTGTGGGGATAAATAGTTCAGCTGTTCACTGCACATTTAGAACACACTCATTTTATTGCCAAGAAAATACATTGCCTAAACTCTTGTTACTGGAATGTTTGTTAAGCCTCCTGCATCCTAAAATGGGGACAGATATAAGCTTAGTGACCTGTAAGGGCTTTGTGCCCTTACGAGAAGGGTGAGACCCACTTCTGACTCTATTCCCAAGCACTAGGTGCCTGTTACTGTTGGCTCAACCAACCTGATCTTTTTAGTTGTACTAAAAGGAATTTGATAATTTCAGGTTATTTATAGCAGGAGAGATCCTATAAATCCTTGGTACTGTGATTTATGTGGCACTGCTGTGCTTTTCTATTGTATATCAACAGTCTACTTCAGCTGCCTCCTAGCTCTTTTTCCCATCACTCTGGAATATTTTAAGGATATATATGAGCTTTATCGGATAGCCAAATTCAGCTGTAAGAAATTTTCTCTCTTTCCTAATAAGAAAGAAGTTTACAAGCAAAATCCATATCCAGTTTGGTTATGAAGCAGGTTTACCTTCATGAATTAATTTTTTCCCCTTAAATCTTGTGCTTTTTGTTCTAGGGAGGGAAAAACCCTAATAAAGTAGGGGAATTGATTTCATACATGTGCCCTTTACCCACTTATGTCAAAAGCCCGTGACATACCGACTTTCTTCAGTGAGCAATTGGCGGTATCTCCAAAACGGTGCTTCCTGGCTGAGGTTGAATTTTAACAACCTCTTTTCCAAACGTTCCTCCTTTTCCCAATGTCACTTGCCTTCCCTCTGAGCTGACCGATTTGCTTGTTGCTGAACTAGAAAATCATGGTTGTAGATTTATTAGTCCCAGAAACTAGCAATTACTGCTTTTGGGCACCCAGCGTACTCTAGACATTTTCCTAACACTCAGTGACAGTCCTTGTTCGTAGAAACTTGTGGCCCAAGGGGAGGCAGATAGACACAGTTTGGAAGGAAGGAGACAGCAGTCGGTATGTTAGACACAGGTCAGGTTATTTTGCTGCAAGCAGCAGCAGGCGTGGGTCTTTGAGGGGCTTAAACATCTAGGTAAGGGGACTTGGTCAGGGCGGTCATGCCATGCGTGGGGTCACTGAAAGAAGGCAAAGAGCTGACTAAGCTTATTACAGCAGTACTATGAGACAGCTTTGGTTGTGATTAGCACAGGTACTTGTGTTAGATCCTCTTTGGTATTATAGGCAGTGTGTTTGCCATGAGGGGCCCCAGGCTCCGGATTCGAGTCCTAAATGGCATGGCTTTGCCAACGTTATCGATGTACTGATCTGATCTGTTTCATCAGGACTTTGAGCAGAATGCAGGTATGGGGGGGACTGGTGCAAGGGTCAGCAATGGTTTTGGGCTGAGTGACAAAAAACCCCGCAAGCTCCTCTGGGAAAGACAATGGTGCGCCAGGGTGGATGGCGAGGGAGCCACTAGCAATCCTTGTTGTGGCAGTGCAGCCCTGGCCCCTTCTCCGCTGTGCTCCCCAGAGTGCGTGTGCAGCCACTGCTGGCACAGACAGGGTGGGGGTCCCGGTGCAGCTGTTTGCAGCCTTGTAGCGATCTAATGCAAGCAGCCTGGGTTCTGGGCAGGCTCCTGCCACTGCACCCAAGCTGCTCTTAGCAGGGCTTACATCCTGCCTGCCCACTGCAAGTAGCTCAGGCTCTGGCAGCAGCGGCTGCACACATGTACATGACAAGGTAGGGACTTGGAGCAGTGCAACCCTGGCGCCTTCCCTACCATGCACCCTGAAGCACATGTTCAGCCACTGCGACCACGGAGTCTGGGTTGCTCACAGCAAGCAGCGGGCAGGCTGAAAACAGCTGCACCGGGTCCATAGCTTCCATCCGGCTCCATGGCAGCAGCATCTGTACATGTACCTGGGGCACTTGGCGGGGAAGAGGCCAGGGTTGTGCTGCGCTAGGCCCATTCCTGGCCGTTCACCCCAAAGCACACATGCAGCTGCTACTGCCATGGAGTCGGGCTGTTTTTTGTCATTTGAAATAATCTGGGGTACTTGAAGCTCCTTTTTGGGCTCACCTGGTAGAAAGCAAAAGAATGGAAAGAAGCAATGGAGGAAAGATTGAGGCATTTTCACACTTATAGCAGCTAGCATGAAAAGACCTTCCTTTCCCTTATAGAGCTGTGCATCTTGGGTGCCAGTCCAGCATGCACTTCTATATGGGTTTAACATCTGCACCCAAATGGTGACCTGAAATCAGGGAGCCTCCTTATATCGACCACGGGAAAATTGACTCTTGTGGATGGGGCCAGTTAAATCTCAAGAGTGGGGCAAAGTGACACTAAACTGAAGGGGTTTCCATGGTAAGCAGTATTTGTAGCTCTTTCTCTGCCTTGCTGTTAGCAGCAGGTTTTGTACTCATCACAGCAGAGGTGGGTTTTGGAAGGGTTGCAGATATGCTTCTCCCCCCACCCCCAGTGAGTTATTTTGCGAGGAGGCTGCTGTTGATTTAACTTTATATTTTGCAGGTGTAATATGTGCCAAAAAAGAAGAAAATGAGCACAGCAAGCTGAGCTGTGCTGAAATGTTAATCTCCTGTCTGCTGTAAGATGTCTCCATCCCAGTCTTCACTTCAAACTTGTTAGTTTTGATAAATTAATGTTGTTTTGTGAAACTGAAACGATTGGCAGAAATTATTTTTGACTGCTTCATAGCTAAAAGCAATAGCCGGTGCCTTTATTATGTTGTTGACTTGGTAGCTGTAGAGATACACAGCACAGTAGGAACATGGGTGAGTTTGCAACTCTTACCTCCAAGGAAAATACCTTTATAAAACCAATGCTTATGCCTTCCTTTTTATAAAGCATTTTAGCATAAGAAAGCATAGTAAAGCACTGGAACAGGTTGCCCAGAGAGGTGGTGGACTCTCCATCCATGGAGGTTTTGAAGACCCGGATAGACAAAGCCTCGGCTGGGCTGAAGTAGCTGGGGCTGGTCCTGTTTGAGCAGGGGTTTGGACCAGATGTGACCTCCTGAGGTCCCTTCCAACCTTCATTTTCTCTGATTCTGTAGGTGCCAGAGCAGTTTGCATCACTCTGGTAAAACCCCGTCTGTCCTTCCTCATATGAGCTGCTCACAACATTCCTGGGGGAGGTATGGAAGTAGTTTCCCACTTTATAGACTGACAGATGTAGCACAGGTGGGCCGACTGACTTGCCTCCTGTCTCTCTCAACCTGTGGGAGAGGTAGGTGTTGAACCTGGGTCTCCTGTCTCAGTTGAGTGCAGTGGTTCTCAACAAGGGTGCCATAGGTCTAGTGCCTTTACCTAGGTCTAAATATTGACTCCCAATTTGTTGCCGAATGGTTCAAGTAAATGAAGGCTGACACATTCTGTTTTCCTAATGATAGCCAAGTTCTGGAAACCAAAAGTCTTTCCCTGACTACCACCAGGAAGGAGTCCCCTATCTCTCTGGAAGTTGCTCTTCTGTGAGGATGCACTGATTTTGTGCATGTCTGGAATACTCTCAGGCCATTTGCATGCTCTGAGGAAGCCTAACTACTTTCTTTTGCCATATTTACACATCTTCTAGGTATGCTCTGCTAAACCTGGGACCTATGTGGGTATATTCACACCAACAGACCCTCTTACTACAGTGACAAATGCCTTATTTGGTTTAGCTTTAAAGCTTTCCAAGCAACATAAGCTGCGGGTGAGGTTGCATGTTACACTTAACCTTCTACAGATTTAGTATGATCTGAGTGCTGTTAAAGTTAGAACATACTGGGCATGTCTGCACGTTCATTAATGCACCGTAATTACAGCTCATTAAGTTTTGTACCTGTAATGGCATTATTGTGCATTAGCACATATGAATGCTTTTTTAGTGACATTAATGTGCATTAGACTAAACCTACTATGCATTAATGCATTTGCACAGGTTTTGCCTGCTGTACAGTAGAATTAGTCTTCTGCGCATTAAGCATCTCATGTAGACGCACCCACTTTGTGCAGTTGCACCCTTTCTTGCCTGTACAGCTCTGGCTTCTATCCCTGCTGTAAGGAGGGGGCTGGGAGTAGTGCATTATGGGATATTGGGAGGCTGAAACTTGCTCGTTTTAACTGTGGAGCAAATTGAAGTTACCCTAACACGAGCTAGGTAGCACAGCCCAGAGTTAACCCTCACCTGAAGTGACATAACTTTGAGATGTTCAGAGGGCACTTAGCACAAGTTAACAAGCTTTAACGTATAGACATTTACCTTTTAAATGCCCTTAGTATGGTCTACGTGTAACTTCACCCTAAGGGTGGTATCACACATTAAACCTAGCATTTACTAAGTGCAGTTAAAACACAACCAGATGCATGTTCAAGCAGTTTAGCACATACTAAGTGCTAACTGGTGTTGTAGAGCCATTCCCTTTCAGGTGAGGTTCTCTCCTAACACATACTGACTTTAATCGGTCATGGCATCCCAATGATTTGCAGCTGTTGCAAGTGAAAGTGTGACACCACCCTAATACACTAACACATCACAACAGTCCAGCATTTTGCAACTGTTAGAAGAGAAGGGTGTGAAAAGCTCTAAATCGAAACAAGCCGCTCTCTGCCGGAGCCTGTGGCCACATGGGGGTGCTTCACTGGTATGACTAGCAAAACATCAAGATCTTAGTGTGCTGCTCGTTCAGTTTTCATTCACCGCGGTTGGGTTTTTGCTACCCAGTTTTGGTGGTGCACGTGTGTCACCCAAGAGCATGGAATAAAATCACACCCCCTAGCTATGACAGACGAACCCCTGGTGTGGATGCAGCTCTGTTCACAGTGCTTTTGTCAGCTTTGTTTGTTCACAGTGCAGCTATACTGGCAGAAGAACACCCCTAAGTTTTGGCTCTGCCACCACATCTGTAAAAGCAGAGGTTTTCCGGGTGTAGGCTAGCTCTCACTCATTACCCAACTCATTGTTGCCAGTACAGGTAGGTCTGTACCAAAGGGATCAGTTGACTAAAGTTCATTAAAGTTTGCAAAAGCTAGTATGGATGCACCCCAGATAAGGAAGTGTTGTTTTAGTTTAATACAGATAGGTTATAAGTGTGTCTGCAAAAAGTGCTGTTCTAAAATATTTCTTTATGGATAAGCCAGGATAAGTTTTAGCACGTGCATTGGTTTAGTACTGGTGTATTTATTCTGGTCAGGTGTGTGACTTTTAAGCTGGTGCAGAAACAACTGTGTGCTTCTGGTATAATTTATTCTCAAGCCTGGACATGAGTTAAAGTATGGAAGTGTCCATACCAGGATACTGGCATAATCGCATCAGCACTGGGAGATCGTAGTGCACTGGCTCTGTACTCCGTAGCATCTAAAAAGTAGGCTGTCACCTATGAAAGTGTTTGCCTCTGAACCAGTTCATCTCTAAGGTGCTACCATGCCCTTTCTTCTGCCAGATTTCAGATTAACATGGCAACTATCTCTCTGTTTAACAATCACGTCTTCAATTACACGCTTTACTTTTTGACATCTGAAATGAATTTGTTTGTGTAAATGCAGTATTAACACCTGCGCATTCTCCGTGTATGGAAAGGTCAGGGTTCTACGTTTCTTCCAGGCGATCAGGAATTGCAAACCCTGCTGTATGCGACAGAAAAGGTAATTTTCTATAGATTTTTTTCCTTTGCCATTTGACCTTGTTCTTTAAACTCCCTGTCAGGAAGCATTAAGGTGAGTTTGAAGAAAAAGCAGTTCTTTTGTAGCTTTCCAGGTTTTCAGTAACTTGGCTGGGTGTATTCTGTGCTCCTATTGGAGACAGCACTGGTCTGGGACTTTGAGACTCAGGTTTTATCCTGTGTCAGACACTAGCCTTCTGGGGAACATTAGAAGTTCCTTACCTGTAAAATGGGTATAATGATACTTGCTTCCTTTATCCCTAAGGATGAAAGGTAGTACATGAAAGCTATGTATTATCAGCTCTAAGAAGGCATATTCATTTCCTAACTATAACCAATTAAGTAACTGAATATACCCTGTTCATTAGCTGGCAGCTATTCTTATGTAAGCAAGCCTTGCACAGGAAGAAGGACATTTCTTGCACTTGATCCTCAGTATATTTTTAGTGATGGACGTGTTGGGCCCATAGGACTTTAGCGATGTCAGTGAGAATCTGTTCTGAATTCCCCTGTGCGCATATTTTTAAAGCAGAGGTATCAAACGTATGGCCCTTGGACCAGATCTGACCCGCAGAGGTGTGTTGTGTGGCCTGCAGGGCTTGTAGGGGGGCAAATGGGGGCAGGGCCCACTGCCAGTGTCTGGGGCATGGAGCCCTGATGGGGATGTGTGGGCACTGGGGGGCAGCAATGGCTGTGCTAATCCCTGCTGCCTCCACCAGGTCTGGATCCAACTTGCGAGGAGCCCTGCCATCTGGATGCAGCCTGGGGAGACGGGCAAGTTTACACCTCTGTTCTGAAGCATTCACTTCACTTCCTTTAATTTCGTACTGAGAGTCTCTCCAGTCCTTGCCCGTAGGCTCTTAAACTCTCGGTTCTTTAAAGTGGGATCATGCATCAATGAAAAGTACTGGGGTTCAAGCTGTCAGGAATTTCTGGGCTACCCTCACCTGGGAATATGCCATGGAGGCTAGCCGTGGCAGAAGACAGAGTTGATTTGCACCTTATAGACTAACTAAATCGGGAAAGTCTATCATGAGCTTCCATGAGCCTGAGCGCACTTCATCAGATGCTGTGAAAAGACATGCACAGAGCAGCGTATCCAATAGAGAATGATCTAAATACAAGAGAAAGGGAGAGGGGGTGTACTGCAAGAGGCAAGCAAGTAATAAACCCATAGGGATCAAGTTAATTAGCTGGAGTAGAGAACTCTGCTAACATGATTATATCACTTGCACGTGTTAAGGATGTGCACAGGTTTCTTTTCAAAGCACCGTGTTGTATCTTGAAGATCTGTGATGAGCAACAGCTAGAAGCCCAGGAGCCCCTTCTCTGTCGTGGATCACTAGGGGATGATGAGAGTAGGTGGATATTGGAGAGGACCACGCTCGGTAGCAGGAGAATGAAGCGGAGCTCCAAAGGGGACTTCTGGCTGCCCAGTAAGAGGGTGTGATGGGTGGAGATCTGCCTGCTGCAGAGCACCATGGAGGTGTTTGGGACTTTTTCCCAGGCTTCTGGGCTTTGCTGGTTGTCTCACGGCTGATTTTTCCCCCCTGTTGCTGGAGGTGTCAGGGGTTTTCTGTTATTCCCCAGAAGCACTGGGTGTTGGCTAAAGCCAAGACTGCAGACTTTGACTGGGTTGTGCCAATGCTCCTGCTGGGATTAAACCTGGAGGTTCCTGGTTAGGGAGCCTTGCCTCTCTGCTCAGGGTCAGACTGATAGCCACATTTGGGGTCGGGAAGGAATTTTACCCCATTGCCAGATGGGTATGGACTGGGAGGTGCAGGGGTGGGTTTGCCTTCTTCGGTAGCAGGGGGCACGGCCCTCTTCCTAAGACCTCTCAAGTGCATTTTAACAACCCTGGCAGCAGCAGGACCCTGCCAGTCCTCATCCCCCTGCTTTACCTGTGGCAGATTCAGGTGTTCTTGGGGTCTTTGGGCAACAGGCCTTGTAGTTCAGCAACAGCTGTGTATAGCTTGAGGAATATGACAGAAGTGATGCAGATCGCTTCCAAAAACAGCACAGGAAGGGGGAAGTTTCCTACTCTTACTGCACGTCGTTCGTTGGCATCAGAGCAGTGGTCTTCTCTTGAGAGAGCCCTTATTAGCTTTGTCCTTTCTCTCATTAAGGCAGCGTTTGCTTGTAACAATAAAACTGCTCGGAGTTGCCTGTTGCAAGACATTGAAATGCATGCCTGGAGATAATGCCCTGTAAATCTGAAAGCTCCAGTGACTCAATAGATTATTTAGCTTTGCTTTTCCAAGTTCCCTCAGAGAAGTGGAGATTGTAAATGTTTTGCAGCCATCAAATTAAACACATTAAATAAGGCACAAGTGCTGTTTCTTCTGCAGGCTTCTAGCACCCCCGGGTGTCCATGGAGAGCTCTCACACCCTGTCTCACCTTAATCGCCTTTATTTAATAGCTAATCAAATGGCTATTACAGTACCGAGACGTCACTCGTTGGAGTCATTCTGCTGCAGGGACTCTGTAGCTATCATTTTTTTTTAATTAAATTTTCAAAGGATGTTGGCACTTCTGCTCCAGAGAGCCAGATGTGTCTATGGGCTTTGCACTTTTTCACTCAGGGCTTCGTGTTCAGTCTCAGTGAACACTTGTCATTTCTAAAGCTCTGTTTTCATGCGACTTTGGAACCAGTTTCCTTCTTCCACCTGAAACCTGTCACCACTAGATATAAGACTGCCTTTGGGTATGTGTCCTGCTGGGTGTTTCATTTGTACATACAATGGCTTTGGGAGGTGTTTAAAGCCTGCAGCTCTCTGCTGCTCCAAAACTGGGCATCCTGTAGTGCCCAGTTAATGCGTTTCACCTAAGTGGTGACCGCAGGATGGGAGTGCAGTGTGCTGAGACATGTAGCCCTGCACAGAGGCGACTCTTACCCGCTTTGCTGGTGAGAAAGGCCTTATTAAAAGTCTTCATCCAGGGGATAGTTAATCTGGGAAGTAGCAGGCAAGTTGCCTCTCAGTGTCTTTCCACCACATCTTCACCTTAACTTCACTCGCTCAGTCTTTTGCTTTTTGTGGGCTCCTGTAGTACATTAAACAGGTAACGCTCTTGTTGGATGCAGTTGCAGATTTGCTGGTATCCTTACTGCGTGCTCACATTTTCGGAGACTGTGGCGGATGGCAGAACAAGGAGCAATCAACGGTCTCGAGTTGCAGCAAGGGAAGTTCAGGTCGGATGTTAGGAAAAAACTTTCTCACTAGGAGGGTGGTGAAGCGCTGGAACAGGTTACCCAGAGAGGTGGTGGACTCTCCATCCTCGGAGGTTTCTAAAGCCCACCTGGGCAAAGCCTTGGCTGAGATGATGTAGCTGGGGCTGGTCCTGCTTTGAGCAGGGGGTTGGACTAGATGTGACCTCCTGAGGTCCCTTCCACCTTCATTTTCTCTGATTGTACCCCTATTTAGTGTTGGGGTTTTTACTGCTCTGCACCCATTCCAGTAGGAACTGGATCAAGAGCCAATTTCATCTAGGTTACAGGATGAATGTTTGTATCTGTTGTGGCTCAGTATATAATAATATATATCATCTGCTTTTTGTTTCCAGAGAGTGTCTTTCATCTGCTAAAATAAAGGCAGAACAAGCCATAAGGATCTAGCAGGCCCAGCATATGAGGAGATGGGAGTGAAATTCTTTATTTCAGTTAAAAATGTTCTCACCTGCTTTACAGACAGATATGCGCATGAAGTCTCTGGCACAAAGCTTTTCATCTAATGGGGTTTGGAAGGATTCATTTTTATGAATTTTTGTCTAATAATAGTAGCGTCTTCTGTGTTTAGTATACATATTGAGTTATGTTTCATGCTAGCGCCAGAACTTATAAATGCAAAGCCCAGTACTAATTAGTCAAAATTAATGACTAGAAGTAAAAAATTCATAGTAGATTCAAGGGAGAAAGATCTCCTTAATTATTATTTCCTAACTTTGTTATTAAGCACTATGGAATAATTATGGATTTCCTTGCTTAGAATCACTAATACTCATGGCTAGTGACTTATAAAAATTAATTTTATATCTCTTTATCAACTGACTCTTCTGTTTTGAGTGATCATTGTCCTCCAGGTACATTTTGTGAAAGGAAAAGAGGTGCATTACGTGGAGGAATAAATGCTGCAAGCTCTGTTGATGCTTGCAGTTATAACTGGACCTATTTCAATGTATACGCCAATATAGTTAATAAATTATAGTAAGGGTGAATTTCAGTAGTGCCTTTTTTCTGAGAATTTCCTCCTTGGTTTAGGAAGGTTTTCTTAGCCTTATGGTCCTGATGTTCGAGTTTGAAAAAGAGTGGCACAAAAAGCTAAATTGTTTGTTCGAGGATTTACAGCAAAAAAGCTTCATGGATCTCACACAAGACTCTAGATGCAGAGTTTTCAGATGAATGGGATTTTGTTTTTCAAAGTGGACTATTTCCCAAAAAGCAAAACACTGCACCTTCTGTGGCCTCTGCTGATGCCTCTATCAATACGAGGACCTGGAGAATCCACATTGGGTCAGCTGGAGTACCTAGCACTGGAAAAAGTTCTTTTATTTAAAAAATCGATGTTCCTGATAAATGGGCAGGATGAGCAAAAGCTAAGGTATGTCATAAGCTTTGACTATGAAGGGTTCGGGGGAGAGAACAGGTGGGAAAAGAAGCAATTATTTTATATGGAATAAATGTGATGGCAGGGGGATTCTTTTGATCGTTTCTGGGAAAGAGCACGCTAGCATGGAAGAAACACTTCCAAGTCCAGCCAGAACACTAGTGCTGAGGCTGCTGCTGGCTTCAAGGGTTAAAACAGTGATGGAAAAGGTAGGAAATAACTGTGGGGATTGCCGAGGCTGCGAGAATCAAGGGCAAGAAATTGGGGCTTTCCATGTTCTTACTGGCTGTTGCTTCCTGGCAGGTCACAGGAAAAATAAGGCACAGGGCTCCAGCCTGCAAAATGACCGTATGCTTTAGGCAGGGGTCAGCAAAATAGCCTGAAATCCTCTCATGAAAGGTACTGTCTCAGCACAATATACCGTATTTTCTTACATATAACCTCCTCCTCCTCTCCCCTAACCCAAATAAAATGTATGCCTTGTTTTGGGGAAGGCAGAATGAAGAACACAAGGTTTTTCCAGAATTCTGGTTGCTAAGAGCAGAGACAGAGCCTCGTCCTCAGGTCACTCACGCGCCCTTTCCTGCTCAGTCAAAGAACACACAAACAACCCCCCGCCCCTACAGTTTCAACCCTTTCACAGCTGAATTGTCAGCAGCTCTTGGCTGCTCAATCCAGAGGTGCACTGTGATATCCGAGTGCCCTGGGTGGCAGAGATGCGTTGGTGGGATCACATCACTGTACAGCCACTTCTGTTTCCTACCCCACCAGCACTGGTGCCCCAGTTACCGCCCCCCCCGTCTTTGTTATGCTATTGGTTCAGCCAAAAGCTGAAACTGTAGCTGCCACTGAAGATTGATCCATGGGCAGATCTCAGATTTTGAAAAGAGCTAAAAACATTTTACAGGGCTGTGAAATTGGAGAAGAGGGACCAGGAGAAGCTAAATTGCAATTTTCAGCAAAATGGCCCAAGAAAGGATAGCTAGATTAATGGGTCGTCGAGACCATTAAGAAGGAGATGAGGATGTTAACACCTGTCGAATGAAGAGCAGTTACCAGAAATCAAGTAGATTCTAAAGAGTCGTGAAGTGAATTTACTCCCTCAGCTCTGCCCGAATAGAAATGCCACTGCTGCTATTCTTCGCGGAAATCAGCATCCCCACTTGAGACATGCACTCTGATTTTGGAAGGCAGTTTTTTGGGGGGGAGGTATGTGTCATATGCAAATAAATATGGTATTATATTATAGTTAATGCATAGTATTGAGGACTCAGGGAGGCAATGCCAGTTACTAGGAGACTAGGAGGAGGACTTGTTCAGCTGCATACAGGCAAGCTGCTTAAGCATTGTCAGGATCGTTACTGGTGAAACTTTTTCGCTTGCATAAATTATTTTGTCTTCTGACCTCCTGCATTTGTCAGGAGACTGGTCTGACTTCGTGCTGAGAGAGCTCAGAGGGCTGAACTGGGGTTGAAGAACAGCCACAGTGGAAGGTGGGAACTCTAGTGTAACAGGAGGTAGTATTCAGATAAACTCTAAGGCCATGTCCACATGTGGTGTGGATGTTTGATTCCCCGGGGACAACTAGCAGCGGCGCACCCGTGCT
The DNA here is from genome assembly GCF_030867095.1 of Alligator mississippiensis. Taxonomy (NCBI): domain Eukaryota; kingdom Metazoa; phylum Chordata; order Crocodylia; family Alligatoridae; genus Alligator; species Alligator mississippiensis. Next base: position 5,040,286 of record NC_081827.1, read on the forward strand.
ACACGCACTGGCATGCGGCAAGTTACCCTGGGGGCAATAGGGGAGGCTGGAGCCAGCACTGGGCTGGCCCCAGCAGCCTTACCTGGGGTCCTGGGGGCCTCCCAGGGCTGCAGCAATGGTGATTCTGCCACGTGGAGCCTGGCCAGCAGCTTCAGCACAGCTCTGGGCAGCCCAGCTCCACTTTTGAGCTGCACGCACTACCCTTGCATGCTGCTCTGCTTTTTTTTGCTGTAGGTCTTTTTGACCCCTGGATATCCATGGGCCAAAAAAACCCGCTCCGCGCTGCTCCCTTGCAGCGCAGAGAACAGCTGAACGTGCAGTATATGGTGTCGCAGATGCATCTATGGCACCACATACTGCATGGCAGCGCTCATCTGAACGCAGCCTGAGAGGCTGAGAGTGGCATGCTTAATCAAAGCTATGCACTGGATGAAAGTGGTTTTTAAATACCTCACTGAAGTGCTTGAAACAGCATGCATAATGACTTCTAGTACTCACCTCTGTTGTGGTAGATATCTGACTCTTCCTGGATAATATTGAGGTTCATGCCAGCAAACTTTTGGTCTTTGAAGATGACAACATAATGCCCAGTTCAGACCATTTTTTTCAATTCAAAATTTTCCATGACACAACACCCTGCCCCCAACAGGGTTTTGGGCCAAATTCATTGCTGTCGTAACGCAACTGCATCTACTTGACTTCGGCTGTACCTGGGTATACAAGCAGTTAACTCTATTCCAACCCTTGTCCAAAACATACAGGACCCTTAGCTCATGCTTCTGTTTTCTCCCCTAGCCTCAGATGACCCTCCCTCAGCAAGTAGCTGGCACTCCAAACCTTTTGGCATTGAAAATTGTTGATGCACTAGGAAGGTAGTAGAGGAAAACTGTGGTAGGTTCCAGGATCACATCCAACTATTGAGGTGACTTGGCACGAGGATGTAGTTGGCATCTCTGTGCAGACGAGGATGGCTTTGGGAGCCAAACTCCTTCAGAGGCCAGGATGGGAGGGAGAGGCATGAATAAGAACACTGGTGGTGTTCATCCTGGCTTCCCGGGTACCGTAAGGACTACGCGGGGGAAGCTGGCAATCTCCCTGCAAAGGAGAGAAGCTGGGATGCAGAGAAGCTAGCTTGAAGTGTCAGACCCGAACAAAAATCCTCAGTGGAGAGAGAAGATGAATGATGTGCCGTTGTGGAGTCCAGGTTGCACATCTTCCAAATACTTTATTTACAATAATCCTGTACCAGTGGAATAGGCTGTGTATGAACAGTGAAAGGATCCAACCAGTTTCCCCTGTCATAATCCTTCCTCCCTCGCTATGAAACCCACCATCGCCATCAGTTTCTAGTGCCTCCCCAGCCATCAGTTTGCTTTGTTTTCTCCTGCAGTGGGAATACACTGTGGCACTAAAGCTGTCCGGCTCCAAGAGCTGTCTGTCAGGAATACCAGTGCAAGTTGGGCCCTTGGCTTGCATTTATTTAATGAAGCAAAGAGATTTGATCCCCCAGCCCAACAGTCGTGCCTCCTCTCACGCCACACATGCACAGCAGGACATGCAGTTATTGGGATCAGGGATCGTATCCAAATCATGTTATTACTACTGTCTAGTATAGGGGGAATCTGGGATCAATACTCCTTCCTCCCCCTTACCTCCACCAGCAAGTTTAAAGAGAAGTCCTGCGGGTCCAGCTGGCTGCCAATAAACTCCACTCACCAGGCCTGCACTGGGGACTTGAACTGACTCCGATGCGGTCTGGGGTGAATCTAACAATCTGTTGGTCCAACTGGTACACCCATGGTTCAAGACTGGGGCTGTTCAGGCCTAGTTGGTAATTGCTGGTTTTTGAGACCTGCACTCAGCAGCTGTGGTTGAGCTGCCAGGTACAAGGGGGTCAGAAGTGCCTGCCAGGGGGTGGGAAGCCCAAGGACTTTCAACCCCATCAGAAGTCTGTGTTCCTCCTCCCAGCCAAGCCAGAGCTGCTGGGCACAGGGCTTAAAGCCTGTGGTGGGAAGCCAGAGAATGGGGAGTGTCTCTCTGCTCTCTGGGTCCAAGCACCCAGGGAGTTTTACAAAGCATGGCTGCAGGCGTGCCCTTTAAAGATCCCCATGTGTCAGGCCGCACGGTATGGGGCATGGGCAGCTGGGAGGGCAGGGAGTGAGGTCATGGGAACAGTGAGCCTCAAATTGGGTAGATGCTCCCTGATGTCAGGCTTACATTTCCTCCTCCTCCTCTCCCCTCCTCCCCAACTGCCTTCAGGGATCATGCAGGGTTGCCAGGTCCAGGATCTTGTGCTGCCGCCAGCCCGATCCCACTAGTTATGTAGCAGATGGCTGTGCCCCAGACCCCGGGGCGCTCTCGTACCAGATTCCTGTGCAAAGCTGTGTGTCAGGATCTGTCATCGGTCAGCCCCAACATGTCACACGTTTGACTTAAGGCATGATACGAACAAGCCACGATGCTGTTACACATCATATGTGGAATAACTCTGTGGCTCATTGACACCTTACTTGTATCTTAAATGTAACAGGTGCCAGGGCTCTTGGTTGAGCTATTTTGGAGATGTAGCACCCGCCTTAGCTGTGGGGTGCCTGCGGCGGCAGGTTTCACCATATAGGATGGGCTGGCCTTGCTTAGCTGTCAGAAAGTCAGTAACAAGAAAAGCATTATTGTAGCCATAATGTTACACCTCCTTTCTTTGATCTCCTGCTGCCCCAGATACATGCGTTTCAAAATGAAAAATGCGGGGGGGAAAAAATTCAGGGGATCTTATTGGGGGCTTTTGAAGATACTTTACAAAGAAACTGTTTCCTGTAAAAATATCACAGAGCTATTATTAAAACAGCCCATAATAAGTAAAGCACTGATGTGCTGTTATTTGTCTGTCTGGTACCTTATTCTGCCACGTCTGTTCCTTGCGTGATTGGTGTGCGCCTGCAGAGATGATAGCTTTTATTCCTTTCAGTGCCGAGGAGCCTGTGTAGATATAGGGTGATAATGGGGGAGGAATCTATTCCAGGCTTGTACGTCGTGATCGTTTGCTGGATTGTAATTGCAAACGCCTTATCTCAGGTGTTGCGCGAACGAGGGAGGATCCAGCCGGTGAAGTGCACAACACTAGCAGTTGACAAAACCATAAGTTTACTCGTAAACCAAGGCAGCTTGATGCCAACCTGGGAGCCCATCGCTTTCCCGACCTCGAGAACGCTTCATAATCACTTGCATCACAGCTGTTTGTATCTTATTTCCAGCTACTCCCACGGAAGTAGTATTTGTGTTCCCCAGCAGAGGACGCACCAGCCACGGCAATGCGCACGTCTCCTTGTTCCCGGGGCGACTGCTAAATGCAAATGGTTTTTAAAAATAGCATTTACCCGGTTCTATACAAAATTACCAAATCTGGGAGTTCATTTACAATGCCTCACTTCTGTAATTTAATGCCAAGAATACCCTCTGAATAGTGAGAAGCCCCCGCCTGCTCTTTTGTTCAGAGTTGCCTGAACTTTTAATGCTATCAAGTATCCAGCTCTGAAGGAGATGCATGTTCACAATACAATGCAAAAAGTGGCCTCTAAAAATAGGATTGCCTCCTTACCCTTGGTCCTTATTGATCACAGTCACAGCATTTTGAGTGACGTGGTCTCAGAGGCGTAGGCCAGCCCATGATAGATGTCACACACACAACAGCAAGGTTGCCAGGCATACAGCCTGCACTCAGCCTGAGCTAAAAGTCGGTACCGAGAGGGGCTTATGATGCAATGCCCAGCTGTAAAAAGATGAAGCTGCGACGAGAGGAACCGTGGATGAGTGTTTCATCCGGCCTGGGGTTTGCAGCAGAAACGAGGGGCTGAATCAGAGTTGGGAGCAGTCTGTCTCTTGTCTGCGCTCTTGACTAACAAGACCGATTTGAATAGGAGGCCTCTGCTGGAAGAGGGTTCAGGTGCAGAAGCCCATTGTGAGCTCTTGAATGCCTGCGAGCTCTGTAGCACGCTGTGTGTCAGTTTTTTTTGCATATTCCAACCGCGTGTCCCTTTGCTACAGAACAAATTTGACCTTGGAAAGTTTCAGCTATGGAGAAGTGGGACGGCAGTGCAGGCACCTCTGCTTTCCACATGCCAGAATGGATGGTGAGTCCGCTTTTAGTTTATCGTTTTAATTAACTCTCAGCCACTTGTTCACGATTGGATTTCTTTGGGGAATTTCATTTCCTCAGGTGGACTTAGAGTAGGCTTGGTTCTTACTGCTTTTTGTATTAATAATAATAATAATAATAATATTTGCCATGATGAGATTTACCAGGAGTGGGAAACCTTTAAGTCAGTCGGACAGGAATTGGTAGTCCATCTCCTTGTGAAGGCTTCAGGGGCCATGTACCGTCCAGTCTAATGGTAAAAGGCCAAAACGCAGTGGAAGTTGTTCCTATTTATCAGAGGCAGGTTGGTATTTCTCTGGGCTGGGATGATGTACTTAGGACTGGTGCTGCTTTGAGCAGGGGCTGGACTAGATGTCACCTCCTGATGTCCCTTCCAACCTGAATTTTTATGATTCTGTGATTCTATTTCTCTGCCTCACCAAGGCCTGGCATAAGGGCTGATGCTTGTGAAACAATTTGGGATCCCTGGAGAAGAAGCACTCAAAGTGCAGAATAATCTCCTGGGGCTTGTTTTATCACCTCTTGAGAACAAGATCAGCACAGCAGGTTTTAAAGCAAGTAGTAAAAATTATGTCTGCATTTCTCAGACCCGCATTGCTTCCTTTATTGTTCATTTTAAGGCAAATCCATGGATCCTCAGAGCACCCTGTGGTATTTGACCTCCCCTTGATCAGTAATGGGGGAGTTAAAAGGAGCTTTTACTCGGTTTTAATAAAAGCATGGGTATACTGCATGTGGTGGCTCTTACTTCTTCCCATTTGCTACTAATATTTGGCAGCTTCTTTCTGTTTTAAATGTTAGGGTCCTTCATGGTTCTTCCACAGAAGATTTTTGGGTTTGTTTTAAGACATGGTAGCAAGAGATTTGGGTTCTTGTTTGCCCTTTTAAAATGCAGCTTAATCACGAACTGTCTTCTAATAATGGTTGTTGTAGTTGCGTGTTGCCGTCATTTCCTATCTCCTGTCTGCTGGCTTGCTTCCAAAGCACAACTCTTATTGTACTTAGACCCAATTTATCTTGTCTTGTATATCATGCTACCAGGGAATAGCAGGGAGATCGGTAAAACTTTGCATACATTTTATACTCATTTGTATATCTTCAGATATGGATTTGTATAAATGAGATTTCAGTGTGATCCTTCTTTGGTAATTTCCATGTCAATACCATATCCATCCTGGGATTCAAACCATGTCAGGAAAACCATGATTAACCTGTTAACCGAACTCCACGGTTTCTCTTTGCAGTGTGGACATGTTTCTTTTCTGGAAAGAGGCAAGTGTTAAAGACTAAATTGAAAATTTTCACCCAAATATGACTTTATAACTGTGCGTATTACAATTTAAATTCCACCAAAGCCAGGTAATACCATGGCTCAGTGGAACAATGTGGATGGGCTCGGCCGTGCCCCATATCCAAAGCTTGGCTTGAGCTGCGAAATTCAGGTCTTGCTCTGGGCCTTTATTTCAAGTCACTCTAACCTTGGTCCCTCCATGCAGTACAGCAGTGATTTTTCTTAACGTACAGTCAGTTCCTTTTGCATTACTCGTCCAACTGCGTGTTAAAGTGGTTGAACAACCAAGCTTAAGGTCCCACATTGTTTATAATTTTCCCAGCGCTCAGGAAGCTAGTTGTAGCACAGCAGTCTTCTGTCATGATTTACATCTCTTGAAACTGGTGGAATAGCTAGAATGGCAGAATAGGTGTGCTTCAAGCATTCCTGAATTGTGCTACAGACTTGACATTGAAGTAGGGTTGGGTATTTGACCAGTCAAATCAAGTCTGGTCGATGGACTGGTCAAATATTGGTTAAATTGTAAAAAACAAACAAACAAACAAAAAACAATACAGTCACATAATACACAGACAAAGCACAAATGTTCTATTAAGAAATATGTCAAAAAACAATTAAAAAATCATATCTGTCAAGAAAACCGCAAAAAAAAAAAAATAATTCCCCATAAAACTGCTATAATCTTTGACCAGTCAAAAAATATGCATTCAAGTCCACATACAGTATTTGACCAGTCGGTTGACCAGCCTGCCAACCCTAAGTTGAACTATATGGGAATGCTATTCTAATATAATAAAAGCCTTACCACTTCTGTCTGAGTGTCTGTCTGTCCGTAACACTCTGGGCCAACTGCGCATGAGCTGCCCAAAGCCTTACAGATGGCGAGACACACAAGGGGAAGTGGGGGTGGAGGCGGTCAGGGCCAGACTGTGCTCCTCACTGCAGGGTGAGGTGGGGGAACCGGCCATGGGTGGGGTGTGGCTTGCGACCGTGGGAGGACGTGGCACATAGCTATGATGGGGGGGCCCTGGCACGTGTCTGCATGATGCTACGAGGGGAGCAGGCACAGTGGGGCGCAGGCAGCATTCGCCAGCTGTAGCACGTGGCCGTGGGGCATGCCTCCCACACCCACTCCCCACGCGGCACCCTGTGGCTGCACACCACACAACCCCATGCGCCCTCCACCATGCCCCAGGGCCACACCGCACACCACGCAGATGCAGCCGGCAGACACTCTCCACACGATGGCCTCTCCCCGCGCTGCCCCCCTGCACAGCTGTGCACCGCACCCCCCCCCATGCGCCCTACACCACATCCCAGGGCCAAGCCCCATGCCATGTGGTCACAGTCAATGGGTGTTCGCTCCGCCCCGCCCTGCCCCACGGCCACACACCACCGCCCTGTGTGCCACGCCTCATGTGCACTCTGCGCCGCACCCTGGGACCACTCCCCACACCACATGGGGTGAAGCCGGCAGGTACTCCCTGTGCCATGGCCACTCCCTTCTCTTCTCTCTCCTGTTTAAGTTATTCTATTTTCTTACGGTAAGCCACCCTGGGCCTTTGTTTGGGAAGGGCGGCGTATAAACGAATCACATAAATAAAATAGAAGAACACTACTAGGAAAAAATAACCTTTTAAACACAGTACTGGAGAGGTTTGGGATTTTCAAAATGGCTTTATTTGCAAGCGTTCTGAGCCTAATTTGCACAAAATGAACTATTCCAACCAGGAGATCTTATATCACCTGCAGTTGTCCGTTTAAATATGAATTTTAATTTCCACCTAGGAGAAATTTTACAACCTTTGCATTCTCCTATGCCTGAGGAAGGGTGTGTGCGCCTAAAAGCTTGCAAATAAAGATTTGGGTTTTTTTGCAAATATCTAGTTGGTCTAGTAAAAGAGATCACCTCTGCCATGAGTTCAGAGTCCTTTTGCCTGCAGACCAATATGGCTATAACCTGGATACCAGTAACTATGGCACATTAATGAATGCATAGACTCACCCATGGTACGCTACAGTGTCTAAAGAGGAGCAAACTTTTCTCAGAACAGGGGTTTTTGCCATGACGGTCAAACATTTCTAGGTCTACTGAAGTACTAACTGAATGCGCAGTAACTACATTTACTGCACAGTAGCGCCGGCTCATGGGTTTTTTGTGACGCTTACTATGCAGTAGCATATTAGCACAGTTTTTGATCAGCACACTACCACGCAGTATTATTAAGCTACCACCCAGAAAGCATCTCATGTAGACGTGCCCTGTATGTATGAGCCCAAACAGCAAAGGAGCAAGACGATGGCGTGGGGGTGGTCAGCACCAATGTTGTTGGAGGGTCATGCACTTTCAAAAAGAGTCCAAGTAGTGTGTAGGTTCAGTATCACATACATTCACCATTGATGGGAATATATCCTGCCTTGATGCACAGGTGTTTTCTGCCTCTAAATTCTATGAACCCAGGATTTTGTGCATTGGAAGACGACTTCTTTTTGCTGCCTGAACAACTTAAGATCACATGGAAAGAATCTGGCTGTCTGCCTCAACTGTTGTGTGGGGGCTGTGGTGGTGCAGGTGCTAAGGCGTAGTACTCATGGTGCGGCCCTGTCAGATTCCAGCAAATCTGCAAATTCTGCTAAATACTTTGTCACAAGGACACGAGAAAGTAGGGACTGTTATATTGCTGCTATGAGCAGTGGGCCCAGAAATAAGCTGCAAGAATTATTTCCTGTATTTGTGAATGTTTACCCATTTTCCCATCCCTTTCCCTCTTTGGCCTTGTTTATGCCAGGTTGGTTTTGCAAAACCTTGCCCCTCAGGGCACCTTGAAATCTGGTTGCAGTGGTGCTAGAGCTAATATTTCCAGGTATTCGAAATTGCATCATATCTATTCAGAGCTCTTTTAGATAAAGATTATTATGCCTGGAGCCTTGCATGTATTAGCACTTCTACCTGTGGCTGCTTTGATATTGGCAGGGGTCAGTGGTTCCTTTGGAAAAGAAGCCTGGTGACTGCACAGTATATGGAAAGGAGTTTTTGGATCCATGTGCTTGGACCTGTGGGATGGATTGTGTAGGATAGTTTGGACAGGGCTGATCCTGCCTCAGGCAAGGGTTGGACTAGACGTGAGCCCTGGAGCTCCCTTCCAGCCCCACTTCTCTGTGATTCTCTATGATGGTGGGGTCAAAGCCAGCCACTGGGATAAAGGGAAAAGACTTGAATGAAATATCAGTTCCTGTTGGCACTGATATCCAGAAGGTCTGATGACCTACCAACATTGACCTCCATTTCACCAAAATATGCTTGACCAGTAAGCCACGGTTCAACCAGTAAGCCACGATGGAGGAGACCACGCAGCCTCCCCCCCCAGCCCACCCCACCCCACCCCACCCCACCCCACTGCTTACCTTCAGCTCTGGCTTCAACTCCAACAGCAGGCCCAGAGCTGCCACCACTGCTCCTCCCTGGGCCAGGGCCACCACCGCTGTCGACAGCGCCAGAACAAGCGCTGCAGCCCAGGAAGTAAGCAGCGTGGGGATGCATAAAAAATTATAATTACTTTATACATTTCCCATGTATAGACTGTAATGGGGGGTTCATCTGAAATGTGGTCATATTGGATTCGGGTAAGTGCGGTACCCAACACCAGGGGTTCCCTAGCTGAGGTACATGACTGTGACCATCCATATGTTCACGCTGAATGAACCATTCAAGAAGCTGGGATGTAGATCAGTGATCCAGGCAGGACCTAGACGAATGCCCATTCCTTCTCCGACAGCTAAGAGGCCTTGCTACATCAAGCCTCCTGGATAACAAGAGCCCTTGATAGAAATTCAAGTTGTATTTCAGGTGGCTACTCCAAGGGGTTAAGGTGTTCATGTTAATCCACAGAATTAGGATCCATGTGACATTTTAGCTGTAGGGCTGGAATCTTAAACTCCTCGAGCTTTAGCAAAGACCTTGGCGCAGCTGGCACCGTGGTGAGGATTACACATTAATTTAAGGCATGTGAAACTTTGGAACAAACGGCCTCAGACTGTCCCTGACTCGCAGATACGATCTAGAGGTCTTTTAAGGAGGTTGGGGTTAGGAGTTAGCCGAAGCAACTTACCCTTTGCGTTTTTAGCTCACAGGTCGTTTCATGTGAGGCAGCTGTTGTCAATAAGCAGAGAGCGAGCTTGAGTTACGGCAGAGGGAGCAGCATTGTGTCTACCTCAGCAAGCTGGTTCTGCGCGTTTTGGATGCATCTCGGGTATTAACACCAGGCATCCATGCACGCAGCTTCGATTTCACACAGGAAAGTAGAACAGGAGATAAAGTATCGTGCCTGGCAACTAGAGTGTGCTCTGTTAAGTTGCTGCAGTCACACGGCTTTTCTTTCATGAATAATGAGATCTAGTTTCCATTGCCCGTTGGCTTGAGCACAGCCCAGGGAAACAGCAGCCCTGGGTTCAGTTCACAGCCTGTTACTCATGGTCTTGGGAAAACTATATCGCTGTCTGCATCTCCGCGTGTATCTGTAAGTAGAGATAGTGCCCTCCTTATAGCAGTACTGAAAGCATTAACTCTTTGTATAGCACTTTGAGGTCCGCTGAGAGGAACTGCTGCAGAGTGCTAATATGGCCTTGAATCATAGAAAGTGAGGGTGGGAAGGGACCTGAGGAGGTCACATCTAGTCCAACCCCCTGCTCCAAGCAGGACCAGCCCCAACTACATCGTCCCAGCCAAGGCTTTGTCTAGCTGGGTCTTCAAAACCTCCAAGGATGGAGACTCCACCACCTCTCTGGGAAACCTGTCCCAGTGCTTCACCACCCTCCTAGTGAGAGAGTTTTTCCTAATATCCAACCTAAACATCCCCTGCTGCAACGTAAGCCCATTGCTCCTTGTCCTGTCATCTGCCCCCAGTGAGATCAGTCCAGCTCCATCCTCTTTGCAGCCCCCCTGGAGGGAGTTGAAGGCTGCTATCAAATCCCTCTTGGCCTTCTCTTCTGCAGACTAAATCTGCCCAGTTCCCTCAGCCTCTCCTCACCAGTCCTGTCCCCCAGCCCCCAAACCACTTTTGTTGTCCTCCACTGGACTCTCTCCAGCTTGTCCACATCCTTTCTGCAGTGGGGGCCCACAACTGGACACAGGACTCCAGATGTGGCCTCACCAGTACAGAATAGAGGGAAATAATCTCTTCTCTTGACCTACTACCAGTGCAGCCCAGGATGCCATTAGCCTTCTTGGCACCAAGGGCGCACTGCTGGCTCCTATTCAGCTCCTTGTCCCCTGTCACCCCAGGTCCTCTTCTGCAGAGCTGCTGCCCAGCCCGTCACCCCCAGCCTGCACCAGTGCAGGGGATTGCTCCCTCCTAAGTGCAGGACTTTGCACTTGTCCTTGTTGAACCTCCTGAGATTTCTTTAGGCCCAATCCTCCAGTTTGTCCAGGTCACTCTGAAATGTCACGCTGGTCCCAACCGTTCTAAGACTGCCAGACAATTTCCAGTCTAAGTCCTTGGTTTTTACAACTTCCTCATAACCTTTCCAGAGTCTTACGTTGTGGGAGGAAAGTTGCTTGTTCTCTGCCGTAAGGTGGCAGCGCCTGTTCCAGAGCGGGACTTGGACAATTTGCGTAAAATTGTGCCAGCCAGTTGGATGATCTGAGGAATTTCCCTTTGGAAAGAAACATCTCAGTCCCATTCCTTACCACAGGCAGCACCACAGCCAGGGCAGTGTTGGTGGACGCGCTTGCAGGAGGGGGACACCAAATCAAATGGAGGTACTTACATGGGAGCACGTAGCAGGGTGCTCTGCACACAGACTCACAGAGCAGTGGGGCTGGAAGAGACCTCCAGAGGTCACATCTAGTCCAACCCCCTGCCTGGGGCAGGATCAGCCCTATCCAACCCATCCCAGACAACCATCATCTAAACTCTGCATAAGACTAGCCTCACCCCTGACACAACACAGACCTAACACCCTAGTCTGCCACATGACCTGCACTGGGTGCCAAAATACCTCGCTAGGGCTCTGCACACAGGAATAACGAAATGGCTGGATTTCGATCCCGCAGGTGTGGCGTGGTTTTATAGATTTCAGCTAATTGTATGTTCCAGTGAGATCTAGAGCAGAAGTGCTCAACCCGTCGGCCCTTTAGGCTGAATGAATGGCTCTGGGCCCTCTTGCAAGCCAGTTTGGGCCTCATGTCACCTCGCACCAGGATCAGGTCCACACAGCTTCCACCTGGCCCAACACTGCCAGGTCGGGCCAGGTACTCCCAGTGTAGTGTGCAGAGCCACTGTCTAGCCTGTGGGACTCCCTGAGAGCCCAGAAAATTGTTGGCAGGGGAATGGAAATTAATGCTGCCAGTGTTGCCACACCATCACATTTTTGGTCCTGTGGGCCTGGATAGAGTGGCTCTGCAGGTCAGATCTGGCCTGCAGGCCTGGGGTTGGCTCTAAATGGAGGAAACTGCAGGTCATAAAATCTTAGAGAAGTAGGGCTGGAAGGGACTTCCAGAGGTCACGTAGGCCCTATCCAAACCAGGTCCTTTTGCTGTGGAGCAGGGAATATGCAAGCTGTTAGCAAAGTCTGCAGCTTGCATGTTCTACAAGATTCGTAGCTGCCATTTTATTTCTTTTCTTCCATACCTTCAAAGAGAAGCCAGGCACGATGGTGTAAAAGAAGGGTGTCGAGCACAGCCAGATGAGTGGCACAGGACTGGAGGCAATCGGTGCAGGTGCCGTATGCAGCGTGGGTCCCAGACCAGCTGGAGTGGGCAGTGTGCAGCACAGATCAGCTGGCGCAGGTGCCAGATCTGACATTCAGGGGACCCACAGAGCTGCATGCAGCTTGCATCCTGGGCCAGCCGAAGTGGGCACCAGGGCACTGGATGCAGCATGTGTGGGTGGGGAAGAGGTCCTGGACCGGCCCTGCATGGGGGCCAGCACCGAGGCCTGGATGACGTGGCTCTGCAAAGAGGATCCAACCCACGGGCTCTATCGTTGACACCCGTTGTAAACAGCGCTATCACAGCGGTGTGTTTGCAAAATCGTCATCTGCTCAAGACCTTCATTCATTACACATGCTGGGGCTTGTTGTTCTACCATGTCAAGGGCACATTAAGGTTTTCCTTTAACAATGCAAACAAGCCACAGAGAAAATTCAAAATGCCAAACATGACCCGTATGAAAGCTCCATGCAAGAAACTGTCTCAGGCTTATCCAGAAGGGATACAGCTGTTCTGGGAATAGATCATTGCTATTCTGATGATCTGACCTATTAAGTAAGGAATAAAAATCTGCCCTGCATCAAGCCTGGTAGGACACCTGCTAAGGCAGGATTGCATCCTTTCCAGCAAGCCTGTGTCCCCTGCACTTACACTGGCATGAGTGCTCTTGGCCGGCGCTCTCCTGAGAAGTAGACTTTGCCCTTTTCCAGCACTGGTGGATAGCTGTACCGGTGGAAAGTGTTGGTCTGAAGCAGCAACAGCTAGATAGGGGTGTTAGGTTCACTTGGGAGAAATAACCAGACTGGAGGGCTTGACCTTGCAAGGACAGAGCTCCACACTTGCTGCCACAGGGCACTGGCATCATTTAAAAAAAATGTTTTCCAATCCAACAAATGCCTTCATTGTTTTAGTTGCTCATTAGTTAATTTTGTTCTAATGAGGCTCTGTTAAGGCAATCATCTGACATTGGAAAAAGGTGGGGGAGAACCCAAGTTAAAAAGAACCTAATTAGCAAGTTGATTATAGCAAGCAAGAAAATGTTCTGGTTATATAAATAAGCTATTGTTATGCGCACACAAGTCAGGCCATGTTAAAACCTGTTGCTCACAGTTTAGAGGTCAGGCAGACATTGCAAATGCTGGAAAACAAAAGGGGAAAAAAGAAGTGGGACTTGTTTGCCGGCCTCCAGCAGAAATGCCTCATTAAATCTTGGGGTCCTTTGTTGCCAAAAGGGCCCTTGGAGAGGGAACTGGGAACCTGGGCAAGTGTAGCCTTCTCCTTACCTTCCTCCTTTCCCCCGCCCCCGTCAAGAGCTGAAACCAGAGCAGACAGGATCGCTGATGCTGGGAGATATAAATGAATGGCCGGCCACTACACTGGACTGGAAGGGTTTCGGGAAGGCCATAGATGATAACGCCATGCCGAAGAAGAAGAAGTACAATGTGAATGGAGATTCAGGGATTAAAGCCCAGGTGAGGGCAGCCTTTAGGTACTTTACTGTAGTCTCGCTAGTAAAAAGTTCACTTGGTTTTTTGTTGCTTTCTTCCTTCCTGCTCACATTTGCTTTGGGGACTAAGCCCCTTCACCTGGGGAAAAGGGAAACGTAATCCGCAGGGAACGCAACGTGCTGTGCTCCGTTTCCTCTCGGAAGTGGGGGCTTGAGGCTTAGGGTGTAGAGTTGAACGCGTTGTTTCCTCACTGCTCGGTAGTCCCCCGGACAGTCTTGTGAAGAGCTGCGGGTAGATCAGTGAGGTTCGGGGTAGCCAACCCTAGCCCCAGGTAGCGGGGCTTGCTCTGGTGCTTGGTAAATGGGTGAAGAGCCAGTCTTAAATCTGGGACTCATCAGTGGCAGCTCCCTGGGGTGGAAGGCAGGAGTATATCCTTGCTCATTTCAAAGAAGCCTGCGCGCACCTGCATTTACAAGTCATTAACCCTCATGGCTCGAGTGGCTGAACTTGCCGGCCTGAATCTCCCGTCTCTGCCGAAGAGCTTCGTGGCTGTTAGAAGCAGCAGATGCAGAACCACAGATGGTCGAAGCAGGTCGGCATCTGAAATCAAAGCATCTGCGGTTTGCAAGGACCTCAGAGTTAATCACCTGCAAAGTAACCCCTGGGAAACTTGCTTGTACGTTCAGAGGAATTTTTCTTTATTGAGCGAAACAACTTCTGCATGTAATGGATACCCTTGTTTGTGTCGATCTCGTAGAGCTAGGGAGAGACTTAACAGTGGGGCCTCTCACCTCAGGAAAACTCTTTGCTATGGGGTACCTTGCTGGAGAGAGTATGAACAAGGGCTTACAATGAGGATTTTGCTCTGACAGTAAGTGAAGCTTAAGCTTTTAACCTGCTGCTTCGAAGCAGGGCACATAGGTGTTAGAGACATTCATTCCTATTTTAAATTGCAGCTCTAGTCTAGACATGGTGCCATGGTGTGCAAGATATAAAAAATCAGATGGAGCTAGCTAACGTAATTGTCCCAGAGAAGTCCAATTCCAATCATTGTCTGCACAGGATTGTGACCAAAAGTGGCAGGATATGGTTTCATCTGAGGGGCTCGGGGAAATGCCATCCTCGTTAAGTGAGACATGATCAGAGAATTGTGTTGCCACTATATATAGTGCTGCTTTGGGTTTGGTATTTAGATCCTGGGCTTCGGTGCCCTGTTGCATTCACTCAGGCAGCGTCCCTCTCGTTAGAGTAGGGTTCTGGTAGCATCGCGACCTGGGTTTTGATTCTGCTCGGTGTGGGTCACTTTATAATCTTTAGCAAGTCACTTTTCAGTTTTGAAAAGTGATCTGGAGCCTTTGAAGAAATTGTGCCTTATAAAAGAGAAATGCTATTGTACACCTCATAGTTGTCTTGAAAGATCCTTAAACAGGTGATACAGGAAGGGGAAAAGGTAACAGAAGTTTGCTTTTAGTCCAAGTTCTGTCATCAGAATACTTTGCCCTGGCTAGAGCTCGATCATAAATGGTTTTGCCTAAAGCATCATTTGGCCTCAGTAATCTGGTGCTTTGAAGCGGCTCTTCCAGGCATGGAGCTATCTGCTTCAGCAAAGAGATTTCTTGCGGAAAAAACAGCAGCTGCTAGAAGACCATGTGCACCGACTAGTTTGCCCATTCAGTCAATGCTGCTGCTTGTAAAGCAAGAAGCACTTTTTTTTCTGTGCATTGCTAGGTCTCCAGTAAAAAAAATTCCCACTGATTATTTTAGGTTCCTGTATTATCATTTGTAGGTGTTGCAAAGAGAAAAACTTGAAGTGGTGTTACAACTCTTACTGTAGCGGGATCATCTGAATTCTTGCCTGCCATGGCTACCTGCTGTGGAGGAAAAGGTTTGTTCTTGTCCTGACTAATCCATATCCCTTTTACAAAGGACGGAAGAGGTGTTTCTCTGCAGCAATGTGGTAATGCTCCTTCTCCTGCTAAGCACAAGGAGCGAGGTGATGGAGCTGCCAGCGCATCTCACGTGGCAGTACAGAGCTTTGCACCTCTCAGCCCACTGGGCTTGAATTTGAACTTCTCCCACAGGGGACCAAAGTCGGGGCAGTTTGGTAAAATATACAGAACCAGATAGCGTATGTATTCAAATGTAAGATGACCTCCCCCAATAATTAGATTCTATCTAAGGAAACTTTATAATTTTCTGGGTGTAGCATCTAATTATCAGAGGGTTGTCTTGATTTTGCCTCCTCCCACTGCTACAGCAGGGGAAATGATGGCTGGGAGAGTCAGGTGGCCTCCTTACCCTCTGCCCACATTTCTTCCCCCTTCAGCCCTTCCACCCCCCTCTTACTGTCAGACCCTGCTCAGGCTCCGTTCCCTCCTGGAGCAGAGCGTGGAAGGACGTGAACTGAACTGTATGTAACAGTAAAGAAGGGCAAAGGGACACAGCGGAGAGCAGACGCTGCAGAGAGGGACAGGAGAGTGCTGTGGGTCCAACTGGTCCTGACCCAGACTCAGGCCCAGTCATAAACGCAGCAGTTGCTTGGCTCGCCTCACCCCCTTGTTAATTTGAAGTGGAAGGAACCAAAAAAACCACCGACGTCACAATAAACGTACCCCTGGTACCTTGCATATATGTAAATGACTCTAGGTAAGTTCATCCAGAAGTCGTGCATTTTAACTTGGTGCAAGCTGCTGCAAGTCTCAGCACAGGTCCTCCATAAGCACACTTTGGAGCAGCGCTTTTGTTCCTACTTATACATAGTGCAAACTACGCGTGATATTAGTCCAAAGTCAAAAGGCTCGTGACTGATCATATACTTTACTGGGCTGGGCAGTCAACAGCATTTCAAGCCACAGTGACCCCACAGCCCAGCACTGCTCAGTATGTGTCTGTACTCCAGATTTACACCCCCTGCCCCCCCCCCAAAGGAGCCAAGGATCTAGTTAGCTCCCAGTCACGACGAGAACTGGGTGTTCTTGTCACAAGTCCTGGGACCCTCCAAAAATGTATATGCAGATGAGGTGCAAGGCAACCCGGGTCCATCTCCACCCCATAAAGGGCAAGACCACACCAACCACATATGACAGGCTGAGAGAGGAAGTGATACTCTCAATCACGTAGATGTTTGATGTTGTTTACTGACCTCTAAGGCTTGTGAAGAAACAGGAATAATTGGAAATGGGAAAGAAAGGCATTGTTCAGTTATAGGAGTGAATAGGAAGTCAAAATATGTTTGATGTAGTGGTTCACCATGACTTGGAAAAGAGTTGGTGCTGAGGGGGAGTGAACACAGTGGACATTGTATCTTGTCTGGGCTGCACTAACCTATCCTTGTAGTAGCATCTTTGGCAGAGGAGAGCTGACACCTTGAAGGTGGCTTCCCCTTGGAGGTCAGATCACCTTGAATGGGATGCTGTAGTGAAGGGTGAACACCTGTCCAACGCGCTGTGGGTAGGCCCTCCTACGAGAGTCTACTGTAGCTTCCCAATGGGAAGATCTCAACTACACACCTATTTTATGGAGATGGGGGATTTCTCCGTAGCTTGCTCCTTTGGCCTGTTGGCTAAGGGCAAGCAAGACTCGGGGGCATCTGAACCTGAAGACCTCCGGGCTTGGGCCTGCACATAGGATGCCTGCCATGGATTTGGGGGTATCTGAAGCCCCCAGCTGAAGAGTCTGGGAGTGAAGCCGGTGGTAGCACCACATAGATTTAAACGACCAAGTTCTGCTTAGTTGATGGAATTTGGAATGGATTTGGCTAATTTGGTCCGAAACGCCTTTTTTTTATATATAAATTGCATATCTGTCTTTTCGGCTAAGATCAAATGTAGCATTTTTCGCATCAAGGTGGGGGGGGGGGGTGCCAGGGCTGGCTCTGGCCCTCCTGGTGCCAGCCTGGTATTGCAGTACCTCCAGTCCCGCTGCCAGTTCTGTATGGAGGGAACATCCACCCGTTCATTTGGTTTTTTAAGGGCCACATTTAAAAAAGAAGGTTCCCATTAGCGTGTTTGTCCAATGGGGGCCAGATGTTTTATGGGCATGCTTAGCTTGGGCTGCCTTCAGTCAACTTCATAGTTGGTTTCTGTGACTGAGCACGTATTGCTTCTAGCAGCAGTTTGGTACTAGACAGTGTATGTAATGCAGGGGACTTTATTCATAGATTCATAGATGTTAGGGTCGGAAGGGACCTCAATAGATCATCAAGTCCGACCCCCTGCATAAGCAGGAAAGAGTGCTGGGTCTAGATGACCCCAGCTAGATACTCGTCTAACCTCCTCTTGAAGACCCCCAGCGTAGGGGAGAGCACCACCTCCCTTGGGAGCCCGTTCCAGACCTTGG
Source organism: Alligator mississippiensis (assembly GCF_030867095.1). NCBI lineage: Eukaryota > Metazoa > Chordata > Crocodylia > Alligatoridae > Alligator > Alligator mississippiensis. The sequence continues at coordinate 5,058,225 of NC_081827.1, forward strand.
CCACTCAAACTGTGAAGAAGTTCTTCCTAATGTCCAATCTGAATCTGCTCTCTACTAGCTTGTGGCCATTGTTTCTTGTAACCCCCAGGGGCGCCTTGGTGAATAAATCCTCACCAATTCCCTTCTGTGCCCCTGTGATGAACTTATAGGCAGCCACAAGGTCGCCTCTCAACCTTCTCTTGCGGAGGCTGAAAAGGTCCAATTTCTCTAGTCTCTCCTCGTAGGGCTTGGTCTGCAGGCCCTTGACCATACGAGTTGCCCTTCTCTGTACCCTCTCCAGGTTATCCGCATCCTTCTTGAAGTGCGGCGCCCAGAATTGCACGCAGTACTCCAACTGCGGTCTGACCAACGCCCTATAGAGGGGAAGTATCACCTCCCTGGACCTATTCGTCATGCATCTGCTGATGCACGATAAAGTGCCATTGGTTTTTCTGATGGCTTCGTCACACTGCCGGCTCATGTTCATCTTGGAGTCCACTAGGACTCCAACATCCCTTTCCACCTCTGTGCCACCCAGCAGGTCATTCCCTAGGCTGTAGGTGTGCTGGACATTTTTCCTCCCTAGGTGCAGCACTTTGCATTTCTCCTTGTTGAACTGCATCCTGTTGTTTTCTGCCCCCTTGTCCAACCTGTCCAGGTCTGCCTGCAGCTGTTCCCTGCCCTCCGGCGTGTCCACTTCTCCCCATAGCTTTGTGTCATCTGCAAACTCGGACAGAGTACATTTGACTCCCTCGTCCAAGTCGCTGATGAAGACATTAAAGAGTATCAGTCCAAGGACCGAACCCTGCGGGACCCCACTGCCCACACCCTTCCAGGTCGAGACCGACCCATCTACCACGACTCTTTGGGTGCGACCCTCTAGCCAATTTGCCACCCACTGGACTGTGCAGTCATCCACATCACAGCCTCTTAACTTGTTCACCAGTATGGGGTGGGATACCGTATCGAAGGCCTTCCTGAAGTACAAGTATACGACATCCACCCCTCCTCCTGTGTCCAGGCGTTTCGTAACCTGGTCATAGAAAGAGACTAGATTGGTCAGGCACGATCTGCCCGCCACAAACCCGTGCTGGTTTCCCCTCAGCATAATTTGTCCTGCCGGGCTCTCACAAATGTGAGCCTTGATAATTTTTTCAAAGACTTTGCCAAGGATGGAGGTGAGACTGACCGGCCTATAGTTGCCCGGGTCCTCCTTCCTCCCCTTTTTGAAAATGGGGACCACGTTAGCCCTTTTCCAGTCTTCTGGGATTTGGCCCGTGCGCCACGAGCATTCGAATATTCCCGCCAGTGGCTCTGCAATGACGTCGGCCAGTGCCTTCAGCACCCTGGGATGGAGCCCATCCGGGCCTGCCGACTTAAAGGCATCCAGTTCTTCCAAGTGACTCTGCACCATCTCAGGGTCTACGCATGGCAGTCTGGCGCCTTGCTGCTGCCTCTCTACAACCCCAGTGAGAGACTTGTCGTGCCCCTCGCTTAGGAACACTGAGGCAAAGAACTCGTTGAGGAGTTCAGCCTTGTCCCCCCTGTCTGTCACCAATTGTTTCTGCCCATTTAGCAGGGGTCCTATTCCTCCCTGGGCCTTCCTTTTACTCCCTATATATCTAAAAAACAATTTCTTGTTGTCCTTTACTTGGGTTGCCATCCTCAGCTCCATGGTAGCCTTGGCCCGCCTAACTGCCTCCCTACAAGCACGAGCAGAGGAGGTATATTCATCTTTAGTGATCTCACCCTGTTTCCACTTTTGATGTGCTCCCCTTTTGGCCCTTAGGCTGCCCTGGATTTCTCTGGTCAGCCATGGAAGCCTCCTGGCCCCTTTCCCTCTTTTGCCTCGCTTGGGGATCATCTTGCTTTGTGCCCGAAGGATCGTTTCCTTTAGGCACAGCCACCCTTCTTGGGCTCCCATCCCTTCAAAACTCCTACTCTGCAGTGCTTCCTTGACTAATCGCCTGAGTGCAATGAGATCAGCTTTCCTAAAGTCTAGCACTTTCACCCTACTAGTTACCTTACCCACTCGCCGTCTTATGTTGAATTCTATTATAAGGTGATCACTGTCCCCCAGATAGTTACCGATCTGGAGGTCCCCTATCATGTCATCTCCCGTTGCCAATACCAGATCCAGTATGGCATTCCCCCTAGTGGGACCATGCACCTCCTGTGTCAGGTGGAGGTCCTGTACACAGGTTAGAAACCTGCGTACAGGTATGCAAATATAAGATGATAGGCTTTTTTCCCCCATGCTGATTGCGGGGGGTATCTTATCTTATATTCAAGTAAATAAAGCACTTAACATACCCTAAGAGAGTTGATACTTGCTGGTAATGGTTTTGCTTTGTAGATATAAATGCTAAATCTTTAACAGCAGACAAGGTTCTTTGGGTAAATCTGATATCTTTCATTAGACCAACTCAAATATTATTCTTTGAGTTGGTCTAATAAAAGATATCAGGTTTCCCCTAAGAACCTTGTCTGCTTGTGTCCTTAGACCAACACGGCTACAACCTGTACCCTGTAAACCTGTATCGGAGCAAGCAAGCTATTCACATAAAGTCAGGGGAGTTTTGCCAATATATACCAGTATACATCTGGACCACTATCCTTAAATAACAAGTGAGGAATCGCCTCCAACTTCTCCAAGAGAGATCTAACACCTTTGCGCAACTCTGAAATGCTCCGACAGCAGTGCTAAAAGTTGTCCAACAAAAGTGTTAGCTACTGAGGGAGAATTTATCTGTGATTAACAGGCTCAGCCCTCAAAAAGTTTGCCTAGCTGTGGCATTATACCGCCTGGAGGGGAGAAGTGAAAACTCCTAGCTTCTATTCCTGGTTTTGCCTCTGCCTTGGTGTGTAACCGTGGACAAGTGAGAGAAACACTCAGCTTTAGTTTCAGCATCTGCTAAAAAGTGAATGTCTACTTCATGTGGCAGCTAAATGTTTGTAAAGTGCCCTGCAAGCACTGGGTGAAGGACTGCTCTAGAAATATTATAAGGAGGAAAATGAGATGTTGATAGGATTTGTGGCTTTTTTTCCCTAATGAGCTGAATTTTTATTTGATAGAGAAATCATTGTGGACAGTTGCATGGGATGCAGAAATAGGACCGTGGTGGCACTGGGAGGGGCCAGCTGAGGGCTATGGAGCTTTTATGGTAAAGGTCACAAGAAAAAATCCACTCCCATTTGGTAATGGCAGAGCAATTGTAAGACAGCTGTTTGTCTTGTGCTAGCGGTGGTTTTGGTAGTCTTCCTAGGAGGCAAATATGCATGTCGTAAAGCCAGTATTTTGCCGTCTCTGGGTCCGTTTCAGAATGGCTGAAGGGTGAAAAAAACCCTACAGCAGCAAACCTCAACCGGGGTGCCATGACATGCCAGGGTGCCTTGAGATCCTTTCAAAGAGATTTTGGACAGAAATCCATAGTTGTGGTCTTTTTGAGTTCTCTGCACCAGAAAAATTTCAAATTTTCAAATTTTTCTGTAGTAAAAAAAAAAAAGAGTGAAAACTCTGGCCTTTTCTAAGGGGTGCCTTAAGTCTTTCTGGGGGGTGCCTTAAGGCTGTCTGGAGGGGTGCTTTAAATCTAAAAAAGGTTGAGAACCGCTGCCTCGGAGATACAGATTCCCTTTCTGGTGGCAGTACATCCAGGGAAGGGTTGGCACATGGGCAGGAGGGAAGTAATGAGCCTACTGTATAATTAGAGAGGGAGAATGCACTTTGGAAAGTGTCTGGAAAAACGACACTCTTGCTCTGCCGTTCTGTCCTCTGTACACTTCAGAATAGATCTCCTGACTTTACCAACAAGGTTGTATTTCTGTTCGCCTACCAGAGGCAACATGGCTGTAAAGTGTGTGAGCCAGAGTCTTACCATCCTTGTGCACCGCAGCAAACCTATCTGTCGAACTCCAGTCCGCTGCGTGCAGGCGGATCCAAGACGATGGCTCCGTGCTTAGTGTGCATGCCCACGTTTTAGCAGAGGTGTCACGCTTGCTTGGCCCTGGCTTGGAGAATCTCTTGATTACTAACGGTGATACTGAAATTGGGAAAACCAGGTTTGATTCTGTTTCAAATGGAGCACCAAGGTCTTGTCGTCCTGTTACTTGTAAACTGAGCACATCTCCTGGAAATACTTGTAAGAGGGTCCTCCCATTGCAGGGCTGTTTGTGAGAGTAGGAATGTTAGTCCCGGTGCCCTGACCAAATTGCACCTGAGGTGCGATGTTACCAGCCTAAATTTCCTACCACGTTTCACTTTTGTGCGTTATCCTTCACTTTTATGACCCGTACCATAGAGTTTGCTCTATAGAGTTAAGCAACTGTTATGTGCCACCCAAGAGGCACCTGTACTTCAGTACAACGTGAAGCGACTCCATCTTTCCTTCCCATGTCTTTTTGGCAACCAGTGCTATGGGCCAGCTTTCCAGCCAGTCAAAATGTGGTGTTCCTGCATGTGTTTTACCCCACAATTATAATAGCCATGTCTTTTATGGCTGATCTTAACTAACCCATTTTATGGAGTACAGTTGGCAAGTGATTTGAAATCCTACGACTTGTTTTATTTCTGAGTCTGGTCTTTACACAACAGAGCAACCCATGGTTCTCCATCTCTGTCTTTGTGTATGTGGTCAGTAAAATAGTGTGCTCCTCAATTCTGTACCAGCTTCTGAGGGCCTCCAAATAGTTCCCATTTGGACTGATAAACAGCACTGTCTCGAGTTTAAAAAACAAAAAAAAGACATTGGGGGGTTATTGTGCGAGGGGTATCTGGATTCTCCTGGCTTGCATGTTCATATTGGTAAAAATGGCTGGCCGGAGGATTTGAGAAGCGGGTTTGTATCGTGCGTGCTAAGCTAGAACATGGAGCTAAACTAAGCAGCCAACCTAAAATCCCTCTGAGAAAATTATAGAAACTGATACTCAGCCTTATGTGAAGGAAACCCTTGTTCTCGGATATAATCATGGGGGCTGTTTGGGGTTGTCTGCACTGGGTTTAATCTCATGCCAGATTAATTAGGGATTTGTTCTCTTAACAGATCCAGTTTGCTGACCAGAAGCAAGAATTCAACAAGCGCCCAACAAAGATTAGTCGCCGTTCACTGTCCCGGTCCATCTCTCAGTCCTCTACAGACAGCTACAGCTCAGGTGGGTTCCTCTGCTGCCTTGTGTCTGCTCCCCTCGCACCACCCTCGGGACATTTTCAAACTGAAAGTCCTCCTTTGCCTGTGTATCTGCTGGACTGTCGGCCACCACAGCAGCTTATTCAGGAGTTGAGCGATCTCCCGTTTCCCCTTCATAGCTCCATGGTCTTTCACAGAGGGGGAGGAAAGAGAATATGGATGTGTTTTCCTGTCTCCCTGTAAGGCAGATGTAGCAATACATTTCTTACGTAGAGTCCAGCTTAACACTCAGATTTAGGTTTCTGTGACTGTTCATGTTTTTGCCCCAGTCCTCCATCTCCCCTTTCTCTTTAGGACTTCCTTTGAAGTGCACCCTTGGCCCCCCTAGCATCTCTGCTTGCATTTCATCTTGTCCCCCACACAGCTGCTCCGAGGGTGTGTCAGCGTTACTCCCACACCAGGGACAAAGGCATCTCGTGCCCATGAGACTGAGGCTGAGCATTACCCTGTGTCTTGTGCTCCTATAGGAGGGAGTCGAGAACAAGACAGCTACAACTCTCCTGGGTCTGCAAAATGGAGCCTAATGAGCATCTGACGTGCTGGTGTCCAGCTCCTGCTTCAACTGTCTCATGCACAAACCCCCCTACAAGTCTGAGAGCTTTTCTGCTTCATTTATAAAACAGCTGCGAGCCAACTCAACCTGCCTAAGCTCATTTTTGACAGTTGCCTGCTTCTCCAATCCTGTACAAACCCTCCAGGATAGGGCCTCTTGACTTAAAGCCCGTAGATTTCAAGCTCTGCCCTTCATGCAACAGGCTAATTCCATTAAAAGACAAATGTAACAGAGTCCTTGTCATGCACTGGAGAGGTCCTCGAGGCATCCGCTGTTCTCTTTGATGACACATCTCATCATTGACACAACCAAAGCTGGGCTCTGTTTTGGTTCTTCGCCTTTCAAAGCCAGCAGTGACTCGGCAGACCTCTTAAACAGATGCATGGTCATTTACAATGATAAGTGTTGCTGAGTTCTGTCATAGAGCTGGTAGAGGACTCCTGGAGACGTTTGCCACAGGGGACAGCACCAGGAGCCCAACCACGTTATCTTCTGCCCAAACACATTATTTTAAGCTGAAATCTGAACCTGAGCTTTTTACCAAATATTTGTCTGCTACAGTGATATCAAGCCACCTGTGTGTCTTTCTGGTTGTTTTTATCTTGACCTAAAGGAGCAAGGATGACACCAAGCTGGGATGAGTAGTAGACAGACTGAAAGCCAGGGCTAGGATTTAGAGACCTATACAAACTGGAAGACTGGACCAAAAGAAATTTCATGAAGCTCAATCAGGACAAGTGCAAAGTCTGGCACTTAGGACAGAACCAGCCCATGCACCAAGAGGCTCGGGACCAGCTGGCTAAGCAGCAGCTCTGCAGAAAAAGAAAGCTAGCAGCATCCTGGGCTGCGTTAGTAGGAACGCTGCCAGCAGATTGAGGGAAATTATTTTTCCTCTCTGTTTGGAATTGGTGAGGCCACAGCTAGAGTACAGTTTCCAGTTTTGGGCCTCCCACTACAGAAAAGATGTGGACAAGTTGGAGAGAGTCCAGTGGAGGGCAATGAAAATGGCTAGAGGGCTGAGGCACATGACTTGTGAGGAGAGGCTGAGGGAACTGGGTTTATTTAATCTAGAGAAGACAGGTGGGATTTGATAACAGGTTTCAACTGCCTGAAGGGTCGTTCCAAAGAGGATGGAGCTGGACTGTTCCCAGTGGTGGCAGATGACAGAGCAAGGAGCAATGGGCTCAAGTTGCAGCCAGGAAAGTTGAGGTTAGATATGAGGTCCTAGTTTCTCACTAGGAGGGTGGTGAAGCACTGGAACAGGCTCCCCAGAGAGGTGGTAGAGTCTCCATCCTTGGAGGTTATGAAGACCCGGCTAGACAAAGCCTTGGCTGGGATGATGTAGTTGGGGCTGGTCCTGCTTTGAGCAAGGGGTTGGACGAGGTGTGACCTCCTGAGGTCCCTTCAACCCTCATTCTTTATGATTCTAGGATCAGCAAGCTCCAAGCCCTGATATAACTCCTCACATATCCTTCCGCAGTGTGGTTGCCTTTGACAGCAAAGGCCTGGTGTCAGCGATCCAGGAGTTCCCTTCCAGCCATGTGTGTTTATGGAACAAGGTTGCAACAAGAGCACATACTACATCCATGCCTAACATGGTCCCAGTTTTACTTGAATTGTTCAGTTAGCCTATTAGTATCTTTTCTGGAACTTCCCTCAGCACCATGAGAGGCAGCTACATGCTTTGGATATATCATGTTCTATTAGCCTAATGGGACCAAGCATTTTAAGCCATCTTTAGCTCTTTGGAGCTGTGTCCACCTCACCAAAAGGCCAAGCCATTTGGTTGCAGACAATGAGTGAATCATACAATGTGTGTGCACCTGCTGTCAGAGGGCTGGTGAGGCTACCTAAACAGCAAGGTGTCTGTACTGGGACAGCATGCTCAGCCTGCTTTGGAAACACTCTGTTGTATTGATCGATGAAGGGAAGGTTTTCCTAGTTGTTATTTTGGTCTTGGATCAAGGATGACACCTCAATCAAATATTGGCAAGGCAACAGCACAGAGCAACCCACTAACCTGCATTAAACATTATTCCCTTGCTATAGCAGCCAAGTCTCAGTGCCTCAGTCACTGACTATCGCAGCAGGAGTGCCTCATTTCCTCTTTCCAGTGAAGAGTCTGATTGCCAATCGCTGACAAGGGGGTCTGCACTTGAAGAAGAAAGTCACTTACCCTGTGGTTATTGGGGTACTTCAAGTAGATGATATAGATCCCACAACCTGGGCTCTGGCCTCACTTCTTGAAGTCTTTGGCAGCATGGGGCATGCATTGTCAAGATGATGGTTACCCGGCCCTTTATGCCTGCATGGAAGAGCATGAAGTGGCGGTGAGCACGAGCACCGTCCTGATGGATAATATTATTGAAAGCAGTCCTCTCCCCTGTGTATGCAGTACGTGCGTGCCTACAGTGGCATCCCTGCTGACACCACCCCCAAGAGGAGTCACGTCATGTACGATGGCAGTCATTCTTCCTTTTGTCACTTCCTTCCACATCCAGCTTAGCCCCTCCCTTTGTGCTGCCCCTTATTCTTGGAACGGCTTCTTATATCACATCATGCGTTTGTCCTTCCTCCCTCTCTGTGAAACCACTAATGCTGATTTTCCCCTCCATCAGTGGCATATACCTGAACTACTGTCTCAGCTTCTGTGAACGACAGGGCAAAGCTTTAGCAGTAGAGGCTCTGTTTCAGGCTTTTGTAAAGCAATACACATGCTAACTGTGCTCCTTGGATAACAGTGCAGGATTTGCCTGGCAGTTTTGGGGGAGCCTGGTTACACACGGGCTTGATCATTAATGACTCCAAGCTGGCTTGTTCTAACCCTTGGCCTCTTTCTATTATTGCAGAAGAGAGGCCCCAACAGCCAAGTACGGGCTATTCCCTGCCCCACTCGGCCCAGACAAAAGCCAAGGGAACTCTCCCTGCCCCCAAAGAAGCAATGAAGATATGGCTAGCTTATCCAGGTGTAGTAGGGTGTTCACTCAGGCCTTTGTGCTGGGATGCTGTGTTCCTTCACGGGATAACCAACCTTGCTTTGCCATTGCACTGTGTGAAAACTCACCCTGTGGCTGGGAGGGTCATCTGTCTCTCCCACAGTGGCCATGTTTCCACACAAAGGGCACTTAGGGGATCCGGAGGAATGATGCATGCTGTGCCCTCCCCAGAGAACGATCAGCCCGACCCCAGTTATCACCATGCAAGCTACACAGACGGGTGTTTCTCAGTGATGCGGCTTAACTGCACCTCACGTGGTAACACAAGCTTCGAGTTGGCACTAATGTTCAGCACTTGTCTAATACGGGTCTGTGACCTTCCATAAACATGCACTGTGTTCACAGCATTCTTGCAGATCTAATCAAGTGGTATTTTGTAGCTGACTGTCATATTTGAAGGACTAATAGACTAATATTAGTCTAATTAGTCTCACTAATTATTCCTGGTTGCTCCAGCTGCTTAGCTGAAAGAGCTCCTAATGACTTTTTCTTTCTGAGAACTCTCTTGCAACTCTTACATTTAGTCTTCCCAACTAGAGCGCTAGCAGTTTAGAATAGTTTTAGGTTCATTAAGTACATTTTAGTGCGAATGAAAGGTGCTGGGTTGACAGTTATGGGGACCGAAGCCTCTGTCCCCAAGACGTGTGCAGTGCACGTTGTGATAGATCCCATCAGCACCCCACAGCCTTGACCTGGAGAGAGCAACTGCTGTAGCCAAATGGTTAGTTGACAACTTGATAGGTACAGTCTATCCTGACTCCTCCAAACAGTGCCGGTAAGGACATTTTGAACACCTACCTACTCCTCTAAATGTTGTGCCAAGCTCCCTCTGGCTCATTTCGCAGAGACCACCAAAGAGTTTTGGGCTATTCCCATCATTACACTATTGCTAAGTAATATGGGCCTAAGCACCAACACGCAGGGCTGAGTTTGAACCTCCAGCTTACATAAGCAAAAAAGCTTCTGATTCCTTTCCTTAGGCTGTAAGCCATCCAGCTCTTTGGGATTTCTTAACCAGTCATTGTCTACTTGCTTTCTTTGAAGTGACACCACGTCTCTTGTGGCCTCATTGATAGTTTCCGTATCAGTAAAGAGAGGGTTTTTCAAAGGACCCCAGGTGGTCCAACAGCTAGCTGCTTTAGAAAGTCTGCACATGACACTGTGCTAGAGGACACTTTCCTGTAATACCGTGTTAAAGTCTATCCATATGCCAAAACATCGTTAAAGAGAAGGTAGGGTCAGGTATGACGTGAGAGACCTTCCTTCCAGACTCTTCTGCTCTCTTCTGCTATCTCTGGCAGAAGTAATTTAACCGTGAGAATCCTAAAAAAAAAAAAAAATAATAACTTCTGCGGGGGGGGTGTCACCAGACTGCAAATAGCAGGTACTCAACAACAAAATTCCCTGGGGAATAAAACTACCCAATATCCTCTAAAGCAGTGGTTTTCAACCTGTGGTCCATGGACCCCTGGAGGTCCATAGACGATATTCTAAGGGGTCTCTGAAAGATGAGTATGATCAACCAAAAGTATGTGAATACCCACAGTTACAATTCAAATGGGTCCACACCTCCATTCAAATTTTTTGGGGGGTCTGCAAATGAAAAAAGGTTGAAAACCACTCTCTAAGGTCTTCTTGTCTCCTAGATGGCAACTTGGGCGGCAGCAACCATGAGATGATTGAGTTGAGGATCATGAGGAAAGGAAGGATGGAGAACAGCAGAGTAAGGACCCTGGACTTCAGAAAAGCAGCCTTGGCTGGGATGATGTAGCTGGGGCTGGTCCTGCTTGGAGCAGGGGTTGGACTAGATGTGACCTCCTGAGGTCCCTTCATACCCTTGTTTTCTATGATTCTCGTGTCCTGATTTCTACATGCTGCTGCTTTCCTATCAGAAGGCTCACTACAGCTTTCAGAAACAAAGCATAAATCCCTCCAACTCAGTGTCAAGTTTACCAATGCCCATCCCTCCTACCTCATTTTTGCAAAATCAAATTCCTGTTTTTCATTGGGGAGGGGGGAGGCATCCAGATAGTTTTGCCCCATGCAATGCTTTGTGTTGCAGCTGTTTTTTATCCTTGTGTGCCTTGCAAGCTAGATGTGCTGAAAGGCTCACAGTGTTGTTTTATAGCCTGTCTGTCCAGTTAGCTAGCCCTGCAACTGAGAGACACCCAGCTGCCTGCAATGGTGTGGTTGGCATTTGCTGCAGTGGCAAGACAGCACAGTCAGTGGTTTGCATCTAGGAGCAGGTGCCCTGCCTACCTGAGTTGTAATCCTGGCGCTGCTCCTGGCTTAGTAGCTTTGCCTGGGGGAAGTCACTTGCTTTCTCGGTGTCGGTGGCCCTGTTTTTACCAAAAGAGAAAAGCCTTTGCCTACCTCACTGAGGCTTGGAAAATGAATTGGCTAATATTTGTCAGCTCTTTGAAGAGCTGTAGTGCCAAATGTTGTTGTGCACAGCACACACATTAACTCGTTGCTGAAATAAAATTAGGTCAATAATATCGGTATTTAAGGAGATTGACGTTGTTCCCATTCTGTTTCATAACTTAAGTGGGAGGGGGTCAGATTTTTTTTCTTAAAAAAGAGGTACGTTGTTAGCTTATAATAGGTATTTTGGGTGTGACGGAGGGGATAATTAAGTGGATAGAAAGGGATTTGCTCTTGTTTGAGAAATGTTCTCTAGTCCCTCATTCGCTGCTTAAAAAGAAAGTCTGGCAGTGACAGTAGGGTACTTGTCAGGACTTCGGAGCAGTCCTGCACTTTGGGAAAGTTCAGACCCAAATCTGGTCACAGCTGCTTGGGACCAGTTCTGATCTGCAGCCTCATCTGGCCCATTAGATAAAACTGCTTGGCAGCTGGGAGATGCAAGAGGGGGGTTCATATTGTTCTGCTTAAAACCAGATGGTGCCATTGACAGCTGCAGTATGGACTGTGGCTCCTGATCCTGGTTTTTAAAGTCCTGGCTAAAATGGTTTCCAGGTAAATTAGGATGAAATTTAGGAGACAAGCTCAATTGCACACGCTGGTGAGATCTTCTCCAAATGTATGCCTCTAGGGGAGCCACGTTGCACAGGAAAGCAGTTGGGCAGTATACTGCCCGTCACCTCATGGGGGTTAAGTCAAGACACCTACATATATAAGAGCCGCGTTACTACCTGGCTTTTTAAGGCTTTGTTACAAACATGACTTTCACCCAAGGACTAGCCCCCAGATATGTGTTTTTTTAAAAACACTGCACAGATTAGCTCTGTTTTCAAGCGTATAATCCTGCTTTAACTAGTTAATCCTTCTGGAGTTCTGGATCAGAGAACTTGATGTTGTATAACTTCTTTTCTTTTATTAAGGCAGGCTTTCTCCAAGAGGCACCTTGGACTCTGCTCAGAAGTCCACTCCTAGAATGTGTTGCCATCGGTGTGCTGTTTGCAGGGTCAGACTTGCCTTTTGTACCCCTGCTGAGGACAGACCTCCAAGAAATTTCAGCAATGCATAATTCTTAGTAAGCAGATTAGACCTAAGTGAGGTCTTGGGGAGCCTGGCATGCAGACAGCGGCAGCACTATGATTTTTCACTTGGGAGCGTTCAGGTATCTCGAGAAGGCTAGAAGAGTCACTGACTGGTTTGGTGGGATCTGTGTGAAGGATGAACCACTGGCCATACTGTAGGAAGTCCCTGCAGTTGAATCCCTCCATAAGAAATAAAAGACCCAGGAATTACCATGTACTGGGTCAGACTGGAGGTTCATCAAGTCGTGTCTCACACCATGGCAGAGAGGAGATGCCGAGGGAGAGGGTGAACAGGGCACATGCAGGCTTTTCGGTTCCCTGCTTCTCTCCCATTTACAGCTTGCAAAATTCAGACATCTCATTTCTAATGAAAGGCCTGAGGAACTCTGGAAAGAGGAGTTGCCTACATGTAATTTTAGTTCTTGACATGGGTTATCAGTACAAATCCCCACTGTCAGGATGCAGCTACAGCTGTGGTGCCCCGGGAAAGCCCCAAGTCCCAGGAGATATGTCCATGAAGGGAGGGTGGACCACCCCTCAGAGACCATGCAGTCATAGAGTAGGGTGGAGGGTTGGGAGATCTCTGCTGATCTACTCAAATCACTCGGGTTTCAGTCATTCTTCCTCTTCCTTTGTTCATTTCCCTTCTCCATGTCCTTTGGGACATTGAGAGGTGCAGGTTGGGATATGTTGGGGTGGTCACCCTCGCTTAGAAGAATTTGCTGGGTCAGGTAAGATCTTCTAGTTGAAGGCTTTCTGTACTTATACACTTCTCTGACTTGGAAGAAACATATTGCTGTCACCAAAAAAGGAAGCATGATTAAAACTCCCATTGCTGAGATTTGGGGTCTTTGTGAAGCATTAGGCCTCTGTTAAAAAAATCCTCTACAAGTGGGAGAGGAAATGGTGGCTGAATTCAAGAGCTTTGTGATCGAGGTTCAATGTTATCGTTAAACAGGTGCCGTGACCTTCGTCTTTCTGATAGCCCTTGCAGTCAAGGAAACTGGAAAGGCCAAACAGCAACAGGTAGTGTTGGAGTTATGTTGTAGCCTTCATGGGCCAGGAAATATGCAAGAGGCAAGGATTTTTTGGGGTGTGATACCTTTTATTGGACCAGCTGGGAGATGTTTGAGACAAGCTTTCAAGCACAAGTCTGGATCTGGGCCTAGCAATTCAGTATACAAGAGTCATCCTTCAGATTTGTCTCATTCTTGTAGCACTTCACAACTCCACACCTTAAAGCATGTCTTCCACTCTGGGACATACATCTGCAAGGACAGAGCACTGCAGCCCTTTGCAGTGGTTATGGCAATGGCTGCAGAAAGATGAGCCATGCCCTAGGCATCACTAAGCCTTGAGGGAGCACTCCTCCACTGCTTGGCCTTTTGTGAAAATATCCCTAACTGCATCGTGCCACTTTTGGTAGCGGTAGACCCACCGGTCCTACCCAAAACTTATCTTTCTAGTAGCACTTGGCAGTTTGCAGTGCTCATTTCTGAGGTGGCCAACATCTAGAGCTTGTGTTGAAGTCATGTTGCCTGCTTAGCATCTCTGACATCTGAGGTCTGCCTTCTATGCTCTTTTCAAGCACTAGATTCAGAAACCACTAGAGGGGACTAGGTTAGGTAAGGGCTACAGCCTCCAGATTACAACTGACTGAGCCTCTGACTGTGGGAAGCTATAAGAGGAGTGGTGCAGAGGGCAGATGAGTCTGGGCAGGCCCTACATAAATGCTCTTCCCCCTTGCCGTCTGCTCTGTGTCACTGTGACAGACAGGATACTGAACCTATGGTCCGATGCAATATGGCGTTTCTTATGTTCTTAAGCTGTGAAGGCACCTATGCACCTTACACGGTTGTTGGATGATGGAAACAGAGATCACTGCAGATTTGTACCCACTCAAGCGGTAGCATCGGTCTACACAACTGATGTGTTTCCAGGCGCTGAAGAACTTGTACAGTTTCTCTTCTAAGTCCAGCACACCTGCCGCTCGAGATTTTGGAAAGGTTTCAAGTTCTTGCAGAGACATTTAATCAGGAGAGGAAGCTAAAACGCACGGCTCAGGTTTGTGTTGATGACGAGGGGTGGTCCTCGCCGGGAGAGAACCAAGAGAGGTCATTAGCCTTGCTCGTCAGGTCTGGCTGCAGCCACAGAGCTCCGCTGCAGTTAGACGTGACGGGCGGGACGATTCCAGTGTTCTGCGTTCAACTGCTTGTTTCTGGAGTGGAAGATGTAGGCAGGGACTTTCATTCGATCCGTGGTCCCTGAGCGTTGCCTCAACCGGTGATCATAGAGTGAGAGAGCTCAAGAAGTTGGGGACCTCACAAGATAAAATGCTGCAAAGGCTCTTCTGAGCGGTTTGCAAGGACATGTCGAGGTTGCTATCAACATCGTCCTTTTCCGTAACAGGATCTAAACGTTTTGTATGTAAGTTTTTGGCAATTAAGAGCTCCTAGCGCAGGATTCAAACCTGGCCAGCTCTTGAACATCCTCGGGTGTTACTCTTCAAGACCAGTGGAGCCTTGTCTTTTCCTTTCTTAACTGGGATGAGAAGGGAGGGATCCCGCTGGGCCACACACAAACCTCTTCTTAAGGGTAGGATCTGTCTTTTGGAAATCTCCCACCTGTCAGACCTGAAACTGGGCTCCTGTTAGGAACTACCTGCTCAACGGTGTTTGGGGGGACAGCGGCAGTGGTGGGAAGTCCCCACTTGCTGTGCCTGCTCCCTGCCTGTCCCCCAACCCCAGGTGCCCCACACAGAGCTGGGGGCTCCAGCCATACATCGCCCCCACGGTGGAGCAGTGGTGCTGGTCCCACTGCTGCCACCCCCTCTCCTTACAATCCTGGATCTACCAGGCCCTCCGAGTACTAATAAGGAGAATATTTATTTCCCTCTTCATTTTGGCACCATGAACATTGTCAAAAGGAACTTATCGGGCCATTCAACCATCAAAAGCTTCCAAATCTTCTCAGCCCATAACACTTCCCGATGCTGACTTGCATCTCCTTCATCCAGGAGTGACAGGAAGGAGTACCAACTAGTTCTGACCCCAGATTCATCTTGGGATCTGAAAGCCTTTTTTCCCACTAGGATTAACATGAAGAACAATTTGTGGTCTCTTCGTGCCAGAAACAAAACCATATGGATTTAGCCTGATTGGAACAGGCCAGTCTGCAGCCTTTGCCCTGTGTTATAAAGAGGGGGTGGCAGTCAGAGAGAGGGGATTTAGCATTGCAGAAGGACTATGCTACTTGAATAATTCCTAACTCTTGTACAATATATATGGAGTGAAAATCCATTGAGCTTTGAAAGACAAGAGAGAGTTTGGACCTGCTGCTTCATTGTAAGGACCCAAGAATAGATGAAGAGTAGTTCCCCATATGACCTCTCATGGAGTTTCCCCGTCTCTCGGCACATAACCCAACAACGCTGAGTTTTCCACTGGAGTCTGAGCTTCTCTGGCACAACTAAGTGCATCCCAAGAGTGAGAGTCCACTCAGACAGTGCTTGAAGGAAGATCAACCAGCTATGCAGGAGAAATGGGATGGGAGGGTTAGGAGGAGGAGGAAAGCTATTTAGATTCCAAAAAAAAAAAAAAGTATATTTAACAAGAGAAAAATATTTCTGAGAACTGGCAAGAAACAGTCAGGGAGACTTTGTTAAAAGGGCTGGGGGTACAGCAAGTTGTTCTCAGTAAGTATATACCATGTGTCCTAGCTGTCACCACCACAGCTTCCCCAGAGGCCTTCTGCCTCTGACCATACTCTGGTAAAGGCACATGAAGGGGGCCAACAATTCACTTGGTGAAACTCATTTATGTTGGTAAAATGAGTTGCTAGAACTGTAACACAAGGAGCCGTGACCTGGAATAAGATGGTCTGCATTTGAGTGGTTGCGGTCTTGACTGTAGCTACACTTGAAAACCCACACAAGTGCCTCTTGTACATCTGGCCTGTTGCTTGGGACTTGCATGTATTTATTCATTTATTATATTTATAAGCTGCCCTCCTAAAAAAGGCTTAGAGCAGCTATAATGAGTAACAGATCTCCTTTCCCTTAAGCATGGGGTGGTTCCCGAGGCTGGACACAGCCACCTGAGATGAGTAGGGGCTAGAAGCTTTTAGCTTTAAGCTGCAATTTGACAACTCGCATGAAGTAAGGTGGGTCTCAGTCCAGTCCCCACTCTCCATATTAGCAGAGCACTCACACTAGGAATAGCCCCTGTCATTGGCAGTGATAGAGAGAGCAAGGACTAACTGGGCATAAGAATCTGGAGCATAAGAGCATGGACAGGCCACAAACTTGTGTTGCTATAGCAAGGCGAGAGGAGATGAAGGCATGAATGGTTGACACTGGTCTTGGTGGATTCAAGCAGAGAAGCAGTGTGGCAGAAGGGCTGAAGCAATGGCAGGTAGGTTTGCAGAAATAAGAGTTGGAAAGAGGGCTGAAGGGCACTTCAGGGGAAAGGCTGGTCCTGAGGATATGGACAGTAGAAGGAAAAGAGGGCTGTGGTTGAGGAAGAAGAGAGAAACAAAGGAGTTGGCACCTCAAGGTGCTCTTATTGCCTGAAAGAAGCACGTCTGTGATCTGTTCAGCTGATCGCCGCAGAATTGGGAAGCAAACCAATTCTGGTGCATGCCTGTGTCAGTGTTGCATAACCTCGATGTTTTTTTTACTCTTGAAGGGGGTCACACGTTCTCTCAGTTGCTCCGTAGCTGGAATATTCCCCCTCCTATCCTATCGCAGAGGATCTGACTTTTGGGGGTAGCTTATTCTGGCTGTGATGTGTCCTTTTCTCTCTTCAGCTGCCTCGTATACAGACAGCTCCGACGATGAGACCTCCCCCCGGGACAAGCAGCAGAAGAACTCTAAAGGCAGCAGCGATTTCTGTGTGAAAAATATAAAGCAGGCAGAATTCGGGCGCCGAGAGATTGAAATTGCTGAGCAAGGTAAAAAAGCAAGGCTCCACGAGCTCTGTTCTGGGGGCTGGACGTTGCACGGGTACATCCTGCTTCGGTGGTGTCTGCAGAGCTAGGGATGACTGAGACCGACCGTTCAGGCTTCTGCTGTACAATACGTATATTAGGCAATTCACTGGTGAATCGGAGACCAGCCACACTTGCAAAGTAATTATCACACCATAAAAAGAACTTATCCAGGTATAAAAAGGCAATCAGCTACAAAGTTTGTGCTTGAAAATGTGTAACAACTCTGTAACTGGTTTCTATCTAGCTTTCATTTGAATTTATAGCAGGGCCCTTAGTGAAAGCTGGTCTTCAGCAGAAAAATCCCTTTTTCTTTTGCTTTTTCTTTCTTTTTTTTTTTTTTTGACTAAAGGAGGTTTATTGTAAGAAGCGCCTGCTGAGGAAGACTTGGGAGCTTTTGGACAGAAAACCAAATATTTCAACCAAAAGCTGAAATCTTTTGATTGCTTCTCCTGCCTTGGTGCCTCCTGGGGTAGCAGTTTCCCTGTGTTCCCATTCTCTGTCTTCCTGGCTAGACTGTTTCCCGTGAGATGTCGCGACCAGACTCTCGTGATGCAGCTGCCTCCTTCTCCCCGTGAGTGGAGGCTGTGGTGTATACATAATCCAGCAGAGACCCTTGAGAATGGGGGCGTGAAGCACCCAAAGACCTTTCTTATTAGGCATCATGACAGTATTTGAGTCCAAAATATTTCGCTTTGGTTTTTGTTGCTGTTGTCTTGGTGATTTTTTGCTGAAAATTTTTCTGTGGAAAATTTCAACAGCCTTTCCCTGTTTGGGGGAATGGATTTTCTGACCATCTCAATCACTGGTTTTTAACCTTTCTGCACTCAAGACACCCCTAAGAAAAAGCCAGCTCTTAATTTTCACTCATTTTTTGACTACACAAATGTAACAGAGCAAATTCTTCTGTTGCAAACCCCCAAAAAGCCTCCAGCAAATCAGAATGTTTTTAACACTGTGAGTTCCTGTTTGAAATCTCTGGATTTATCTTGTGAATCGTGTTTACATACTTAGCACTGCATGGCACCCCTTGAATGGACCTCAAGGCACCTCAGGGTGCTCTGACACCTTAGGTGAGAATCACTGATCTAGATGTACAGAGGATCTTTAAGCTTAAAGAGCTAAAGGGCAGGGAGGACCCCAAATTACTTTATTACTGCAGAACAGCACAATAGACTGATGGGGTGAGGGGGGCAGTGGGCTCTAGTAGCCAGCACCAAACAGGAAAATACTTCAAATGTCTTAATGCCGTTGCTTGCTATTGTTTTATATTACTTAAAATGTTCCCCAGCCTCTCCCTGGAAAGGCCAGCGTGTCAGTGATGACTTCAGGCACTGTTCTGGTTGGGATGTCCTCCCAGAACAGGAAGAAATGCCATATGACCCGAGTGACCACTCATTGAGTGACTACTGGATTTTCAGAGGCGCGTGGTTACGAACAACTTACAAACACTAGATAATGCTGTAAAACATCATGATTAGTTCAAACAACTTGTGAAAAGAAGGGGGCTCCTTCCAGGGACTGCATTATTATCATGATTAAAGCACTTATAAGTACTGTGGGCTTATCCTTAACTCCTGAAAACAAGTTTGAAAAAAACTCAGCTTCTGTTAAAAATAATTTTCACAGCCCTGTCCTTGTTGCAGAGAAAAGCCTGAAAACACAAGCGCACCAAACCCAAAACATTCAAGAAGGAAGAGTCTGAATGTATAGTTAAGGAATGATGGGGGTTTTTTTCAATGAGTGCCAAGATTTTTGAGGCCGTCCGCCTGGCTTTTACACATCTGGGGTGGCAATGCCATGCGCACTTGTTATAACGTGTCTTCAGTATCGAGAGGAGGAAGGGAGTGGTGCTGAATGTTGTTCCTTGGGCTAACTGTTTGGCTTTTCCATCTCTTCCAGAAATGCCTGCGCTTATGGCTTTGCGGAAGCGAGCTCAGGGAGAGAAGCCATTGGCTGGGGCCAAGATCGTGGGCTGCACGCACATTACAGCCCAGACTGCTGTAAGGCTTTATGGACTTCTCTTTTTCAGTTGACATTTCAGCATGTCATTGGGACTGACTCAGTGGCTGAGGGGCTCCTTCCAGTCTTCTGTTCCTGAATTGTAGACTGACTCCATTGATGTACAAAGCATGTGCTCAGGGGATGACAGTGCCTCACTGTGAGGCTCATTCTACCCATTGCCATGCTTCAAGGAAAGGAAACTCTTTAAGATCTTCATGTTTGGTTCTCATTTTGCAAGCAAGGCTAAGTCAGGATGTTTTTTTCAGGGAGTTTTTGTTTTGCATTTAATTTGAACAATCTGCTTGCTTTTGTAAGTTAATTTTCCTTCTTGTAAGCTGCTGCCTTGAGTCTTGTTTGAGAAGGGCAGCCTAGAAATCTAATCGATAGGTGGATCAAGATTAGGTGAGTTGGAGGACTGTGAAAGAATTAGCTGCCTGTCACCCATAGGTCATCTATTCTAGACTGCACAATTACTTACTACTGACTGCTCAGTTACTAGTATGAGATGTGTGAATAGGGGTCACTTCTGGAACCAAGGCAGTGATTTTCCACAGCAGGATAAACTCCAGCCTAAAGCACAGAAATGGCAGAGAAGCGGGGCTGGAAGGGACCTCCAGAGCTCATCTAGTCCAACCCCCTGCCTGAGGCAGGACCCCGTAGCTGCAGACCTTGTTAAACGTCTCAGAAGGGAGGTAAAAGAATAGATAGGCCATGAAGAATGAACCTCATTCTCTCCCCAGACAGGGCAAGGCTGGGTCCTGCTGGTAAAATGCTGAAGAGGGATTTTGCCCTTTGGCCATGTGTTCTCAGAAGCAGATAGGCTGGATCCACATCTCTGGAGACAAATCCTTTCTCACCAAAACCCCATTTTTAAAACAAAAAGAGAACTGCCCCCTTATATAATGGTCTATTCATAACTCTTCATCTCTATCCGTCTCTCTAACCACCTGAAGATGTGAGCAATGCATGCATGTCCCTGAGCAACAGCTGTGAGTAATGATGACTTGAAAAAGCCAACTTCAAAGGCACAGTGAGAGGGCCTTATTTTAATGCATAGAGCAGAGGACTGGGATTCAGGACTCCTGGGTTCTGTTCCAGATTGGGAAGAACGCCTTCTAGTGACTAGAACCAGGGGGTTGGGATTGATCCAGTGAAATCATTATGCAGTTCGTTCATAATCTTACTGAAATGGAGGTCTGTTTGTGTTTCATATAGCACTGACGACACTACCGATGCTTAAAGAAATGGCATCGATGCCATCAAAATGCTCCTTTAAATAATAAACAGAAAAGCAGTGCGCTCTATTAAAACTGCAGAGGTTGGTACTTTGCTTCCTGTAGAAGTCGATTTGCAGACACCCCCTCTAAGTTCAGTGCAGTTCACATGACAGGAATATATCACAGCCCTCTTCTGTTCTCTTTGCAGGTACTGATGGAGACTCTTGGTGCCTTGGGTGCTCAGTGCCGGTGGGCTGCTTGCAACATCTATTCAACTCTCAACGAAGTGGCTGCTGCCCTGGCTGAAAGTGGTAAGAGGCTGCCCCTTTTTTCATGGTGCTTTTAGAAAGATTCCCTTTTTCCCTTTACAGGTTGCTGTAAGAGAAGACGGCCAGGCTATCTTTCTCTGTTTTAAAATAGTCGTGCCTTCAGTTTAGAATAAACATGTGGGAGCTTGAAATCTCTATGGTGCTTTTCATTCATCTTGGGTATTCACGTGCACATGCTTTACTGGTAAGTTGTATGGCTGAAGTGTGCATGTTGATTGTTTGTGGCTCAGAAATCTGGGTTGTACCTTGTTGCTATAGTGCTGTGGGCTAGTGTTGGCCATTGGGATTATTTTAAGAAATTACATGATGTTGGGGAGGGGGGTCACAATTTTGTGGAGTTGAGGAAGAGAGGAAATCACAGGAATGCTAGATGTTAAAAGGGTATTAGCCTACAACTTTTGCTAAACATTTGTTCAGAAAGAGTCCCTGGCTTTTTGTACCTGTGGCTGAGGTGTCTAAAGGCGTAGCGATGTCAGCCCCGAGGTTGTCAAACTGGATCACGGGTTGCATAAAACAGCCATGAGACTGCTAGGCTGGACTTGCCATCGGTGATAAGGGACACATTCTGCCAGTGTCCAAGCAATGTCTATAGCACCTCTGCACACGTCGCCATAAATGACACCTTCAGGACAGCTGCTTAGAGCTCCATTCACACGTGCCCCTGCAGAAAACGCTAGGGCAGATTGTGTGCTTGGGCAGAGCAGTCTTACAATCACCATTTACCTGGAGGGACTCTGAGGCCTGCTCCCAAGTATGTGAGCCCTGCTTTAAAATCAGCCACAAATGAGGATCGGGATGTACAGACTTATTCAAAAGGGAAAATGAAGTTCCTGACCAGTGACTGGAGATCTTTGAAGTGCATTATCCACAAATGTATTCCAATTCTGCCCCTTTTCACTTCTGTCTCAGATTCAACACAAAATAGGAAACTTGGGAGCAATTAGTGGATACTGCCCTTTATTTCCTCGTGCAGGATCGCAAGGATGGGCAGGGCAGAATGCACTCTGGATACTGCCTAGACAAATAAAAGTACGGTCAGAGCTCGAGGCATTAGACACCTACAAATAAGAGACAGAGAGACTGTGTGGACAATACACCTTGAACTTCAGTCACTGAAATGTATAACTCCGGTTTACTCTAAAGCAGTGGTTTTCAACCTGTGGTCCATGGACCCCTGGGAGTCCACAGACTGTCTAAGGGGTCCATGAAAAATGATTATGATCAATCAAAAGTATGTGAACACCCACACTTCCTATTCAGAGGCATCGGCACCTCCATTTGAAATTTCCAAAGGGGTCCGCAAATGAAAAAAGTTGAAAACCACTGCTCTAAAGTGTAAATGTGCCCAACACAGATGGTGACCAATGCAAGTGGTGCTGTAACCGAATGATTAGACTACTCCCCTGCAAGGTGGGAGGTCCCTACCCTTTTTCCAGTGAAGCTGTGATTATTTTTATGAAGTAAAACAGTGCCAGTCAGCAAAACTGAGAGACCCTACCCCGGTGGGGTGCAGCACTTTCCAGGCATCTAGGAGAGACAGTGTCTTCCACATCTCGAGTGAGCGTTCCAGTTACCGAGGGAGTGACTTTAGCCTTTTGTTTCCTTTGAATATTTGACAAACACTGAAAAAAAATAGTTCTGGGCCAGGTGTCACATTCAGTGTTGAACAAAACTATATTTTTTTAAGCTTTCATTTTTTTTGGAGGAAAACAGCAGCACATTTCTTTGTCTGTTCTATCTGCACTGAATTTCCCCCCCACCCCCCCAAGTTTTTGGTTTGATAGCCAGCCTGAAAAATCAGTTTGCACTGTTCTTCTCCCCATTTCTGCATTTTTGTGTAAGAATGATACTTGGGATCATTTTGAAGTACAGATACCTTCTACATATGCTGTAAAGATTATTGTCCTTAGAAATGGATCAGAGGCCTGGGGTGATGGGTTGTAATTGCTTCTACGATTCTCTACAACCTTGTATATCTGCTCTGGGGCTCACCCAAGATGGAGTATTTGAAGATTTGCCAGAACAGCAATAAAGAGGTCTCCTGGGAGGGTTTGAAATCACAGCTTCACCGCTTTCTGAAAGGCCACATAATTGCTCTTTTGAACTAACTTCTACTGAGACTAATTGCTGCATTGCCTATGGTGAGTCTATCATACACACACCTCCATAATTCGAAAAGGGCCTCTCCTAGAGCGGTGCATATGGTCTGGCTCTCAGTGCGGGTGCTCTGACGGTGATAGGAAGCACCGCATAAACCTTGGCCATTCCTACCCTTTGCAGTGTAGGGAGCACTTGTCCCAGCTGACCTCTGCATCACTGAACTTTCTCCCTCTCGTTGTCAGGATTCCCTGTCTTTGCCTGGAAGGGAGAATCTGAAGATGACTTCTGGTGGTGTATCGATCGCTGTGTCAACGTGGAAGGATGGCAGCCTAATATGGTGGGTCGTTTGGCTGCATCTGAACATTTGGCACATGTAGCAGTCAGAAAGGCTGGTGGTGTCTCGACTATAGTTAAGAGAGGGAGAGACAGTGAGCCAGGGATCCACAGAAGGGTTTGGAGTTATTGCTAGTTCACCCTTGAATTTACAAGTCTGTTTCTTCAGCAGCAGTTAATGCTCAGCCCTTGCTTGGCACATAGTTTCAAAGTGCTTTGCAATTAACTGACCCTCCTGCTATTGGAAATTAGCTCCCCTCTATCTTACACTTGGTCAGTTCTTTGCACAAGAAACTGGACTCTCAAAGCAATATAGTTAGGTTGGTACCAAGCCCCTGTGTACATATTCTTAAGTCATTTTAAGGCTGCCTTGCTTCCATTCAAATTAAACCTGGTAAGATGCCTTAAAAGCAAACAGTGGCTCAGAGCAAAAATGGAAGGGTGTGCAAAGCAGGGAAGGAAGGGGTTGTAGCAGTTTAACTGTGTGAGTTCATGTTCACACTGGCTGCTGTTCCCAGTACAACTTCTCCATTTAGAGCATTTTAGCTTTTGGGGCCAAAGCTGGAAACCAGACAATCTTGATACTAAATCCTGCACCCGCTGTGTTGCTCATGAAGTACTGCAGCTCCTTGCATTGGTGGTCTGTGAGGTCCCAGCTGAAAGAGAAAATGCAATATTCTGATCTTGGTATTTGGCAAATATTTCAGCTCGCAAATATCTTGGTGTTTCAGCTCTCATATGTTTTACTTCCATAACACTTTAGACAGGTCCTGTTTTCTGCAATTCAGAATCTAAATTTAGGCGAAGAAGAAGAGAGGCTGGAGGATATTGCCATGCATTTGCATCGTTTAAGTTTCCTCATATTAAATCATTTGGGATGTTAATTTTTGTTTCTTCAAATAGCATCTGTTTGACTTTTGTTTTCTCTGTCACCTTTAAAGGGATTTGTGAATGATCAAAAAATCTGTCCCCGAGCCATATTTCTGTATCTAGGAAACTCAGTCAGAGAAATAAGCAGTGTTTGCTTTGGAAATGCTGTCCCATTAGGAGCAACAGCAGTCATCGTTGATGCTATTGGCAAAATGAAAATTCCTCATCAGTCCATTTAGCTTGCTTTCCTGTGATTGTTTGATGGGGTTTCCTGGGTTTATGCATCTGTAATGGCCAATGTCTCTTCAGATGGGGCTTTGTGAAGAGGTATAGACCTTCAGAAAGCCAGCAAAGCCAACTGTACTTGATCTAGCGCTTCTCAAGTTGTGATCCTCTGGGCTGCTGTTCCAGGTGATGAACAGAACAGAACAGAGCATTTTAGTACCAAGCAATGGGAAAGTGGGCGTTGTGAGTGGAAGGTGGGTTGTGGGATATTACACAGTTACCTGCAGAGCAGAGAAGTTGCAGGATCACTGCAGGCCTCACCAAACACGCTCTCTCTCCCAGTCTTCCAGACTTGACTGAAGTCTAGCTTTCCCTGCTGTCAGTGAAGTCCTGACACTGCTGGAACCAGTGAGAGCTTTTGCTGTTGACTCTGGTAGGACCAAGGATTTTGCTTGATGCGTTGATGAAGATTTGGTTTGAGTGCAGTTGGAGCGTGGAGCTCCTAATACCGATCCCAGTCTTGCCAGTGATATCCTGGATGACCTTTGAAATCAGTAATGTGGAGAATAACACCTTGTGGAAGTGCTGTTTAAGCTGAGCATGTTATCCAAAGGAGTATATACACTCAGTACAGTATTAGCACAACATTTTGCTAGCATGGCATAGCATTTTATTGCCATAAGATGGGCAGTGGTCTCCTTGCAACTGATCTGGCAGTGGGCTGATCTTGCCTCAATAAAGCACACTTCATTTGTACTATTATAAATGCAGAGAAGGTTTGTGAGCTTGAGTATCCCACCAAATGGTCCTTGGGTGGAAGTCGTTTATAGGAGTGAAAAGCTCTGAATGGAATTAAGGGGGCTGGACCCGATGATCTTGCGAGGTCCCTTCCAGCCCTAATGTCTATGACATCTAAGATTCATAGTCTTCCTGTGGG
Organism: Alligator mississippiensis; assembly: GCF_030867095.1. Lineage (NCBI taxonomy): Eukaryota > Metazoa > Chordata > Crocodylia > Alligatoridae > Alligator > Alligator mississippiensis. The sequence continues at coordinate 5,083,437 of NC_081827.1, forward strand.
GCAAGGAGTGTTTTACCTCCATGTCACAGAGGAGAAAGCAGTGGCACATTAAGAAATGCCTTTCCTGAATCAACGGAGCAGAACCTAGGAGTCCCGGCTACCTGAACTGGGCTCGGCTACCTGGGGAGCATTTCCTGTAAGCCAGGATCCCTGTCGTCAGCTGTATGTTGCGAGTCATTATAAAACTGGTTTCATACTTCGCGTGCAGATTGCTAGAGTGCCACCTGTGCTGCTGATTTCATTGTTTCCCTGGAAACAGGCAAATATGAAAGCGAGCACAGTGGAGAGAGGCTAAAAATAGCCAAAATTAGACACGAGTCAGAATGAAGGAGCCGAAGTTCACAAAAAGCAAGGTAGTCTGGGACCCAGAGCCCCCTAAGAGACCTTCCTGCAGTTACCTGCCCCTCCTGTTCACATAACAGATTGCCCTGCTGTGCCCTGAGTACCCATCCTATCTGTGCCACGCCTGAGCTCAAAAGGGCAAACTGGTTTCTTCTCTTTAGCCCTCACGTGGGAATAAGGCTGCTCCTATGCCTGCTGCAGCTCTTGGCTTGCAGGGTGGCAGCAATGAGAAGGGTGCTGCCAGTCTGAAATATATATGCCAGGTTTGTGATGGAAAGTGGTCCCAGAGGCTGCAAAGATGGTCACCGGGCAGGGGTTGTGGAGAGGAGCGTTTCCGCTGGGAGGTACCAGTGAGGTTTCTCATTCCCTGTGAATTTGGCCGCCACTCTGTACAGATCGACTCAGGCTGCCCCCAGAGAGAAGCTGCTGTGTTGTTCTGATTATAAATCTACTTTTTTTCCCCTCCAGAAGAGCCATAAAAATTACACTTGATGTATAAGCAGGGTTGGCTTGCATTTGGGCCCCCAAACTCTTGACTTCGCACCTGCAGGATTTTTGTGCCTGCAATAAAAAGTCAAAGGCAGAATTTTTTTTTTTTTCAGTAGTTCATATTTTAGTATTTTTAGTGCATATAACCCTTTGGGACCTGCTTTTAGTTATGTGATTCTCCAAGGGCAAGAGCTGTTTGAGATCTGCACCTGTAGTTATCAACTTATATGGAAGAGAAGAGAAAAAAATGTGTTTTGTCTTCAAAATTTGAACTTGGAATATGTGGGTTCAACTTATAATCAGCACAACGTGTACTGGAAATCTCAGTACCTGTGCACGGGCTCCTCCAATCTAGCAAGTAGCTCCTGAGTTACTGAAAACCCTTTTTTGAGACAAGGAGTTTGGGGTTTTCATATCATGAGGATAGCAGGCTTGGAGCAGTTGCATGGGACTCTGGATGGGCAGTCCACCCGAAACATGGCTGGGTGTGAGCTGTGTGAAAACCCGAACGTCTCTATGGTTGATCCATCCAAGCCATACAGCCTGGTTTCTTATTGAGGCACCAGGCTGTTTCAGAGCAAGAAATGATGCACCCAAAGGCAGGCATGTGGGAATGACAGCTCTGGGTTAATGAATGGCACTTGGCCTTGTGCAGGGGAAGCAAAGTGAGGTCAGTCCCTGGGATTAGACTCATAGAGAAGTTGGGCTGGAAGGGACCTCCAGAGATCATCTAGACCAGTGCTCCTCAACCTTTTTTGTACCAGGACTCCTTTATAAACATCAACGGGCAGTCTCAACCCTGTAAATAGGTTAAGTAGAAAAAAGCCCCCTTGGCTCTGCCATGCCCTTCGCTCCCACCCCACAGCCTCCCATGCCTCAGCCCTGCTGGTGCCCCTCACTCCCAAAGTTTAGGGCAGGGGGTTGGTGTCTGGAGGGGGCAGGGGGAGGCATGCACCCCCCAGATGTGTATGCCCACAGCAGGCACCGCCGGTGGGTTGAGGCAGGGTCATCCCTATCCAAACCGTCCTATACAAATCCATAATCTTACCTCTACATAAGAGTACCATCAACCCTGACAACGCAGACCTCACACCCGAACCTGCCACAGGTAAAGCAGGGGGACCACCGCAGCCAGCAACCTGTCAATGAAATGTTGTCAGTTTATGCTCTGCTGCCATGCCCTCTGCCACAGAGGATGGAAACCCCCCACAGTCCGTACCGGTCTGACTGTGGGGTAAAATTCCTTCCTGACCCTAAATATGGTGATTCATAGATCCAGTGATGGAGAGTCCCCAACTTCCCTGGGCCTCCGTTCCACTGCCTCTCTATTTTACCAGTGAAGACGTTTTTCCGGATATCCAATCTAAACTTTGCTGTAACTTCAAGCCATTAGTCCATGTCCTTCTCTCTGCAGCAAGAGAGAAAAGGTGCTTTCCCTCTTCTTTATGGCAGCCTTTCAGATATTTGAGGACTGCTCTCATGTCCCCTCTTAAGTGCCTTTTCCACAAGCTGAACATGCCCAGCTTCTTCAGCCTCTCCTGTTATGATTGATTTTCCAAGCCCTTTATCATCTTTGTTGCCTGCCTCTGGGTCCTGTCTAGCTTCTCCACGTCCTTTTTAAAATGTGGAGCCCAGAATTGCAGACACTGCTCCAGATGAGGCCTAACCAGTGCCGAGTAGAGAGGCGCTATCACCTCCTGTGTCTTGCACCTAATGCTTCTGTTAATGCGACCCAAAATCGTATTCGCCTTTTGTGTGGCTGCATCACACTGCAGACTCACAGGGCGCGTGTACATGTGCACTTTAATGCACATTAGCTTATTTTAATGCACACTAAACATCACAAAAAACCGTCTGCTTTCGCTAATGTGCATTAAAATAGGCTAATGTGCCTTTTTCTAGTATATCACAATGGTGGTACTAAATTTAATGCGCATTAGCAAAAGCACATTAATGAACGTATAGATGCGCCCATAGTGAGTCTGTGGTCTACCAAGACCCCCAAGTCCTTTTCCATAGTGCTGCCATTCCAGCCAGGTGTCACCTATTTTATGTTGGTGTTTTTGATTATTCCTCCTGAGATGCAGCACCTTGCATTCGTCCACATTGAGCTTGTTAGCTGTAACCCAACTTTCCTGTCGGTTGAGATCCTTCTGAATTGTGCTGGGTAGACGGGGTAAAGGGGAATTAGATGGGTAAGGGAGAAATAGCTGTGAAGTAGACATGGGCATAGAGTAGGGAATTACTGTTCTGAAAATCTGACAGCTCAATGAGAGACTCAGGATTGTGGGTCGCACCTCATGGCAGCAAGGCACACAGCTGGGCCGTACAGTGAAAATCCAAGATGTCGCTCCGGAGGGAGGTGGATTAGATCTTTCCCGGTGTTTTAGATATAGGAAAAGTCGCCGTTTGAAGGAATTGTGTCTTCACAGCACTTTGCAGAGTGGAAGGATGGGGGGCGGGTGTGAGAAAGCAATCATGGATGCCCTTCAAAGCTGTCTGAGGCCAGGCATTAAAATCAGGAAGGGAGCGATAAAATACAGCTCGGCTAACTACCTTCTAGCAGTTTGTCGCTGATCCCTGCGTAACATGAAGAGTGACAGAAAGGCAGCCTAGGGCTCATTTTCATCCAGGGTTTACATAAGGAAAAGTCCCAGCTGTAGTCACGCATGTGAAAACCATTTTGCTGAAGTGGTGACTAGGGAGGACCCTCGTGAGAAACCTGCTGGTAGCAAGTGTAGGAGAGAGCTGCTGGTAAACGCACCTGCGGCAGGCGTGGCAGGCTTGGCATTTTATGCGTCTGAGCAGGTGCTCTGGAGCTGCAGGGTCATCTTACCCTTGCACCCCCAGGGGAAAAGAGCCTCGCTCAACTCCCAGTTCTGCCCTCTTTCCACATTTGGAGAAGGGGATGGTGTGTCCCATCCGGACTTCCAGACGGTCAGTGGGTTTAGTACTCCACGTGAAATATGGGTATGTCGGGGTGGGAATCAGGGCAGAAGGGATCTTATGCTTAGGATTTTTGTTGTGTTCGTTTCTCCGCTCCATTGCATTTTCGATTAAAAGAAGGGGCGAGGTCCACCAGGACAGCACCGGCCTTCTCCCCAGTCTGGCAGCTCTCTTCAGTGTCTTGAGTGAGGGGTTACCTGTCGTCTGAAACCAGCCTGCTCCTTAGGCAGCTGCGGATCGGTTATGGGGTAGACTTGGGCATAAATGAGACATCCCTGTAGCTTGTGGGGAATGCACAGTGGGGAGATTGGTCTGTAGCTCTTTTTGGGCTTGTTAGACTTTAGGAATGCAACGCCTGTGGCCTTTCTCCAAATGCAAGGGATCTCGTTGCATTCGACGCAGTTGGAGGTGAACTCACAATGCCAAATGATCATCTCCCCGGAGTTGCAAGGAAATTCAGCATGTATGGCATGAGGCCCTGGTGATTTGTTGGTCTTTGAAAGCTTGAGGGCTGCCTTCATTTCCTCAGTACTGAATTCTCCAGGAGCAGCTGAGTTGCTATCCCTAACGTTGCCCCCACATGACTTGTGGTTGGGGCAAATCAGTACCTCAGTTTCCCAGCCTGTAAAATGAGGGTCGTATGTGCCTTGCACAGGAGCTGGAGCTCAGCTGTAAAAGACATGGAAGAGGAAAAGGAATGACCACTAAATCAGTATTCTCATTTTTAAGGCAGCGCTTGCCATACTCGGCACATCCCAGCACTAGTGGTAGTATCGTTGGTGGTCCTGGTCCTGCCAAGAGGCAGATGAGCAAGGAGAGCTTATGGTTCAGAGGACTTCACCATTTCCAAATCCCTGTTTGAATAGCTCATGATAGAGGCTTTCTGATCTAGCAGAGGGTTGGCCCCATAGTGGACACAGGATGGACCTCATCAGGTTATTTCCTGATGCTCCGTCACGTGGGCTTTTTGTACAAGCAGCGGGGGGCGTCTTTTGGGTTTGAATGAAGCCACAATTACCAGTAGAGGGAGCTCGAGGCGTTGTGCTGGGAGAAGCTCACGGGCAGTGGCTGCTGAGTCCTTTCTCAGCAGGGACGATAAACTGGCAGCTGACCCTTTGAAACCACCTGAGCCACGGAGGGGCCGGCAGGTAACCACTCCTGACTCCGGAGAGTCGGCCTTTCCCTGGCATCTGGTAAGTGACTTGCAGAAGGAATCGTCCGCAGTCCCCGTGGCCGTGTGCTTAGCCTGGGTTGATTAAGTGCCGCCATGTGCTAAGCTGAACCAGGCACTCGGCATTTCGCCTGCTGGTCACTGAAGCCTGATGCCCGTTCCTCCTCAGCTCTGGCCTTGCTCAGGCTCCTAGTCTGATGGGCTAATCCAGCAGGCACTGTCCTGGGGATGCCACAGCACCGGGGCCTCTCCAAGTGGATGGGGAGGAATTAAGGAGGTAACAGTGCAATTACAATTTGAGACTCCATGCCCGCCCCCCCCCGACCATTATTATCCCCTAGCGGAAAAACAAGCAGGAGGGGCCTTGTGAAATCCTAGGTGGTATAAAGTGGGAGTAAGATACTGGCCTGCCCGTGCTTTAGGCTGGCCCTGTAGTCCAGGCACAACAACGCTGGCCTTGTTCCCTGTGAAGGATTGCACACTGGGCAGCTCCCTATCTTGAGGCTTGAGCCAAGAAGAGATTTCTGATGAACACAGGCTGGAGCCCCTTATAGCTTGGCTGTTGAAACCCAGGTATCCCAGTGATTTCTGTGCTGTATATAAGGTGGGACATTGAGCACATGAGAGGTTATGGTGCATTCTCAGGGTCCTAATGGTGCTGCAGCACATTTGCAGGGCGTACCGGGTCTCTGTGACTACTTTGCAAGCTCACTATGTCAGGAAGAAGCACCCTCAGATACATCCTGCTTCACATGGGCTTCCTGCTGCACCAGAGCCAGCATAGACTCATTTGTATGATGCTGCAGGGGGCCTAATTAGTGCTGCTGAGTGACAGTGCTAATTGGCCTGCCCAGCACTGCACAAATGAAGCCTTGTTAGATACCAGTTCAGACAATATCCTGGATAAAGCAGCATGGTACGTGGAAGGGCATCAGTGCCCGGCACAGTAAGTCTGTGGTGTAGAAATGCCTTGATATAGGAGAGGCTGGTGTGTCAGACTCTTGTCCAGAGTTCTCCACCCGTGTCTTTTGGATGGGCTACACACTGAAGCAATGTGGGAGGCATAAGTGGAAGTAGCTTTTGTTGGGGCCAGATCATTTGGCCTGGGGTGACAAAGGAGGGGCACAAATACAGGAATCCACTGCTTGGGGAAGCTCCAATAGCTCCCAGTAGGCTTTTTCTAATTGTCTGTGGGTCTGTAGTCAGCAGACGACAATGATCATATACGGTACATAACATTTTTAACTTAAAATCCTCGACCCTCTGACAGATGCTGTTGTGTGCCACAGAAATGCTTGAATCAAACTGATGGGTGTAAGCATGTCCGGCTCTACATGCTGGTTTATAAGAGTGTGCGTTACGGCTGTACGATGGATTACCAGGCTGTGCTACCTTAGGCAAGGTGATCATACCACTCACCGTACGTTGGTCACCGGTGAGGCTCTTTTCCATCTCTGATTTCTGTCACTTCATGACTCAGTTATAGTTATCTGCTTGAGTCCTTTTACAAGACGCTGAATTTTCAGCGGGCACGTTCCTTGGGTATTATGTAGCACCAGCCCAACTTGTTCATGTTTAGTGGTTGTAGTCGAGCAGTAAGCGTGCTCTCTGGCAGAAGCTACAACCATCGAGGCACTGACTGTCTGGACTCGGGCTGACCTCTGGACTCTGTCTCAGTGGTCTAAAGGGGGGGGATAGTTGGTCTAGGACAGCCTCCACTCCTCCATACTCTTGCCTAGGTGTACACACTGAAGGTCTTGGTGCAATGGCTGCATAGACCTCTTGCACATACACTATGATCCAGGGGATTGGTGGTTGTCAAACGATGAAGTTTGTCTGTATTCCTTCCCACCTTATCCCTTGCATCCCACTATGAGTTATGTCTTCTACTTTGAGGTTTAATATCCTTTGGAAAAGTGTATCCTTGAGAGGTGTTGGATGGTTCGGGTGATTGGTACCTTTTAAGTCCTAAATTGAAGCTCAGCCTAGGTGAGTTGTGACCCAAGGTGATCGTGTAAAGGATGTGGATTGAACTTTGTGAAACACAGTGCCTTTTCCAGAACAAAATTACTATTGCAGTCAAGGTCACCTGGCCTCACCATTCGCAGTTGGGGTGGAAAGGCCGGATCTGGGTTCAGCTGTGATGCATGAACACTTCTCTGTCACTTCTGCAGTGGTTCTTGTGGCTGGAAGGGCAGCCAGAGAGAGGAGCTTGTGCTAGGGCTGTTCAGGCAGTCCCTCTTTGGGGTTTAAACGCTTAGCATTTTGGCAGCATCTGCCTAGAAGAACTACACACAAAACCAAAATGTTGTTCCTACCCTGAATAATCAGACAAAATAGTCCTTTTGTGGGTTATGCCTGTGCTGTTGCAGTGACTGTAGCTTGCACAATGCAAAATCTTGAGCAAGCTTAATAAATTTGGAATTTGGTGAATAATGTACTTAGGGAGGTTGGCAGCTATGCTGGCTCTTCAGGGCACTGACCTGTGTGACTTTCTTATTGCAGATCTTGGATGATGGAGGGGACCTCACCCACTGGATTTATAAGAAATACCCCAACATGTTTAAGAAAATCAAGGGGATAGTAGAGGAAAGTGTGACCGGCGTCCACAGGTAACAGAGCTGCACCCCCTGTGCATCCTTGGACAAGTGGGTGTGTTGCACTAACTCACTGTGATGCTCACAAGAAAACTACAGCTGTGAAATGCCATCTCTCAAGCAGCTGCTTGGACTTTGAGCTTCCTCATTGCAGTTGTAGGGTGGCTTTTGGACAAGGACCAGACCTTCAAAATTCCCATTTAACCTCCCCAGAGTGAAAAATATACTTAAATGTAGTGATCCAAACCTGGAACTGGGAGTGAGAACTCCTGAGTTCTTAATTTTTACCCTGCTACTGACTTTAGTGGGACTTTTTAGAAGTGCATCTAACCCATTGCTTTTCCATCTGCAAAATGGACACAATTCCTGATGGCCTCATCACGGTGTGTGAAGAAGAAAGGTCAAGAATGGGAAGAGGGTTGGGGGGTTAAATTGCCAGGAGGTGTGGTTGGCTTTGGGGAAAGTGAGAAGTTCACTGTCAACCTCAAACTAAAATAGATAGTGCAGGAAGAAGTGAGATTATTAAGAGGAAATGATTCTGTCTTCTGGAGAGAGGGGGGAGAGGTCCAGGGAGATGATGACACCTATAACCCAGCTGCAGCAGGGGAGGAGAGGGGGAAAGTATTGGTGAGCAAGGCCCGAGTTAGCATGTGGTGTGACTTCAACAGAAAGCTCCCTGATTGTGCTTCAGTGGGGAACTGCACACTAGAGACAGGGACAGAGCCAGGCATGAGCTGCAAGCTATCAGTTGGGAAAGAGGGCAGCAGCCTCAGTGCTGCTCGCAGTGAGACTCGTAGGCTGCAGGTCTCTTACCATGCTGAAGGTTGAAACAGAAACTGAGCAAACCGTGAGAAAGAGAATTGAAATAGGTGAGAAGGAAGTGGTGCCTGAAACCTGAATAAAGGCATCTACAGAGACAAGGACAAGCAAAAGGCCGAGTTTTGCAATATTTTAGCACTGGTAGCCAGAGGTACAAGGTTAAGGTGGTCTCTGGCCTTCTTGTTTGCCGTAAAGGTGAAGGTCTAAATTCAGGGTGTTGGTGCGGGACACAGAGCCCTGACCTCAAGAGAACAGCTTCAGCCTTGGGTCATGGCTTGTGGGGAAGTCTCTAAGATCAGAGAGCAAGTTGGAGGAAATGCCCGGTGGAGCAGGGTGTGCTTTGTGACGGTGCCCAGGAGTAAGGTGAAAGGGTGAGACATCCCAGCAGACACAGCCGAAGGAACAACCCTTCTGGTGAAGACACAGCCGCCCTCAACATGATCAGACTGTGTTTTGCGGGGTGCCAGCCAAGTCTCCACCACACAGCAATAGGTTGCTCTTAGGTTCCCTGTCTGCTTACATATTCAGATTTAGATTTGGGATCTTCATGTTTTCACTCTCCTAACAGTAGCAGTCTCAGCTGAGTGCTGCCTGGAGAGATGCATTTCAACACCTTGCCATTAAAAGTTCATTTTGGCCCATGCTGCATTGTGCCTGTAGCTGCCTTGTACTGCCCTGCCTGTGCAGACCATGCCATTTTAAGGAGTAATTTGTTCTAGCTATTGATCTTGATTATTGCACTTCTCAGTGTCTTCCTTCATGCACAAGAGAGCTGCAGGAGACACGTCCTGCTGCTCCACATAAGGTGTGATGTAGTCCTCTGGGTCCTAACCTAGCAATGGCAGACTGCTTTCTAGAGGGGGAGGGCAAAGAGTGCAAGTGTGGATGTCACTTCGCACTTCGAAGCTGGGTAAGGTACTTTCCAGTACGTTTCTAGAGCTTCCCTTTGCTACTGCTTGGCATCCAGCCATGGATATAACAACCGGCAGAGGCCCGAGACCACTGAGAAACAGAAGGAAGCTACGGTATTGATCGTTTTTGTGTCCCTGTCTTTACTCCTGACAGGTTGTACCAGTTGTCTAAAGCTGGAAAACTGTGTGTCCCAGCCATGAACGTCAACGACTCTGTCACCAAACAGAAGTTTGACAACCTCTACTGCTGCAGAGAATCCATCCTGGATGGGTATGTGTGGCTGCTCCGACCGAGCACTCTCTGCCTTGAAGGCTTGTGTGTGTTTGATTGGACACAGGGCTGCGAACATTTTAAACCAGTGGTTCTCAACTTTTTTCAGGCTCGGGCGTCCCTTGGAAAATACCAGCTCTTAGCTTTATCTCTTGTTTTTTTGATCATGGAAAAATAATAGAAAATTTCTTCTGTTGCCAAGACCTCAGAAAGGCCACAATAGGGGACGGCGTTGTAGATTCCTGTTTGAAATGTCGTGTGAATCAAGAGCAGGTGTTTGCACACCTAACAGTGCTAATATTGCATGGCACCCTTGAAAGCATCTCACAGTGCACGTGGGTGCTACCACAGCATCCTGCGTGAGAATCACTGTGTTAAATATCGGTTTCTTCTGGAGGAACCTTACTAGACCAGACCCTTTATCCATCTTGTCTGTCATCCCACGTCCTTGGTAGCTACAAACCTGGTGCTTCAGAGAAGTTGGAATTCCTCAACATGGCACTGAACCTGGGCCTGGGTGCAAACAAGTTGTGTCCATACCAGCTCTCAGGTACGGCGTTATACATCCAGCCACAGCAGTAGACTGACTTCCTAGGTCTGAATCATTTGCTTGTTCATTTTCTTTCCTTGGTCTGAACAGGGTTTGGTTCTAATCCAGCCACAGACTCCTTGCGTGACCTTGGCAAGTTGCTTAATCTCGGTGCTCTCTGTCTGCCCTCTGCAAAAGGGGCGGTATTTCTGCCTTCCGCAGCATGTTGACACTAGATTGTATCTGAGCACATAGCAGACTGTAGCGGTCAGGGCCACGAGCGTCACGATAAAGATACTCTTCCAAGGTTCTTTAATGCTTTTGAAGTAGGTTTATAGAGCTGAATTAGGAGCCGTGCATCTGTTCCCATAGCGTGTCACTGCATGGAGGTGTGTTCACTCCTCATGTGCACGCTCAGACCCCTTTGACTGTGCTTGAACCTGCTATCTCCTCATGCTCCCTACCAAGAGCGTGCAGGGCGAAGCAGCCATGAATCCCCTTTGGTCCTCTTACAGCCCCTGTGCCAGTAAGAGAGCCCTGACTGGTTCCAGCTGGCCACAGCATTTATCTGAGCCAAACAGCTGGTTTATGAAGAAATTCTTCACTCGTTTTCTCCAATTCCTTCTTTCTATTTCTTCTGAACATTTCAAACGAAGCAAAAGGAACAGAAGAGACCATGGGATCTCCATCACTGGAAGTTTTAAAGACCCAGTTAGACAAAGCCTTGCCTGGGATGATGTAGTTGGGACTGGTCCTGCTTTGAGCACTTTGCAGGGGAGCTTGTCTAATCCGTGGTCTGTTGTCTCTGCACCAAGCGCCTCACCATTGTAATGGCACACAGGAGAAAAAGGGTATGTGTCTGTCCATACTTAGACAGCTGGCTATCAGGAGGAGATCTTACCAAGCAAATCTGGCAAAACCTCAGCTATGTGTTTGCCCATCTAGGCTTCCTGATACACTGAGATGGTGTACTTGGTTCCAGGATGGGTAGTAGGTGAAACAGGAGCTAGGACAGGCATGATGACAGCCAAGGCATGCCTGCCTTAGGACAGGTTCCTCTCAATCCAGTTCCTGTTACGTGGGTAGACTGCAGTCCTGGCCATGCTGGTAGGCTTGCTGCACGTTATTAGGCTGTGTACACAGTTCAGCTCTCCAGACCTCCTTTGAGGCCCTGGAAACCCAGGATCCATCCACTCACCCAGGGAACATCAACTGAGCATGTTGGTTTTAATCCCGGGTCATGGTGGATGCACCCTAACACCGTCCAGCCAGGAGTACCGAGACTACAGAGTGCCCCGGGGTGAAAAGTACTGAGGTTGAAACGTTCCCAGCTCCCCTTCAATTGGTTCGAGACCCAGCACTGTCCAAACATCACCCCTCCAGCCCCAGCCTTGTCTGCCAACCCTGAGATCAACCTGTACAACCTGATCAAATACACTTTCCAGCTTAAACTTGTGTAAACCATTCATGTATCCGTCATGGCTCCCCTGAGGCCTACACGGGTTGCTGCCTTAGCAGAGTCTGTATGCGAGCAGTACGTGTAGTCAGCTGAGCGCTTTTTATTGCAAAGAATAAGCAGTGGCCCAGGGCATCGTGCTGTGCTACAAGCTGGTGGATACTCTTCAACCTACTATCCATCAAGGCTCCTTCTGAGCTCTGTTTGGTCTGTTCAAAGCCAGAGGATGCTGCTTGCTGGTCTCCTACAGGGGATCCTCACTGATGCCCATTTGAAGAGGGAATGGTTACTTCAGCTCTGGTCCTTCAAAATGATGTGGTCCTTGTGGAACCAGGATGGACCCACCCTCCCTCCCTGCTTCGGACGTCCTCAGCTCCCCGTATGAGCGTCAGTAGCTGAGTGAAGGTCACAGCCCCGCTGCCCACTACGTGCTTGCACAGAGTTGGTGCTCAAGGTTTCAGGCTTGTGTGTCCGAGGTACAAGTTCATGTATGGCAGCTTGTACATGAACTGCAACATCCCTAAGAACCGTGCTGGCTGTGTGGTCAATCACCCTGGTTTACTTGCACGTGCAGGCATATGCAGGCCTTAGCCCAGGGTTGGGGTGCCACTGAGCTGGGCAGCGTACCCCCACGGGAAGACAGACCCTGCTGCCAGGGGTCTGAAGAATTGTTTCCTAATACCAGAAATAACTCGCGGTGTGCATGGAGTCCGTGTTAGCTCTCAGTGCCTACGGGCCACAAGGAAACTCTGCGCTGTGTTGGCTGCAGCTACATCAGGATGCAGGCCATACAGTTCTGGCTCTGCCCTCTCATATCGGGCGGTGCCAAGGGGCCATTAAATCCCCCGGGGCTTCTCTCTGAATTCAGTGGAAAATGTAAGAGCACTTCACCTTCCCCACACTGCTAACCCATTTACGCAGGCTAAAAATAGACCGCAATGTAGGACGCTCTTACGGAGATGCCAAGAGGAGAGGGACTGGAAGGAAGAGTTTTATTTGTGCAGAGCAGCCAGGTTGTACCAGGAAGCTGCTCTTCGTCCGTCCCTTTGGCGGCAGTCTCCTCTGTGCTAAGCAAGGCTGGTCTCAAGAGTCAGAAGATATTTTCTGGGGGTGCTACGTAGGCAGCTCTCCTTCATCCCAGCCCTGTGCTGGGGCTGGCTGTACCCAGTGCTGCCATAGGGAAAACTGGCTCTGGAGGGACTCGAGGCAAGCTCTCTATGACCTCCTAGAAGGCCAGTGGGCCAAAGCTTGCCCTTGAAGGTGCATATATAATTCAATAGGATTTTCATCTAAATGGACTATCAGACTTAAAGTAGGAAAATGCAAAATAAATCTCATGAGGTTCAATGAGGACAAGTGCAAAGTCCTGCACTTAGGATGGAGCAATCCCATGCACCGGTGCAGGCTGGGGTGACGGGCTGGGCAGCAGCTCTGCAGAAAAGGACCTGGGGGTGACAGGACAAGAAGCTGAACAGGTGTGCCCTTGGTGCCAAGAAAGCTAATGGCATTGGGCTGCATTGGTAGGAGCGCTGCCAGCAGTGATTCTTCCCCTCTATTTGGCATTGGTAAGGCCACATCTGGAGTCCTGTGTCCAGTTGTGGGCCCCACTACAGGAAGGATGTGGACAAGTTGGAGAGAGTCCAGCTTAGGGCAGTGAAAGTGGTTGTAGGGCTGCGGGACAGGACTGGTGAGGAGAGGCTACAGGAACTGGACTGATTTAGTCTGCAGAAGAGAAGACCAAGGGGATTGAATAGCTGCCTTCAGCTCCCTGCAGCGGGTTGCAAAGAGGATGGAGCTGGGCTGGTCTCGGTGGGGGCAGACGACAGAACAAGGAGCAATGGGCTAAGGTTGCAGCAAGGGAAGTTGAGGTTGGATATTGGGAAGGCTTTTCTCACTAGGAGGGTGGGGAAGCACTGGTCCCTAGAGCAGTGGTTCTCAGCCTTTTTTCAGACTGGGCACCATTTGCCAAGATCGATGGCTTGTCCCATTCCACGCCCCCCGGTCCTGCTGGCACCCGATCCACAGTCCCCTGCCCACCCGGGCCATGCTGGGGCCCCTCACCCCCGACTCGCGGCCCCCTGCCTCCCCCGGCCCTACCAGAGGGAGCCCCCACCTGCCCTCGTCCTGCTTGGGCCACAACATGAGCAGCAAATGCTGCTCCCGGCCCACCCACCAAGCAGCGAGTGCAGGTCCCGGTGTGTGTCAGCACTGGCCCTGTGCCGCCAGCCCAGGCACCCAGCTCCCCGCTGTGAAGGACCGTCTCCACCCGCTTCCACCACTGACGGGCCAGGAGCGTTTCCCCTCCCTGCTCCCCCTGCCCTGCCACAGCCCCACGCCTGGCCACTCTTCCTCAGTGCCGGACACATGCACGTTCCCCCCCACACACACCCCCAGGTCTCCAGACAGTATGCTGGCCACGTGCGTCTGCACGCGGAGATGCACGTGCTCCCGCTACCTCCTGTCGTCCCGAGCAGCCAGCGTGCAAGGGGAAACCCGTGCTTTTGCATGTTTTTCTGGGACTTGCTCACGACCCTTTCACATACTCTTGCAACCCACTTTTGGGTCTCGGCCCACCGGTTGAGAAACACGGACCTAGAGAAGTGGTGGAGTCTCCGTCCTTGGAGGTTTTTAAGGCCTGGCTTGACAAAGCCTTGGCTGGGATGATGTAGCTGGGGCTGGTCCTGCTTGGAGCAGGAGGTTGGACTAGATGTGACCTCCTGAGAGCCCTTCAGCCCTCATTTTCTATGACTCTGAAAACCTGAGGTTCTTCCCCTGCGTCCTTAGAGCGTGAGCAGCTGACCTGGTCCCACCAGATGGAGCGATGTCTGTGGGGATAGAGGGGATTTCACAACAGCTAAGCCCCCAAATCCAGCCTGTCAGCAGCACTCACTGGTTACCACCATCTCTTGATACTTGTCTAAAATCTGTGGGTTGTTTTAATCTTCTTTTTTTCTTAGCCTTAAAAGGACGACAGACATGATGTTTGGAGGAAAACAAGTGGTGGTGTGCGGCTACGGAGAGGTGAGGCTTTAATATTTCATCACTGAATACCATTTGCTAGCTGCTGCTGCTTGTGGTTGCAAAATGAATTTCCCTGGGCTTGGCTCTGTCTGAGGGCACTTCATGTCCCCTGGGCTCCTCCCTGCGCTTGCTCGTATCTGCAACCTTTCAGAAGGGAACGGCCCTATTAGACAAAATAGGATTTTTAACCTACAAATTCCCGTGCATTTTTTCCTTGTACCAGTGGATCTTAAAAGTAAGGTCTGATGTAAATGTAGCCATACAACAAGACGTATTAAAATACAATTGGGGCAAATCATTTGCCTTATTTGCCTGCATACAGTGCACCTCAGAATTCAGATGAACCCCCGGGTTTTGAAAGAGGTGTGTTGTACGTGACAGTATGGTAATCCCTCTTCAGTTGGATCTGCCAGTGTTTCTTCTTCTTCCCCGATGTAAAGAAACTTCTCTTCCCAGGGCTCGGCTTGTGGACTAGTTCCAGTCGGGTCTGCACTCGTGCGCTGGGAGCTGGATGGAGATCCCCCAGCTCGTTGCACATGAGTCCCTGAGCAAACATCAGGTGGCTCGACTGAGATATAAGAATCGATCGCACACGGTGAACGCCTGTTCCACCGAGCTCCAGGAACGAGCACACAGGCAAACACGTTAGGGAAGTCCTTGGCCGGTTAGCCGAGCTCGTGAATTCCCCTATCGCATTCGAGTGCACGGAGGGTCATGGTAATGCCAAGAGACTGAAACGTTACTGCAGACCTGCTCAAACAGAGGAAAGGTTGTAGGCTTCCTCTGGGATACGTGTAATTATCTGTTGGTGCTTTCTAGGGGTGGCAGGTGTGAAACTAAGCAACCGGGCAGCGGTAAGATGGATTATTTCCCAAAGCGTTTGGCTGTTAAGGCAGAGGCCAGAGCAGTTCCCTGAAGCCTGCACCCAGGATTTTCATGCAGCCA
Source organism: Alligator mississippiensis (assembly GCF_030867095.1). NCBI lineage: Eukaryota > Metazoa > Chordata > Crocodylia > Alligatoridae > Alligator > Alligator mississippiensis. The sequence goes on from NC_081827.1 coordinate 5,098,934, forward strand.
GAAAGGCTAGGTCTGGATTCAGCTAGAAAAGGGGGTTTTGCAGGGAAACCGCTCCAGACTTCCAGTGACAATTTTTCCGCGAGCTTACGATGATGCTTCCGGCAGCGTGTTGTGGCTTGGCTGACGTGAAGTAAGGAGAAAGGGTTTGACCTTACCTTTGCAGAAAGGGGCTCCGTGCTGTAGGAAGCAGGCTGTGCTTGCTGTAGCGTTGCTGTACCTGGCCTGGAAACTTAGAGCCTCCTGGGTGCCTACGGAGCCGCCAGCATCTCACCTGCTCCCTCCCTGCTGTTCTCTCTCTGCAGGTTGGAAAGGGCTGCTGCGCGGCTTTGAAGGCCATGGGCTCCATAGTGTACGTGACCGAGATCGATCCAATCTGTGCCCTGCAGGCCTGGTAAGAGGACGTGCCCACGGCCTGGGTCCCGCTGTGGCTTGTTCTCTGTGGCAGGGAGAGTGAGGGCACAGTCCCTCTACAGCAGGTCCGTGGACCAGATCCGATGCATGGACTGACCCCGTGCACTGGGTCTGGGGATGCTCGCTGGCCCAGTCCGGCATGTAGGGCTGTGTGGTTCCCCAGGGGTCCAGAAGTTTTACAGGAGAGGGGTCTTCTTTCCTAGGGAGTTGCCTGCTAAGCTGTCTGCTGCCAGGCCAGCTCCACTGCTCCAGCTAGAGGAAGCAGGAAGCAGTTCAAAGGTGTCGTGGTGCCACTGGCAGGGTAAAAGACTCATCCGTCCCGTACCATCCCAGCCGGGCTCCCATCTTCTGGGCTCCAGTCATGCCTTGCAGATGCCAGCATCACCCCTGAGGCTCAGCGCATGTTGCCGTGTCCTCCCATGTGCATGCCGCAGCGATCTCTGGCTTGGATTCTTCCATAGGAAACCCGGCTGGCTGCAGCGATGCTGTTTGCACTTGTGCCGTAGGGGTACCAAGCCTGGGGAGTCGCTTTGCAAAGTGCTGGAAGCTGTTACGGCCTTTAATAAACACACAGCCCCTTCCCTTCTCACGACACACACTTGGAGCACGGTTACGGTCAGAAAAGGGCTAATGGAGGCTGCTTAATTAGCAGATCTGATTTGCTTCTCCTTGATACTGTCTACTTGGACCCAAACACAGGTGTCGATCAGCTGCAGGGGACCGAGCTGGGCTCTGCTTTGCCTTGTGTGTGAACAAAATTGTTGCTTCAATCGTTTGGTTGTTTCACCCCAGCGGCGCACTCGGTGCTGCGCAAGTGAGGCCAGAAACCCCAGGGAGAAAACTTGCATCCAATTCAGCTCATGAACGTAACAGGAGTAAGATGGCAGGAGGGATTTGAATTTGGGGATGGCCTTGCAAGCTGAGATTAATAGGTCAGCCCAGAAAATCTCTGAGCCTGGAGGTTTCAAGGCAGAGGGCAAGTTTAGGCTGGGATCATGGAGAAGCAGGGTTGGGAGAGGGCTCCAGAGGTCACATCAAGTCCCACCCCCCGCCTGAAGCAGGATCATCCCTATCCATGCCATCCCCAGGCAAATCCATAATTGAACCTCTTAGTAAAACTACCATCGACCTCGACACAAGACAGACATCACACGTGAACCAGACACAGGTGAAGCAGGGGAACCACGGCAGCCAATGTAAAAGGTGGTTAAAATGCACTCAAGAGATCCCAGGTAGAGGTCCATCCCCCTGCTACAAAGGAAGGCAAAAGCCCCTGTAGTAAGGGGCTTGCATCTTTGGATCCCCAAAGAAACCAGCTTTCTTTCCAGCCTTGCCGGCGCCCCCAGTACCCATTGGTGTCTGAGAGTTGTTGGGTGCTCAGCCCCTTTGTAAAACAAACCTGCCTACTTAGTGCCTCAGAGCAACAGTTCCTCGGTCGCCGGGCACTTGAGCTCCTCTGAGGTAGCAACTCGAGCCGCCCCTGCTCTTGGGGTAGCGCAGATCCTTCGGGAAGCCCCGTCTCTGGCTCCGGAGGGCTCGCGCTAACAGCTGGGGTCCCCTGGGGATCCTCCAGACCTGGTCTATTCCTGTCCATCCTCACACACGGTATATTTCTTTTTTCCTCCCAGCATGGACGGGTTCCGGCTCGTCAAGCTTAACGAGGTCATCAGACAAGTCGACATTGTCATCACCTGTACAGGTGCGTGGGTCACAGGGCAGGGGGGGGCTCGCTGCGAGGTGAAGGGCACCTGAGTGGCAGGTCGAGCACTTCCAAAAAGAGCGGGCAGCGAAGATGCAAACCTGGCTGCTCGGAGCATGCGTGTCCAGTTGCTAACCGTCAGTAGCCAGGGGCTGCCCCCGAGCTAGCACACACCTTCCTGTTAGCTTCTCTCCTGAAACCACAGGCTCCTGGCTGCTGTAGGGTTGGCTGTGCATGTGACAGGCCTGTAATATCCCTAGTGTGTTACCCCTTGTCCCTACACGCACCTCACACCCACCCCCAGCATAAATACTGCAGCAGGAGGCCACACGAGTCCCCAGCCCTATCCCAAAAGCGCCGCTGTGGGCACATGGGCTCAGGGAGCTGCACGGAGAGAGACCAAGGGAAGCAAACGGGGCAGGCAGGGCTGCGCTTCGGGCGAGGGAGAGCGGGCAACTGTGAGCACCGTTCTTGGCGCTCGGGAGCATTTTGCTTGTCGCTGTCTGATAATAACGTTACTCCTGCGCTCCATCGCGGTCCGCGTTGGTCTTTAGCACCACAACCTTCTGTGTTGAAAGGCAACAAGAACGTGGTGACAAGAGAACACCTCGACCGAATGAAGAACAGCTGCATTGTGTGTAACATGGGGCACTCCAACACCGAAATCGATGTGGTAAAGACCGGGGGTCCCTCCAGGGCGGGGGGTGGGGACGGGGACGGGACTCCGGGGGTTCCCCTCTCCTGCCTCTCATTGCTGCAGCAACAAAAGGCTCAGAGATCAGTCAGTCACCTGTTGAGGTGCCTAACCACTGCTCTGGGCATCCATAGGGGCGCCCATCATATTCTGCACTCCTGGCCCTACCAGGTGTTTTGTGCTGGCAGCGATGGATGGGCCTGAAGTTAATCACTGCTTTTACAGTCAGAAGAGTTCAAGCGCTGGCTGTTGCTAGAGCAGGGGCTGTGATAAATGAGCGAGCAGCTCCTCATGCACAATTCATGGCGGGTGGAAGGGGGCACCGTGCGGTTTCCCTTTCCTGACGCATCACCGGTTCTTTAAATGACGGGAGCCCCGTGTTCCAGGCCAGCCTGCGGACCCCCGAGCTGACTTGGGAGAGGGTGAGATCTCAAGTAGACCACGTCATCTGGCCAGACGGAAAGAGGATAGTGCTGCTGGCGGAGGTAAGCGGCACGTGAAGGTCAGGGGCCTTGTAGGTCACTTCTGTAACCCGGCCAGGGAGCCTCAGAGCCTGTGCTGCGTGGGCTGGAAGGTCTCTTGGGCGAGGAGGATTTGGGACACCCGCATCCCTGCGGTGTCTGCCCAAGCTAGACGTTCCCCTCACAGCCTCTCCCTCACAGCAGTTCCTCCCCTGGCTTTGCTCAGCATTAACTCTCCTCAGCTGAGCTACGAACAGTGACTGAGAGGTCAGCTGAGGACTGCTGAGAAGATGAGCAATGCAGACATGGCTTCCCTGGGGCTGTGACCTGTCGCCTGAGGAAGCCAGCTCTCGGCAGGCATGTCCAAGGGCTTCCCTGCAGAAGCAGGAGGCAGCATCCCCGTGCAGGTCCACCTGCCTCCCCACATCCGTTCCACCCCAGCTTGTGAGCTCTGCCGAGGGCCGGACTGAAGCTGGGCCCGGCTGGTCAACGCTCGGATCAGGGGAAATCTTTTGGCAGCGACACGTGGCTGTTGGTGACTCGCCAGGGGGAGCTCTCTGGGCCACTGAATCCGTGGCCAGTAGGGTGCTAGGGAGACACGGCTGCGGAGGCCGGTTGCTGGCAGGTTTCACCAGGCTGCAAAGGCTAATCCCAGCATCCTGGGTCGGGTCCAGTCGAGTTAACTCCTGCTCCCCTAGATCTCCCGGCAGGTCCCGTAGGGAACCTCCACGTCTGCGGTGCGTAGTTGTGCGCTGTCCGAGAGCTGCTGTGCTCCAAGCCAGACGGGGACACGTCACCGGTAGCTTGAATCGCCCCTGCATCTCCTGCACGGATTTGGGAGGGCTCCGTGCCCCTCCAGCCCGAGACGCACGGCAAGGCCACGGTCTTATTCTGTCTTGCAGGGCCGTCTGCTGAACCTCAGCTGCTCCACCGTCCCCACCTTCGTGCTGTCCATCACTGCAACCACTCAGGTGAGCGGGGTCCAGGTGCAGGGGGCAGGAGCCTGGTTAGTGCCACGGCCTCTCCTTGATGCTGTCTACTTGGACCAAAACAAGGGTGACTGAGCCCAACGTCTTCTCTCTGCAGGCTCTGGCATTGATAGAGCTGTACAACGCCCCAGAAGGGCGCTACAAGCAGGATGTCTACCTGCTGCCGAAGAAGATGGGTAAGGATGGACCCGGCACCTTGTTCTCCTGTCATGGAGGTGGAGCAGGGGTGGGAGACCTCAGTGGCTTGGGCATATTGCATTTGTCTCCTTTCTTCCTGCTGGGCTCTGTGTCTGGGGAATGAGAGCGGAGAGCTGAGTCAGCCCTCTTGGGCATCACCTTGAGCAAGGCTGTCGGTCCCGCTGAAAGCAGGCACCTCTTTTCAGGAGGTTTGCACGTCTCAGGGTCTGTAGAGAGGAGACCCCAAGCTCTTCCGTGCAGGAAGGTGGGCAGCAGTGCTGTAGCTCCAGGGTGGAGTCTTATCTCCACACCCCTGCCCAAGCCACAGCCCTCCCGGTCTGGCACTGCTTGGTGAGACCTAAATGGATGAACAGAGGAGGAAACACTAAAGCGGTGGCGGGGCATGAAGACCCAGGAGAGCAGGCCCTGCACTCTGTACCGGGACAGGACTCCTCTTACAGGCAGGATGGGCCACAGCAGACCGTTGCACTTGGTTCGGGACTTTAGTCTGCAAAACCCTGTGTAGCGAGCATTTCCGTGAACCCCGTGCAGAAGGGTGGTGTTGAGGGGGGGACCCAGGGCCTCGCTCACTTCCCAGGCCTTGATCTCATTCCAGATGAGTATGTGGCGAGTCTGCACCTCCCAACGTTCGATGCGCACCTGACCGAGCTGACGGACGAGCAAGCGAAATACCTGGGGCTGAATAAGAACGGGCCTTTCAAACCAAACTACTACAGGTGCTGGCTTGGGGCAGCCCATTCCTCTCTGGGAGGTGGGGGAGGGGGCGATACAGCTGCCCACATCTGCGCGCGTGCGGGGATCAGCTCGAAGCTGTCTGCATGAGCAAGAACGTGCACGATTTAGGGTCCTGCCACACATTCAAACTAAAGCTGGATTGAAACCCGCTGTAAAGTTATTACGCATTTTCAGCCACTAACTTTGTAGCTGATCAGCTCTCTTTATAGCCGGATGGATATTTTTATGGCATGCTCATCATTACTCTGCACGTATGACTGGTCTGAGTTTACGGCGCGATTCACCAGTTAATTGCATGATATATGTAACGTGTGGCAGGGACCTAAGAGCCTGATCTCACCGATCCAGAGGGAGGGTATCGCTGGTGACCTGGTGCTTGCCATTTGGCCAGGTGGGGCTAGACTGACCCAGAAGGCCCCTTGCCCTCCTGTGTCCCAACATGCTGTGTGCAGTGGGGGTGCAGGACAGGGAGAGCTCTGCCTCGGCGCCTTGCCGAGACGAGGCCACCTGGCATACCCAGCGGCAGCTGTCGTTGGAAAGCAGCAGAGCTCGCAGCGCGGCCGTCCGGCCAGCTCAGATGCCCAATTATTTTTCAAGCTCGACGAGCGCAGAACGGGCACCGAGGCCCGTTCCCCAGGGTTACGTTCCTCTGGGGAAGAGTCATAGGGAAGTGGGGCTGGAAGGGAGCTTCAGGGATCATCTAGTCCCGAGGCAGGATCAGCCCTGTCCAAACCAGCCCGTATAAATCCGTCGTCCAACACGACACTGTTAATCCAGACTCGATTGACGCAGTCAGCCCTGACACCACACAGACATCGCACCCGAGCCTGCGGCGAGCAGTGTGCTCTCCATGCAGCGCACTCTCTATCACACGTGGGGGCAGATAGTCCTCCTGACGTGTTGTCCTCCTCTTTGTGCCCTTGAGCATCTACCCCCACTTGTTTAACGCTCCCTCCCCATTTCTGCCAGTGGGCGCTGGCTTCCTCATAGCCTGCACAGAGTAGATGACAGCGCAGCGCGGTAGGAGTCCTCAGCTCGTCGCTGTTTGGGGCCAGCCCGTTAGAAAGAACATCTTCCCCTTCATTAAAGTCCCAGCGCTCCTTTCTGCCACGAGAGCAAGTGGGTGCGCCCCCAGCGAGCTGTCAGAGCTGGGGGTGAACACTTCCCTCGTCCCGGTGAGCCCTGGAGAAGGATGTCCCCGGAGTCATGTCGGACACAACTCGCCCAGGCGCTGGTGCCGACCTGAGGGCTCCCAAACCCCCAAAATGATCGGAGTGAGGGGCGAGCGAGACCTGTCTGAGGCCGATAAGTCAAGAACCGCGCACGTTTTACGCCTCTGCGCTCACTGAAAGCTTCGTGTCTCACCTCTTTTCCCAGGTATTAAGCTCCCGCAGCCAGAAGAAGCGTAAGGAAGAAGAACTCACGTCTTTTCCCAACTACTGTACAGGACGAAACAGTACAAGCTTCCCAAGTCAGAGCTGGACTTGCTCACATAGTAGACAGTGTGTTAGGTTATTTATTTATTAAACTAGAATACTGTACATGCGGCCTCTGCCAATGGTGTTTTTTACTGCCATGGGACTGTGAGACGGTTGATTTTTTCTTTTTTTCTTTTCTTTTATTTTTGGTCAGGGCGGGGGGGGAGGTGGAGGAAGCAAGTCGGAGGCAAAAAGGAAGGCTGGTTGAGTGAATTCGCTGCAAAGTCTCTGTCAGCTTCAAGTAACCCGCGATCGCTGTCCCCACTGGCATACACAGGTGTGGAGGGAAGCGGGCGAGACGTTACTCTGGGTTCCCGTTTTCTGCGTGGAAGCAAAATCCACGGCAGTCGCAAGAACCAGGCCTCAGTGTGCAGGGCCGGTTGGGGGGCTCCGCTCTTTACTTCTCCCACCGTTTGAAACCCAAACTAGCACCGCCTCGTTGGCTCTCGCTCTTGCTGGAGGGGTGCTACCGTGTTCGTGCCTCTCCCGGCGGGTCCCCAGGGTAGCGCTCTCCTTTCATTCTGCTGGTCCGGCAAGGCGGCGGCTCTGACCACGAGCCCCAGTGCTGCCGGAAGCTGCAGTCCAGGGGTTCAGTCGACAGCCCGAGCTGGGGACGCCCCTGCCCAGAATCGGGAGCCAGCAAGGCAGAGACGAGCCCGCTCTCAAGCAGTCCCTCTAGGGTTCCCGTCCATGGAGCACAAGACCCACCGATGCACCTGCTCAGCCGCTTTGCGGTACTTCTCTGCGGCTTACGACCAGTGCCACACTTCCACCAAAGGGATCTCCCTCCTGGACTGCGGCGTGGGGCCTCGAGCTGTCTCGTGGGAGAGCCTTGCTGCTCTGTTGACAAGCGCCGCCTCCATCTCGGGGTCAACCTTGGGGACGACACCCCCTGGGCGCAGTCTTCTCGCTGCCGTGGAGGGAGGCGGCAACGTTGATCGTGTCCAAGGACTGTTCTTGATGCTACGGATCCTTCTCCAGTCGGTATTTCAGCCCTCGCCTGGAGTCCTTGCCGTGTACAGCGACACCCGTTTAACAGAAACGCTTCCCAGACTCCCAGCGCTGGATCTGCCAGCGCCTTCTTTCCATAGTTCATCGCTGAACGAATTCTGGAAAACCTTTTTTGGTTATGAGAGCACCAAGCCCCAGCGCAATTACTACGCTACGGTCTCTGGCTTGAGGATTAGGTTTTCAGCTCAGAATCGCTGTCGTGTTTATGAGACATCGAGTCTCGAGGTGGGAGGGTCATGGAAGACAAGGCTGCCATCATCGCTTGTTCTGGCAGAGATGTCCCGCCTGGATAGTACGTACGATGCACCCAGACGCACGCCCCGCAAGATCACTGTTCGAATGGCCGTGTCTCATCGTACCGATCATCCTGAGAACATTGTTCCTCGTATCAGAACTGCAAGAACTTCAGCCGGCGCTTGCCAAACCTCCACGAGAAGCACTGACCTGAGCACCCAGGCCTTTATTCGTTGCTCTCCACCATGGTATCTGAGCCTCTCATCAGAGGAAGCTCTCTGGATCCTCAGCCTTCCTGAAAGAGGTTTCTGTGGTATTTTCTTTACACACTAAACCCCCCCAATGAACTGTGGTCTTACCTGCAGGGTGTAGGACTGTCGCCCCTAGAGATGACGACTGCTTCCTAGGCTGGCTCATCCCGCATCAGGATTGCTCCCTACAGCAAACTTGCCTCTCTTGCTTTTCAGTAAAACCTCAAAAAACCCACATGATGGAGCTTTCCTTCTAACGTGCTGTCGGAAACCCTCGGCAGCCACGTGTCAGGGACTCACGGCAGAATGATCAGCGATCGGGACGTTCCCTGAATCTTCTCTTCTTGGCAAATTATACTTGGATCGTAACATTTTTAGAAAGAGATCACCTGAAGTGTTTTCCTAAGGCAGGTTGGCCATATTCCATCACACCGGTCGAGTTGTCCAGTCTATAAGGACCTGACTTCGTTACAAGACTCATCCATTTGGTGTGTTTGCAAACGTGGGCTGAAATCTCGGTCCCCCGGGCCATCAGGGGCAGGCCTTCTGTTGACTCCATGGGAGCCAGGATTTCACCCTTAGGCTGCATGCTTTGGGGGGCAAAAGACCTGTGTTGCTCTTCAAGATCCTGGCATGTAGCGGCTGCCCGAGCGGCCAAGGAGGAAGGGACAGACCTAGAAGGGGAGCATGTCCCGGCAGTGCAACACACTGGTCGCAGCGCAGTATCCTGATAGCCAGGGACCGGGGAACACGCAACTCACATCCGATGTAGCTTAGACCGTGGTCTTGTCTCGGGTCTGACGGCACATCCATACATCCAACATGGCCACCTGCTCTTTATCTCACAGGGCTACGTCGGGCATGTGACACTGCTTGTTCAATGGGTGTTGGTTTTCGGCCCCGGTCTGCCTCTGCTCTGCAGGTCAACTTCTCACCGCTCGGGCCCGGGGTCAGTTAAGGAGCAATACGGTATTTCTGCAGCGACCGTTGCCCGCTGCCTCAGCCTCCCCAGGTGGGTGTCACGGCGCTGGTGTGAAATCCCGGCCTTGGCTAGCAACGGCTGACGCTGCTCTTCTCCCAGCACGCTCTCATCTGTGTTGGGCACGCATGTCCCAAACTGGGATAAAGACTGAGGCCCTTGGCTATACGGCAGCATGGCTGGCAGGGTTTGGGGCTGGCAGTGCATCTCACGTGGCCTGGAGCCCAGGGCACCCCACGGCCTGGCTCGTCAGCAGTCTCCCGTTGTGGGCAGCGGGCATCTGCTGTGCTGGCCGCACTTGGCACCAACTGAGCATGTGGCAACAGCTGATCTCCCCGAGAGCTGGTCTTTCACACCAGCGCGGCGGGACCGCCAGCCACCCACTACCTTATTCGTGGCACTGGGGACGCCGGCCAGCCATGTCATCTCTGGAGCGGAGCCGTGGGGGAGGGCAGCTGTGGGTCGCATCGGTCACGGCGGGAGAAGTAGGGTCCAAAGCCAGGCTGGTTCTGCCCCGGGGGAGACAGTGGTCCCATCCCCGCAGCTGAGGACAGTCGCTTCCCTGGTCCACGTCCGTCGGTAGTGTGGCCCGTGGTGGGGCTGTCCTCCCCGGAGAGCCTGTGCTGATTTTAAACCTATTTTATCTTCTGTGTAGATACAAGAAGGAAAAAATTAATGAATTAATAATGACACCAAATACTCCTAAATGACTTCTTTCCCCTTGAATCTTTTAAAAAGCTTTCTCTATGTGACTCCGCTTTTCCATAAGCTTTTCCGCTTGCTTGGCTTCGGATCAATCTGGGATCCTCCTCTCAGAGTTGTCCCCGGGGGGTTTCTTTGGGTTTCTTTTCTTTTTTTTTTAATGTAACAAATTCAAAAAGAAAAAAAAAGAGGGGGGGAAAGGAGAGCGGAGACACCAGCACGATGATCTGAGGAGGAGCATTCGGTTGTTGAACTTTAGAAACCAGGACAAAAATGAAATAATCTGTCACATCTACAGTCGGTGACGACATTGCGAAGCGTAACCTTTTCAAACGGATGTTTTAAATATTCATGTCTGAGTGATTGTATTAGAGCAGCAATAAAGACTCTGTAATCTCAAAACGCCAATAAAGCGTCGGAAAAGTGGCTGGTGCCTGGGCTGTGTTCACCGTGCACAGACAGCGGTGGGACCGTGGCCGGTGTCTGCCCCGGGCAGTCGAGCGCTAAAGAGGAGCCAAAAACCAGGGCTGAGAGGTGGGAACGGCAAGGGCCGCGCGGTCCCGGGGCAGCCGGACGTCACATCTGAGTCAACCCTGGGGCATGACGAGACTCCAGCCCCGCTCCCCTCGTCCCCTGTCCGGGCAGGGGGAGCAGAGCTGACTGTCTTGGCAGTTCCCGTGTCGGGGTGGCGGCTCCGTGTCCCCCTGGCAGGTTCTCACTTTCTCTGACCTGAGTGCCTCTCCCCATCCAGGCCCGGCACTGGGGGCACGTGGGACTGGGGGGCGGAAGGGAACCTAATGAGCAGTGACTTGGCAGCAATCTGTGCCGCCCGGGGCGCTGGCAGCCTTGGCTGCGGCCTGGGGGATCCTTTGCTGGGGAGTCTCCTGCCCCGGCCTGGCCAGGCTGGAAGGAGATGTCTCGTTTGACACAGGCCTGGCTTTTCCTGAGTTTCACCCGGATCGGCACGGCCATCTACACCCCTAGCCGTGCTGCTGCTCCTCCGCCAGCAGGGGGAGGGAGCGTGCAGCCTGGCCAGCAGTTGGGGCTGGGGACTGGGGAGGCCACCCTGCAGCGCAGTGCCGCGAGTGACACGAGCAGCGTCTGCGCGGCACGCGGGAGGTGAGGGAGGGACCACAGAGATCAGCGGCCAAAAAGGTTGCCCTTCCTCCCTCCACCCCCTCTATTAGGGACTGACCCGGGACAGCCCAGCTCCATCCCGGGGAAGCATTAGCGCCTTTTATTCTGGGCAGGGGAGGGACCAGACGCCTCTGCCCATAGGGTTGCGGGACCAGAGGCAGCTCCTGGCTCCAGCCCCGTGGGGGCAACTGGAAACCGTGCCCAATACCAGTGTGCCCTTCCCCGGCCCTGCCTGGACAGTCCCGTTCACCGCTCCTGTCCGCAGGGGGGCAGCGAGGGCAGCTGGAGGAGGAGGAGGAAGCACCAGCGGGGATGCCCCGAGCCCCCCAGTGATGCAGGAGTGGGGGGTCTGCGCGGGTGCGGTGGCACTGTGGGCTGGTGCTGGGGACCAGGCGTGGAGGGAGGTGGCAGGGAGGAGCCCGGGGTCCCTGGGCCTGGACCCAGCGCCTCGCCCCGCGCCTCCACGTGCCCTTCGCACCCCGCCCCTCCCCTGGCAGCCAATCGCCGCCAGGGGGGCGAGTCGCAGCCAGCCAATGGGCGCGCGGCGGGGCGCGGCGAAACCACGCGTTCCACTGCCCCGCCCCGTCCAGCGGCGCGGCCAACGGGCGCCCGGGGGTGTGTCCCCGCGGAGCCGCCCCCCGGCCAATGAGCGCGCGGGGGCGTGGCGGGGCCGCGGGAGCCGCCCCACGTGCGCGGCGGGCGCAGAGCGGCGCGGACACATGGAGGAGGCGGCGCCCGCCCGCGCCCACGGCCGGGACCTGCTCCGCGCCCCGCGCGCCGGCTCCCAGGTGGGTGCTATGCAACCTCCCCTGCCGTCGGGGGGAGAGAGCCGGGCCCCTCTTTCCGTGGGCTCTGGACCGGCTGCAAAGAGGGCAGGGGAGGGCAGGGGAGGAAGCGTGCTGAAGTCTCGGGACAGGAGCCGGGTGCGCGGCGCAGCCCGGCTGTGGCTGCGGGCTAACGAGGCCGCTGGATCAGTCTGGAGGCTGCCGGAGCGTGGGCTGGGAGGTCGCGTCCAGTCCAGCGCCCTGCCTGAGACAGGGTCAGCCCCGTCCAAACCCTCCTGTGCAAAGCACGATCCCCAACCAGAAGCAGAAAAGGGATTTGCTCGGGTCTGGGGTCTCTTGTTGGAAAGGCGAGGGCGGGCTGGGCGCCGCGTGCTTCACGCCGCTCGTTTAAAATATAGCCGGTACAGCAAGTCGTTGCCCCGGCTATAACAGTTCTCCGGCCGTGTTCGTGGCTCCAGATTCACGCCGCCGGGATTCCCATCCTAGCTTGAATCCCCCCCAGGAGCGACCGCAGGGTTTTGCTGGCAGCGGGTCCAGCCTGGCTCCTCGCTTCTGACCGCGCAAGTTGTTCACCCGCTTCACAGCCCTTTCCGTCCTGGCTCGGGCGGGCGAGCCTCCGATACAGCCCGTGGCGGTCGGCTTGTCACTAAAAGTCTGAATGCGAGTGGTTACGTGGTTACAATCGCACTTGGCGTTGGGGTAGGAGTGGGGGGAGGCGACTGAGGCTACATTTCACGAGCCAACTCTGCTCAAAAGCCTCCTCAGGCCAACGCAGATGCTCGCCGGGCCCGGAAACGGCAAGGCAAAGCCCGCAAGAGGGGTGCCGGGGACGTGATCGTTGTGAATAGCGGCAGTGTTAGTTCTTCCTCCGGGTGCCGGGTCCTCGTTAATGCAGTGCCTCGGCGTGGTGACCTTGGACCTCTTCTTGCTGTGCCGGTGATAACGGCTATCACTGCTATTCGAGTGCGACTGATACTGGACATCAGTTTCTGCATGTAGGGATCAGGAAACAGGTGGGGGTCCACGTTGCCTCCTCTGTCGGCCGAGGGGCGCAATCACGTTCTGTTGCTCGTTCTGCACCCTTCGTAGCACGGTGCCAGGCTCGCCTGTCACAGGCCGTACCCTCCCAGGACATTAGGCACGTCTACACGTGCACTTTACTGCATAGTAGATTGTTTTACTGCGCATTAAAGCATCACATAAACACTGTGACGTTATGCTAATAGCCTACTGCGCATTAAGTGTCACTAAAAAAAGCATGCAAACGTGCTCCTGCGTATTAGCACAGCCGAACATGCGTTCATGTAGCCCTGCACCTTGGAGGTACTAATTTACTGCACATGAGGAAAGGCGCATTAATGCAAGTGTAGACGCACCCATTAAGTTTAGCCTGGCAGACTGCATGTGCCGCTTAATGCAGTCCCGTGTTTTTCAGTTCTTCTCAACTCTGAATAATTTTTTGGTTCCCTTCGGCTGCTATTTGTGCTGCCTCGTGTCCTCTAGCGGGTCGCGTGCACATGCTCACGTTGCCTTCCTGCACTTGTTTCTTCAGATCCTTTGCAAAAGGTTCATGCCCCAGTTCCTTGATTTGGCCGGCAGAGTTTCCACAGGGTAGAGACCTACTTGCAGCCTGAGCAGCTGTGTTCTGCAGAGGCGAAACGATAGCCTCGGGACACTGTAGCATGGGTGGGGAAAATACCCAATGGCTGGTATTCGACTAGCAGGTGCAAATCTACCTGACTTCAGACTAGCACAGCTGCCTGCCTCTCCCTGGTACGACACCTACACGGTGCATCGTCACTGCGGGGCCCGGGAAATACGGGAGATGTCTGTGGACAGCCACTGCAACATGGCTGGAAACGGAGGGAGAGTAAAGTCACGGCTCGGTAGCGAGGAGGGAAACGGGAGGACACCGTGCCTGGTTGTGACCCTTGTTAACGACTGGCTCTTGCATTTTGTATTGTGATTTCAGGAATCTTCCCCAGCTCGCGTGCCCTCGTACGCTTGTATCTACTAATATTTTCAATTAAAAAAAAAAAGACAGACAAAAAAACCCTTTAGTGCTAGGTTTTCTGTCTGCACGTGCCCTGAGCGGTCCCTTGTGCTGCCAGTCGCCCCTCCGCAGGGTTCCTCATGGAGCATAACACACCAGCCTTAATTTAGGAAAGCATCCCAAGTATTTGTATCTGCATCTATAGATAGGTGGGTCTTCTCTGGTGGTGGAAGTGCGGGCAGGCAGGCGTTCAGGCACCACCTTGGGTGGCATTTGTAGCATGGTTCAGAGCATTGTCGGATGCGTAAAAGAAAGAAAAGTCCCTTTTAAAAAAGCTTTTAAAACTTTTTTCTTTAAAAAACGTCTCTCTCTAAACAGAGCTAACTACCGCTTCCTTGTAAAGAGCCAGGCTCTCGGACAGGTTGGAGCAGCCCGGGATGCCCACGTGCCACTATTAAATGTAGGAGTTGCAGTCTGGAACCGCTGGGTCCTTGTTTGGGTGATAGCAACACCCAAGTGGCTTTGGAAACGCGATCAAAATAGCCTTTCCGACCAGGCGGTGTATGGTAAATGGTCTGCACGCGTTCCCTGCCCCGGCCCTAGAGAAGAGCTCCCGTCTGCTGGGGTGATTGCTCCCTGGGGCCAAGGTTTGATCAACTTTCATGGATGCTGCAAAAGTCAAACGGGGAGATCCATCCTGATGTAGCCTTAGCATCCTCTCTCGACTCTCCTGGCCTCGTTCTTGGGACATCCCTGGCTGCTCAGTTTGACACGCGCATCGATTAGCAGAATCGTGATCGCTCCAGTTCCTCTGGATGGGAAACGGGCCCTGACGCTGCATTAACAAAGACTCTTTCTGCCGCAGGGTTCAGTGGACTACCCCAGCCTGGAGTTCGAGTATGGGGACACCGACGGCTACACGGCTGAACTGTCAGGTAAAGAGGCACGCGGGGAGCCGAGGCTTTTGCTGCGCACGAGTTCAACTTCGCTATTAATAGCTGCCTGCTGGGTAGACAGCGAGGCTGGGGTTGGTGGGAGATGCATATTTAATAATATCATCCTATATTAATAGAGCGCCACTCACCCCAGAGGATTGCAGAGTGCTCTGCAAACCACGCGCAGCAGAAGTGACTTCCTCCCCCGCTGAAACGCAGCCATTCGCGGGGCGGGACAGGAGAGCTGCGAACGGTGCCGCTGGTTTGGGTGGGAAGTGAAATGCGTGAGGCGTGAGGGCCTTGTAGCCAAGTTGCTGGAGATATTTGAATGCCCTGATGTCACGTCGGCAGTGGCTTGTGGTG
This sequence comes from Alligator mississippiensis, assembly GCF_030867095.1. Classification (NCBI taxonomy): domain Eukaryota; kingdom Metazoa; phylum Chordata; order Crocodylia; family Alligatoridae; genus Alligator; species Alligator mississippiensis. The sequence continues at coordinate 5,113,989 of NC_081827.1, forward strand.
TGCGGGGCCCTCCTCTTCCACCCCTCCCTGACCAACCTGGATTCATCCATGTCTGAGTTCACTAATCATTAGAGCACATGCACGTGCACATACACATACACGTGCGCATGGCACCTGTGGTGTCTTGAATAGTGCAAGGCGTCTGGGAAGGATTCGGGCAAGAGAAATCGGCCTCTTCCCCGATCCCCTCTCTCCTGTATGCGAAGAGCTCACATTGGTAATGTAGTTTCGTGCCAGTCTGTTACGTGCTTTGCAGCTGGAACAGGGCTGGGATCTCTGCTGGGGCTCACGCTGACGGCCGATAGTCCAGCTTTCCTCGGTTAGCAATGCGTGGGCGACGCGTGCTCTTGGCCGCGGTGGAGGGCTGAAACGGGCACTTCCAGACCCAAGCGCCAGCACAGTTACCGCTTGCAAAACTCCAGGTTCAGCAGCTGGGGGATGCAAGTGCTTGTATCCTCTCCGTAGCAGCAGAGAGAGGGCTCGTAGCATCCGCTCATCAGTGCTTTCCCCAGGCATCAGCACTCAGGGGACCGAGACGCCCATCCAGTAACCAGACGCTGCTTCATTAAACCACATCGCTACCCTTCTGCAGCAAAGATCCCTCTCTTGCTGATGCTAGATTGCAGTTCAGGTGGTCGAAAGCTCTTGGAGCAGGATCATCGGGGACATGGTCCCACGTCACAGTGAGGTCGGGCCTTTCTCTACTTTGTGTCTGCTGCTCTAGTGAAAATGCAGCCTGTGGATGTGTGGGCTCAGGCCCAGGCAGTGAAAGGCTGGGGCATCCCCTAACATCCCTGAATCTAAGGGCTCCACCATTTTTGGAGGAAAATAACAGCAAGAGAGCAGGGAACCCAAAGCACGTTCGCTGCTGTTGCATGTACGGCAGAGCATATTTGCGGCTGCTGCGCGTACAGCAGAGTCTGCGGAGATTTCGGTACGCTGGGGTGTTTCTCCTGCTTTCCAAAGCTTCGGCCTCCAGACCAGGAGGATGCCGGCGGAGGGTGCTGCACTGTCAGGCGTGCCTGTACAGCAAAAGGCAAGGTTGGCGGCAACAGCTTGGGCTTTCCCCTATGCTAGCAAGCAGAGACCCAACTCCGAGAGGCTGGCTATGTGTTCAGGTCACTACTGCCCGAGAGACCCTGTGTCACTGCGTCTCCCCTGCTGCCGATACCTCTGCTGCAGTCGCCCCTTTGCTTTGCTGGCAAACTTCCCAGCTCCTTTGCAGAGGCTGCTGTACGGCCATCAGAGAGCAACAGCTTTTTGGGACGGGCTGAGAAGTGCCAGGCTTCCTTCCTTCCTCATTCCTGGACTGCCTGTTGCTGTTGATTGGGGTTTATCGTAGCTGCGCCCGAGCTGAGCTGCCAGCGGCATGCGGTGCTCCTGTCATGAGACGGTGCCCGCGCCCGGAGCGTCAGCGTTTCATGTCTGTGTTTCACTCGCTGGCTCGATCGTCACCCCCACGCGCCAAGTCCGGCTGGCGGGCTCGAGCAGCGCGCTTGGGTGGGGTGACTGGTGATTAGCAGGAGGAGGGAGCGGTTTGCTAGTTGTGAGGTCACTTTTGCTCGGGAAACGCTGAATGTTGTGGTCAGGCCGTTGTAGTCAGGATAAGCTGGGGCTGGGGAAGTTGAACGGTAGGTCATGCCCGCTGTTCCTGTGCCTCGTGGCTGTTTCTCCTGGGCACGAGTCAGGAAGCCTTGAGCACGCTCTGAGCTGCGAGCTATAACGGGGTCGCTATTTCGAGCTCCCCACATGCAAGTGTAAGCTGTGTTGGCCGGTGGTATATGTAGCACATTGTAGTTAAAGAGCTGTGCTTCCACCGCTGGGGCCAGAAGAAAATAGCTCCCCCTTTCCGTCCTCTCCTGGCTCTCAAACACGCAGTAAATCAGTTTTAAATAACCTCCTTGGAGCTGTCTCCGTGCCAGGCCTGTCTCTGTTTCTTTTTCCCCCGTGGTGTTGTCCAGCTATTTAAATGGGTGAGGCACCCAGATCGCTTTTGGAAGCTGCGAAATACCATCCTGCAGCATCACCACTCGATGCAGAAAGAAGATCAGGTCGGGAGGTGCCAGCGCACGCCTAAAGCAAGTCCCTGAGGATGGGGGGGAGGAAGGGCTGCCCGGGTACGTGCCAGCGTTGTGGATGATAAATGGAAGCACCTGCCGCCTGGATTTTGTATCGGGCGTGTTTTTAGAAGGACCCACCCGCCCCGAATCCGGAGACTATGAAATCTGCCAGGAAAAAGTGACACGAGGCTTCCCAGAAAGGGAGGCTGTGAAGCCACATGGCCTCCGCCCTCGCCCCGGTGGTTACTTGCTTATTGCAACTTGTCCTGGCTCAGGCTGCCAGCTCTTCGGTGCAGGGGTTTCCTCTTCCCCTGCGTCAGTCTAGACGAGTCGCGTTCATGCTGTGCTGGACGGGGCTGGGAGAGGTCCCAGAGGGCAGTCCCCTGCCCTCACTGACACCGGCATCATATGATCCTTGCATAAACTGATTGTGCGCTCCCTTGAAACCAGTTAGGTTTGGGGCTGCTCCACCGTTTCTGTGGAGCTTAGCTTAAAAAAGAAAAAAAACCCAAAGGAAACCAGAAAACAGTCCCGTGCATTTTTATCTGCACCCAAACATTACTGCCCGGGGCGGGGGCTGGAAAACCTGAGGGCAGAACGGGCTAGAAATGGTGCCGGGCAAGGAGCAAGAGCGGTGACTTGTCCCCTCGTTTTAGCAGTGGTGTTAATGCCTGCTACCAATGGCCTTGCCCACATAGGTCTGATGTTTTAGCCTAGCGATCATCGTAGACCCAGTTTCATTTGCGTTACAATAAACCTTGCAGACTCAGAGCTACTTAATCCTGCTGGACTTAATTTAACCCATGAGTTTGATTTTAAAGCCAGGGGAGCCTGTGGGGGAAGGGAAGGAGGCTTTTACATTGAGGAACTGGTTCAGGAATGAGGAAGTCGATGGTTTTCTGCCTTCTCCCCCGGTCCCCGTAACCCTGGGAAAGAGGCCGTGTCTCTGCCTCTCTGTGCAAAGGTCACTGCGAGGTGCGAGGCCCTTGGATGCTGTGCAAAAGCCGATCACTTGTTTAACGTGGGTGTCCATGTCCCGTGTGAACAAAGACACGACTAAATGCCCTTTGGGGAATCGGGGCCCTCCCTTTCCTACCCCAGCACCACCATCCCTCATTAATTGCTCTGACCGGTTTTATCTCTCCCCCCAGAACTGTACAGCTACACGGAGGAGCCGGAGTTCGTCACCAACAGGAGGTGCTTTGAAGAGGATTTTCAAACTCAAGGTATACCACTTCGGTGCGGGGTACGGCCTCTTGCCAAGACGGGGCCGACCCAGCGATGGACTCGCGAGGGACCTCCCTGCGGGCGAGCTGTCTGCCAGGGTGTGCGGGACGGGCGACAGGATTGGGGCCGTACATTCAGACCAGGCCGTTGAGGTCGTAGTTGAAAGCGGGAGGTCTTGCTAATATCGATGGCTTATCCCGGCTCCCCTGACCCTCCCCGACGGCGCCACTCTTTGTGGCGAGGTCTGGGAAACCCTGCCAACCACGGCCAGGCTTTGGGGCCTCACTGATCACCAAGGAAAACTTTTCAGCTCCCCCCTCTCCCTTTTCATATGAGAAAGAGGAAGGATGGTCCAATGGTTCAGGCTGTCCCTTGGGACTTGAGAATTGCATTCAGTTCCTACTTCTCCCCAGACTTCCTGCGTGGCCCTCGGCGTGTCCGCATCAGCCTCTGTGTTTCATATCCTCATCTGTAAAATGGGGACAATAGCACCACAGAGAGGTGTTATGTGAATCCTCACGCTAAAGACACTGGGATGCTTGGATAGGTACCAGCAAGGCAGACCAATTAAGAGCTTCATAAACTGGCCAAACTTCGCTAATGTTGGGCCCTGGGAGACTTCCAGACGACGGGAAGAAAGTTAAGGTCGTGCCGATACTGAAATGACCGTGGTGGATTCTACTTCCCTGGAAGTTTTTCAATAAAGATTGAATGCTTTTTCTAAAAGAGATGCTGAAATGCAGAGAGGATTTAATTCAGGGGAGTCCTGTGACTTGTTTTATATGGACTTCAGATTAGACCAGTGTTTCTCAACCTTTTCTGACTCAAGACCCCCCTTGTTGGACAGAGACACCCCTGGGAAAATGCCAGCTCTTGGCTTTCGCTCAATCCTTGGCTCTGGAAAAATACAGGAGCAATTCTCGTGTTGCAAAGAACTCGGGTCACAGCAGATCAGGCTGGTTTTGATGCTGGGGATGCGTATTTGAAATCTGCGGGTCTATCTTGTGAATCATGCATGCACCTAACAGTGCTGATATTGTGCAGCGCGGTTCAAAAGATTTCACTGGACCCTTAAGTGTTGCAGCACCTTAGCTGGGAATTGCTAGAGGAAATAACCTCACTGGAGCAGTCCGTCCTTGTCATCTGATGGTAGGAATAAACTATCCTCTATGAGTTCAGTATTTTTTCCTGCGTGGAAGCTCAGCGCACCTTTCATTTAAGGGTCTCCTTGTTCTTCAAGGATGAATTCTCACCAGTAACCCCCACAGCCTGGGTTGCTGTATCCCCATTTTGCTGATGAAGGTGGGGAGATCTGATGTATAGAGAAAGGCAAGCATGTTTGCCAACCTCAGACACTGTCAGGGTAGAGTTGGGAAGAAATCCCTGATGCTCCATCAACTGTCCTAAGCTACTGACTTTCTTTGCCAGCTGCTGCGCCCATAGTAGCTGCATCTCCAGCAAAAATGATTGCATTTGACTTCTGTCCTATCTGACATCCTTCCCCCACAACATGAAAGATTAGGGGACTGGTTAATTTGGAGCTGGACTGGTCTCAGTGGGGGCAGATGACAGGACAAGGAGCAATGGGCTCACATTGCAGCGAGGGAAGTTTAGGTTGGATATTAGGAAAAACTTTCTCACTAGGAGGGTAGTAAAACACTGGAACAGGTTACGCAGAGAGGTGGGGGAGTCTCCATCCTTGGAGGCTTTGAAGACGCGGGTACGCAAAGTCTTGGCTGGGATGATGTGGTTGGGGCTGGTCCTGTTTGGAGCAGGGGGTTGGACTCGATGTGACCTCCCGAGGTCCCTTCAACACTCATTTCCTATGATCCTATGAACCTGGATCCAGATTCACTCTGATTTGTTGTTCTCCAGTGCAGGGGAAGAGATGGCCGGACCTGGACACGGCACAGCAGAAGGCCTATGTGATGCGGCTGTTGGATGGGCTGGAGGTGGTGAACAGGGACAAGCGGCTGAGAGTAGCCCGGGCCATTCTTTATTTGGCACAAGGTAACTGCATGCACCTGCTAAATCGCTGCGCTCAGGGTGTCATTTGCGCCATCAGCCCTTTGCCAGGCTTTGGAGGAGCTTTGTTCACCCCGCTCTGTGGGCTGGCTCTGAAAGCTTGGATGCGTCTCAGGGGTTTAGGTTGTAGCCGTGTCAGTCTAAGGACATAGGCAGACCTGGTTCTTTGGGTAAATCTGATATCTTTTATCAGACCGACTCAAAGTCTGGATGTGCCTGAAGGACTCCTGTGCTCCCCGTCCCCGGAGCGCAGAGGCAGACTGTGACGCTGAAAGCCACGGCCAGTTCAGGTGCAGGATGGATAATGCATGAGAAATGAATGTCTCGGGTCCAGCTCTGTTACAGTGATGGGACATTAGGAACCGCTGCCTTGTTCATTTCTGGCCTGAACCCAGCCCGTGTCAGGATAGAGTAAGTTGTGACCCAGAGGCTGTTCAGTGGTTGAAGTACGAGGAGTTTGACACAGCCTCGCCGTGACCCCAGCTCTGCAGGTCCCTCGCTGCCCACGTGGATGACTCTTCCTGGACTAGTCCCCTACATGTGGCTTCTCCTCTTCCTTAGTTTTGCTCTCTTCATTTTTCATGTCATGCATGAATTCAAGTTATGCATGGAAATGCATCATGCCTGGATACTGTCAGCCCGATTCCTTCCCCAGTACCAGGAGACCCACTCCTATATCTCATATGTGCCTTGGACCAGGGGTTGGCAACCTTTTGACCGCATGGGCTCAAGCTTGTAATCCAACCCTCTTCTGTGGGCCACAGATCTTTCCCCCCGACCCCCGGGAACTCAAGCTGCCTGCACTTACCCTTGCTGCAGACACCCAGCAAGAGGGAGCGGTGGGGAGAGCTGCAGAGGAAGGGGCTATGGAGGAGCTCAGTGCAACTCCCTGCCACCCGATTTCCCCCATTCTGCCCTGAACTGGGTTGGACTGTCTCAGACTGGACCAGCCCTATGAGCCTTAGGTTGCTGATCCCTGCCTTAGACTGAGTTGAAACTTGAAGGGTTTTTCTTCCCTGGGGGCTCCCATTCAGGAAAGCGTCTTTGCAGGGGCTTCATCCCGTTGGTTCTTTGGAAAATGCAAATCCTGGGGCTGGAGGGGGATAAAAGGAGTCGTGGGTTTGCGGTGCACACCGGCTGGTGTTTGCAAGGTTGGTGCTTACCGACTGCCTTACTGGGGGCTGCCAAGCATTGAAGGGAAGCTGAGGCTCGGCTCCTCTTCAGTGTGGCCCCTCCGTGTTAGGAGGCCAGAAGCTTGGACCTTTGCTGCAGCTGAGCTGAAGGCTCCAGGCCCGTCCGGCTCGTTCACTAGCACGACACACACTTGAAAGCCGGTTTTCTTCTGCCTGTTCACACTCTTTGGCCTTTGCGTCCCCCCAGGTGTGTTTGGAGAGTGCGATAATGAGCTGGACGTCCTGCACTGGTCTCGGCACAACAACTTCCTGCTGTACCAAATGGGCATGTTCACGGCCTTCCTGGAGCTGCTGAACTTGGAGATAGAGTGAGCGGCTTCGCGTTCCCTGGTCGTGCCCTCCTTTCTAGTATAAATGCATCCTGGATGCCCCTGTTTGGTTTTAGTGGCTTGGTAAATGTCCTTATGGGAGAGTTGTTGGGTTTTTCCTGGTGTGAAGCTTGTCTTCCCAGCCGGCGCTGTGAAAAGCGGCTGGTCCTCTGTAAGAAAAATGCCTGCATGCATGTCAGTCTTGCTGTGAACCTTGCAGCTTCTCTGACTGGGAAGGATGAGCAGGGTTTTAATGACCTCTTTCATGGCCTCATAAATAAGTCTGTGCTCCTGAGCTGGCGGCTGTGCTCAGCAGCATCGAAGAACAGTTTAAACGTTGTTCTTTCTGGTGTGGATGGGCCCAAAATATTCACTGTCCTGTTGGAGTAGTGGAGTCTCTGCATCCTGGATCCCAGGAGATTGACAGCAAACTCCTTTCCTCCTCTTTCTTCGTTGCAGTAACAGCCAGGCCTGCAGCAGCGCCCTGAGGAAACCGGCCATCTCCTTGGCAGACAGCACAGAGCTCAGGTAACCTGCACTTTCGCCCTGGGAACGCCGTGCTAGAACCTGCCTGCTTTTTCCTCAGTATTGACCTAACCGAACAAGACTCATTGGGTCCATTGCCCACGGCCCATCTTCCCCCACCTGTACCTAAAGCAGCAAGGAGGTCACTGGATTTCCTTGCTGTTTTTTCATTGTTCAGTATTCTCCGAGCTAAGCTTAACAAATGCTCCAGTGGTAACTGCCGTGCCGAGGATAAATGAGGGGCTTTCCAAGCTGGCAGAGTCTGGGGTTGTGTGATTGTGGTTGCTTGTTCAGCTCCAGGGAGGGAAGAGAAAGATGCCTCAGATTTTCTCCTGGCCCCTATTCCTCTTCTGACCACGGAAAGAGAGAGAATCGGCTTCAAGTCCATCGGTGCTTGTAAGAAGGTTGCCTTGGCGTGAGGCATCAGTAAGGTTCAATACAGAGAAGTGCAGGGTCCTGCATTTAAGACAGAGCAATCCCATGCACCGGTGCAGGCTTGGGACCAACTGGGTGGGCAGCAGTTCTGCAGAAAAGGACCTGGGGGTGACAGCGGGCGAGAAGCTGGATAGATGCAAGCAGTGTGCCCTTGATGCAAAGAAGACTAATGACATCTGGGGCTGCATTGGTAGGAGCGCTGCCAGCAGATCCAGGGCAGTGATTCTTCTCCTCTGTTCGGCACTGGGGAGGCCACATCTGGAGTCCTGTGTCCAGCTGTGGGCCCCCCACTACAGAAAGGATGGGGACAAGTTGGAGAGAGTCCAGCAGAAGGCAATAAAAATGATCCAGGGACTGGGGGACAGGACTGGTGAGGAGAGGCTGAGGGGACTGGGCTGATTTAGTCTGCAGAAGAGAAGACCGAGGGGGATTGAATAGCAGCCTTCACCTCTCTGCAGGGGGGCTGCAAAAAGGATGGAGCTGGACTGGTCTCAGTGGGGGCAGATGACAGGACAAGGAGCAATGGGCTCACGTTGCAGCAAGGAAAGTTGAGGTTGGATATTAGGAAAAATGCTCACGAGGAGGGTAGTAAAACACTGGAGCAGGTTACCCAGAAAGGCTGTGGACTCTCCATCCTTGGAAGTTTTTAAGACCTGGGTAGACAAAGCCTTGGCTGGGATGATGTAGGTGGGGCAGGTCCTGCTTGGAGCAGGGGGTTGGACTGGATGTGACCTCCCGAGGTCCCTTCAGCCCTCATCGTCTACGATGCTGTGAATCCTGAAGTCAGGGGTGGCTGAGCCTGGAGGCGGGCTTTGGGCGGACTATGAACGGTTTTCTCCGCTGCCTTCTCCGCAGAGTGCTGCTCAGCGTCATGTACCTGATGATCGAGAACATCCGCGTGGAGCTGGAGACGGACTCGCCTGAGTGGAAAACCACCCGAGAAGCATTCAAAACAGAGCTGAGTGAGTCAGTGGATGCCCGTTTTCCCTTTCCCGCACAATTATTATGAGACAAGCACAATCCTGTCTGCCCCATAACCCATTGCTCTAATGGCCTTGTAGCTGTAGGTATAAAGCCAGAGGTGGCAAATTGCTGTGCAATACAGGGAACCCTCCTTATTGCGTTAGCCAAAAGTTGGTTCGACCTTTGACCAAGAGACTTGGGATGGAGCCATTAAGGACAGCAGATCCAAAGACCCTGCTGCCGTAAGCAAACCATATGCAGAGGCCCCTCACGCTGGATACGTTCATCAGCGAGCATTTGGGAGCAAGACAAATTATTTTTGTCTTAAACTTCTTTGGTTTTTGGTCCTCTCCCATCCCAGGTTTTCCCGTGCACAGTGATGAACCGTTTGCTCTCCTGCTTTTCACCATGGTGATCAAGTTCTGCAGCGGGCACGCTCCACACTTCCCCATGAAGAAAGTCCTGCTCTTGCTTTGGAAGGTGCTACTAGTGAGTGCAATCCTTTCTCTTTCCAAGACTCGGATACACTGAGGGTTGTATCCTGGGAAGATGCCATGTGGGCTCTCTCTGCCATTTAATCCGACTTTGTAGAGGTCCCAGTATTGAAGGCCCATCACCAAAGCATCGCTGTGACATATTTTATAGTGCTTTTTTTGTTTGGTAACTCTGTCATTAAGAGGGGAATAATCCTGCGCTGGCCAGGAGGGCATAGTGCGAGATGCTTGATTCATCCCATGTCCTGGTTTTGGTTACTTTGACAAGTGACCTTTGCAGCACGTGAGATTGAGAGAGAGAAGAATCGGTGTAGGATGAATACAGGGTGAGCGACAGGTTGTTTGGGGACGTATAAAGAAATCTAGACAGAATTAATGAATAAAGGGGAGGCTTCATCCAGTGCTCCTGCTCCGCAGCCAGCGCTCGCAGGGGGGGCACTGGTGCTCCTGCCTGCCCCCTCGCCCATCACCTAAGTGGAGAACGCAGCCTGTCATGGGTGTGCGTGTGCACCCCCGTGCACCCCCTACGCATCGCCACTGGTAGCTACACACATCTCTTTGGTCTTTTCCAGTTCTGTGGTCTCTGTTTTAAATTCCTGCCCAGGCTTTGGAGAAAAATAATGATTTGCTTTGCTTCTTTCTTCTTTCTCTTTTGTGTCTCACTTGCTGGGCTGCAGTTCACCCTGGGTGGATTTGAAGCACTCCAGGTGATGAAGATGAAGAAGCGGGAGGACCTGTGCTTGCCTCCTCTGCCGGAGGACAGCATCCAAGTGATGCGCAGCATGCGGGCTGCCTCGCCTCCCGCCTGCTCCATCGAACTCATCGAACAGCAGCAGCAGAAGCGTGGCCACCGGAGCAGGCGGGTAAGACTTGGCACGTGATGGTCCTGTGCAAGGGAACATCCGTCCTATTGGGGTATCTGCGTATTGAGTAGCACCCTTTCCGTCCCCAGGTAGGGGGGTAAATGGCAATCAGATACATCCTGGAAATGTCTTGTTTGATTTCTTACTAAGGAAACATCCCAAACTTCAAGTTGCTCTGGGAGAGAGAGCACTGGGCATGGAGTACGCTTTGGGCCAGAAATTGGTCTTCAGCTGTTGGTCTGGTAGGGCTGTGTGATCAGAGGATCCAAAGTTTGTATCTCGCTATGGGACCGCTGCTGACCAAAGCCAAAAAAGTCGGACTCTGAAGAAACAAAATATCTCCCATCTCCTGAATAGGGAGCAAGCTCAGCACCCAAGAGGTTCCCCTTTATAAATGTAGGGAGGATGCTTTTTGTCCAAGCCCAGATGCCAACTAAAGTGATGCATCACAATCCTGGAAGGAAGTGCTTGGATAGGAAACACCTCCAAGTTCAGAAGTGATTTGGACTGTTTGTTTCTTTTCTGTTTCCACATACAATTGCAGCCCCTCATGAAACAAGACAGCTTGGACATTTACAACGAGAGGGACCCATTCAAGAACGATGAGGCCGGAGTGGATGAAGAAGAAAACGATGATGTGGACAGTGGGATCGAGGGCGAGCTGGACCTGATGGAGCGGGACGCGATCATCCAGGCTTTGCCAGCTCAGCGCCCACCCATTGAGCGGTTGTGTTTCCCAAAAGGACTTCCGTGGGCACCCAAAGTCAGGTACATCCGGGTGGTTTCTTTGTCATCTTCCCCTGCCCCAGCAATCTTGATATTGAAACCAGTTGTGGGTTGAGTGTCAGCCAGGTACAGGTTGAACTAGAGAGAACCCATTCCTTTTCTCCACGTGGCTTCTCTTGCACCAGCTGTGATTGTGCTCTTCCCCTGACCTTACCAGCCAGGTACGGCCAAGCTGGATGTATAACTGGATAGGAGTTGGAGAAAGTAGTGTTGTCTGTGTATGACGTCCCATGCCCAAGAACCTTTGGAAGAAAAGGAAGAGGAGCTTTGTCATTAGCACTGATGACAGAGAGCTGGGCATGTCCTTGACTGTGACCTTGGGAAACGGTTGTAAGAGCTGTTTAATTGAATTCTCAACCATTTATTTAATGAGTCTCTTGCCTACCCAGGTAATGAGCATTGTTCAGTGGTACTGCTGTGATCCAAAAGCTGGAAGAACCCCAACTGAGGTGCCTCTTTCCAAGAAAAATGCTAAAACCAGATACGGAGGGCTGTTATTACATGCAGCCGCTGAAGTGCTGGCCTGGCTGAATGTAGTTGTGCGTTTTAACATTGGTTTCAGTGAGGCCAGGGTTTGATCCGATGACTTTAAAATGGTGAGGCACATGCACTTCTCCAGTTTGGGAGCAACGCGAGGGCTAAGCTGTTTAGCTGGACTAGCTGAGCTACCGTCTCAAGTCTGTTCACTGATTTTTGGGTTGAAAGCAGGCAGGAGCCTGTTTCTAAAATATGACTTAAACATCTGTTTCTGCCTAAGCCACATATTCTCCCAACTTTCAAGTCAAATAGTGATCATTCTGCGGGGGAAAGAAGGGGAAAGTATGGAAATTCAGGTGGCTTCTTTCTGCCCCTTGCAATCGGACCTCCTAGTCAAGATTATGCTAGTGGCACCACGATCCGAGCTGTCAGACAACAGCGATGGACACCTCTGATCTCTCCTGTAGCTGCATAGCAATTTCAGGGCTAATGGGGCGAGGTTGTGTGTCCTTTTCAAGGACACTGCTGGGAACTGATAAATTGTGAAAAAAATAACATGAGTTGTACAAACTCCCTCTACAGATCAGATCTGTGCTTTCAATTATTCTGGAGGGTTACGCTAAATCCAGATCATTTTGTTTGCATTGTTGCTGAAGCAATGCAGATGCTCCAGCTGTCGGCCTCCTTCGGAGTGGTACGTGAGAGGCAGACGGTGCATGCTGAGTCCACGTTGTTCAGTTTCTAAGCAATCTGGATCCTGATGGGATGGTTCTGATGTACGTTTTGTTTTTCCCCTCTCCTCTTTGCCGGTCTATCAGACAGAAGGACATTGAGCATTTCCTGGAAGCAAGCAGGCACAAGTTCATTGGATTTACACTGGGGCAGTAAGTATTGTGGGTTGGGGAAAATAGAGCTGGCTTGCAAACAAATCCAGTCTTGTAATTCCTGCCATTGAACCAACACCTTGCTGCTGGGAGCTGCTAGTGCTTGGAGCATCGGTGTCCTTGAGTCAGGCAGTCGAATGCGTGCTTAGGAGAGCGTATAAGAGATCCCAGCTAGTGTCAGGATGTCGTTGTACCAGGCATTTTAGAGGTATGGTCTAGGGGGCAGATCGTGCTCCAAACACCTTACAGTCTAATAGAAGAAATAGAGTATGTGGGATAAACTGACATCTGGTGTAAGCTAGAGGTTTTCAGGAGGACTGGTAAGTGTCTTGCTTTCTGCAGATTTGTGAGGCGCTTTTGTGTCTCCTTCTCTTAATGAGAGGGAATGGAAGGAATACAGGAAGAGTCGCGGAGGGCGGACGGGTGGGGAGGTGGCAGAGCAGTCCAGAGGAAGGAGAAACACAGCAGAAGGGTTGACTTGCTATCAGGACTGGGCCCATGGTCTTGAATCGTAGACAGTGAGGGTGGAAGGGACCTCAGGAGGTCACATCTAGTCCAACCCCCTGCTCAAAGCAGGACCAGCCCCAGCTAGATGCTCCCAGCCACAGCCTTGTCTAGTTGGGCTTTAGAAACCTCTAAGGATGGAGAGCCCACCGCCTCTCTGGGTAACCTCTTCCAATCCTTTATGCCTCCCATAGTGAGACAGTTTTCCTTTATATGTAACCTCAACTTCCCTTGCTGCAACGTGAGCCCATTGCTCCTTGTCCTGTCATCTGCCTCCACTGAGACCAGTCCAGCTCCATCCTCTTTGCAACCCCCTGCAGTGACCTGAAGGCTGCTATTCAATCCCCCTTGGTCTTCTCTTCTCCACACTAAATAAGCCCAGTTCCCTCAGCCTCTCCTCACCCGTCATGTGCCCCAGCCCCTGGACCATTTTTGCTAACTGCTGTGGAGTCAAATATCCATTGTGGCATTCCTGTGCAAAGGGTCTGAAAGCTGGTGTCAGTCCAGTACAGGGGTCTCTAGAGTAGAGGCTTTTCTTTGCAAGCCAGAGCCACGGGCGATGTGAGACGAGGGGAGATGTAGGTGGCTGAGGTTCTCTGTCCAGCGCGGGGCCGTGCTCTGACCTCTCATAGATTCACAGATGTTAGGGTCAGAAGGGACCTCAGTAGATCATCGAGTCCGACCCCCTGCCCTGGGCAGGAAAGAGCACTGGGGTCCGACAACCCCAGCTAGGTGTTTGTCCAGTCTCCTCTTAAAGACCCTCAAGGTAGGGGAGAGCACCACCTCCCTTGGAGCCCGTTCCAGGTTCTGGCAACCCTCACCATGTTGCTAAGCTGTATCTTCTGGTCTTGCACTTGGTCCTGGATAGTTTGGAAGACTTTTACGTAATAACTAGATGTCATGTGAAGAAATGCAGACAGGTCAGTGACATAGCCATCTCCCACCCGGGTCAGGGATGAACCAGTGGAGCTCTGCGGAGTAGAGCTGGCAACTGCCCTTCCCTTTTCCCTTGTCCAAGTCGCCGTTATCTTGTGTCTCAGTAACACAGGACAGGATTTCAGCCTGCATTTAGCTGTGTCCACACATTTAAACATCTCCTCTTGTTAAGGTCCCAGCACATCTGGATTTTGCTCACCTGACAACTTCCTTTCCTGGTTTTTACTCTGAAGGGAAACATGTTTAAATCTACATTTTCTCTCCAAGTTTGTACTTCTCATCTTTCTTTCCCTCCTTCAGGGACACAGAAACCCTAATTGGGTTACCGCGGCCCATCCATGAAAGTGTGAACACTTTAAAACAGGTAACACAATGGCTCTCTTCACCTTCAGCCTTTTTGATCTGGCCTGTGCGATGGGAAGCTGCTTTAATGTCTTGCACTGTTATAACTTTTCCCATTTAGTAAGTTCACCAATACTGAGATGCCAGCCATCTTTCGGGGTGAGAACTGGTGCACAGTTCGGTCCCAGCGGGATACAGCGCCCTTCATCTATCCCCCTTATCTTGTGTGGAGCGCTCCAGAGGTGTCTGCACTTCAACGTTAACTGAAATGATTTTTGGACGTGCAGTGGGGGATGCACTTCAAGGTTATAGGAGTTTCCAAAAGGGGAGGTGGAGTCTCTCAGCTGTGAGGACCTCTCCTGGCATCGCCTGTAAATCTAACCCGAATATCTGTGCTCTGGTTGGGAAGGCGAGGGGGGTCAGCATTTTTCATTGCACAGTGTCTCTTCTGTTTCAATCATAGTGTTACTCTGCTTCTGTTCATGTCTTTGGCAGCATAAATATGTGTCCATCTCGGATATACAAATCAAGAATGAAGAAGAGCTGGAGAAGTGTCCCATGTCTTTGGTAAGAAACCACCGCCCTCCTTCTTTGCTGGATGGATGTATGGGTGGGTTTCTAAAGATTGTGTTACTATTGCTTAACCTCCTTCCCACGGCGTGCATGTGCCACATGTGTCCATGCCAGGATTGATTGGAGGTGACGTGAGTCTAGAAAGCAGGGCTTCCTTTGGGACCTGCCAGGGGCAAATTTGCCTGTTATAGGATTGAGAACCGCCACTCTCCTCTTGGAAACGGTTGACCATTTTGATATAAGGATATAACTTGCAACAGCTACAGGTCCCAAGATGCGGTGCCTAAGTGACCTGGCTACTCAAGATGGTGTGTTGTCAGCGGAAGCCCACAGCTGATGCAGGCTGTACTTTTGTATGAAAGATGACAGCTGCATCATCAACTCTGCTGATTTTCCTTTGAATCTCAGGACATACTTTGACTATCCAGGTTTTAAGGCAAAAACCTGCTCAGAATTGGTTCCCAATCATCCTTGCCAGAGCAGGCATACTGATAAGCCTGGCAGCATCCTGATAGAAGTGTGGGGAATGGCTTCATTTTTCACGCTTCCTTGAAGTGGACTTTGTGCCTGTCCAGCATATCTTGGTTGTTTGGTTGAATTACAGCTTTTTCCCCCTCCTTGTACCCAATGTCTGTCTAATTCCAGGGGGAGGAGGAAGTTCAGGAGACCGCTTGTGAGATCCTGTATCGGGCGATGTTATACAATCTTCCCCAGTATATGGTAAGGCTATATTTTTTTCCAGAAGTGTGTGAGTCAGGAGCTCATTACCTAGAAAATTAGCATTGAAAGGGACCTTGGGAGGTCACATCCAGTCCAGCCCCTGCTTCAAACAAGACCAGCCCCAACTCCATCATCCCAGACAAGGCTTTGTCTAGCCGGGTCTTAAAAACCTCCAAGGATGGAGACTGCACCACCTCTCTGAGTGACCTGTTCCAGTGTTTCACCACCCTCCTCGTGAGAAAATTCTTCCTAATATCCAACCTCAACCTCCCTTGCTGCAACTGGAGCCCATTGCTCCTTGTCCTGTCATCTTTGCAACCCCCCCTGCAGGGAGCTGAAGGCTGCTATCAAATCCCCCCTCAATCTTCTCTTCTCCAGTCTGAATAAGCCCTGTTCCCACAACCTCTCCTCGTAAGTAGGACTGAGAGCCCTGGAGCTGATTTAGGAGATTTGTCATTTCAGGCATCCTTCTAAATATGCTTCGGCTCTGACCTAGAGGGGCCACCTCTGATGGTAAAGAGGAGCACGGAGCCATTCAGCTCCTGTCTTCTCTGTTGAGGCGACTACAGGGCCACCAGGAGTGTGGTTTGTGAGAAGGCCAACTAATCATGCCAGGAAATGGGCGTTAATGCACTGAGCTCTAATGTGCCTTCATATGGGCTGCAGCCTGGTAGCCACGTCAGGCTGAGTCTGAACAGGGGACCTTTCTGTGAAAGGGTCTGCAAGCCATTAGCAGTTCCCAGAATCATGCTGCCTTCCTTGCAGGGGAGCTACATAGAGGTCTACTGCCGCTCCATTGGTTTCATAAGGAATGGAGCTTGTGTCCTGAAGTATTAGCAGTATCTGAGGTCTTCAGGCTGCACAGCTAAAACGGGCCCTCTTGCTCCTCTCGAGCTGTTGCACAGTGAATTTTCTGTCCCTCTATAGATCGCTTTGCTGAAGATCCTCCTGGCTGCAGCTCCCACCTCCAAAGCCAAGACTGACTCTATCAACATCTTGGCAGACGTGTTGCCCGAGGAGATGCCGTAAGTGCATGAGGGGGAGGCAGCTGTTTCAGCAGCAGTGGTAGGTGACGGTAGTGATCTGGGGCTTAGAGACGGGGGCAGAGATTTCCAGTTTCTGAGACCGGGCAGGACCTACACAAGAGAGAGGAGTTACGGTTTCCATGGAAGTGTCTGCTTTTTCTCTGGACCTTCAACCTTTTCAGCGCTCAGGCTGCACCACATCTGCCCTTGTGCCCTGTTAACTTGAATGGCCATGTTACACTATGACTGGAAGAAGCAGCCCGTGCTAATTCACCTGTCCTGAGTCGGAAGGAAGTGTCTTGTGGCTAGAATACAGCACAAGAGAAAAGACTGCTCATGGCCAGATGTCAAAATAAACCAGCAGGCAAAAGGAAGAAAGCTTGTTATTATTCAACAGGCATCTTTCTCCTCTCTTAAGAGTCCCTTTCATTGCAATTTAAATCCTACAGCAAACTGCTCCCAAAGCGCTCCTCAGACAGGGCAGTCGGTCTCTTCTATAGTCCACCTTAGTGGTGCTGATCTGTTTGTGGAAGCAGGTGTCTGTGTCTATCAGTGAAGGCAGCCTTTCTGTAGAAAGAGTGAGTCCAGGGAAACCATAAATATGATGCTCCAGCCCACTGCTGCTGCTCGTCCATGGTTTTCTCCCATTCCATCCTCTTTTCCTTCCAAACCAGAATTACAGTTCTTCAGAGCATGAAATTGGGGATTGATGTGAACAGACACAAAGAGATCATTGTGAAGAGCATTTCAGCCTTGCTGCTGCTGCTGTTGAAACATTTCAAACTGAACCACATCTACCAGGTGGGTTTTATCCAACGCTAAGTGTATGACAAATAGAGATTCATTCTGGTTAGTCTCTCTTGAGAAACCTCCTCTTGGCACCATTCTCCTGCGAGCGGCTGCTGGCTGGTTTTTGACAGAGATGAGTTTTAGCCCCAGGGTATAACTTCATTAGTGGTACTGGCACTGGATAAGGTGGCTATCAGTGTCTTGGACTGTGTTTTTTCTGGGGTCACTTCCACAAGGCAATACCTCCAATCTCATTACAAACCCCAGTGTGAATATTTCACGTTGAATCCCTGTATAACCTGCCTGAAGAGATGGCATCTCTGCCAGAAATGGGAAAGGGATAGGAGGCTAGACAGACCTCTCTCAGGCTTTGTCTACACTACAGTTACATTGGGGAGAAGTAGTTACAATACTCCTAACTATGTTTTAGCTTTGTTTGGCTTTGTGTCTAAATTGGGCCAAAATGTGTCGTAACCATGTTAAAAGGTTCCCTTATTACCAATGCTGTTTAAATATTCGATTGGGCTGTTGCCTGGCCCCGTACTGAAGCACTCTGCACACCAGATGCTTTTTGGTTTCCTTTTTTAGAAAGCTTCCCACATGCACAGCTCCAGCATCTAGCCTGCAGCACGGTCCACCCTGTTTTATTATGAACATTAATGTGCTGCATCTTATGATCCGCCTCCTCTCTACAGCGAGTCCCTTGTGCCCTCTTACTGTGTTGCTACTTGTTCCCCTCTCTCATCCCGGCACAGAAGATCCTGTTCTCATTTTTCTGCCTTCACTGTGCTATGAGACTGCATGTTATTGGGCCATCACAGAGACAGGATCTAAGGGGCTCCTGGGTTCAGAGCTTGCATTTTGTTTAGCCGTAGGGGAGTCACTCGATTGCCTTTTGCATCATCCACATCTGGAAAGCCAGGACATCGCAGCAAACCAGAGCAGAAACTTCCACAGCAATTAAATGCACTTAAAACTAAAAGGTCCAGATGTCTGTCCTGGCTCTGGGTTAAAGAACCCATTAAGGTTTGTTTAAATGCAGTGTCCAGCAGCTAAGATCAGATTGAGTCACTGGTGTGACTGATGAGCCGGATACGAGGCAAGGGCTTTGTAGAGTGCAGCCGACTGCTGCACCTGCCTGCTGTGGCGTTTGGGCCACAAAGGTGGTATGAGAGCCAGGGAATATCCCTTGGCCCTGAATAACTTCACTCTGTTTGTGACTGATCTGCAAACAGTAGATCAACCACATGTGTGAAACGAGTCTGTTCAGGTTTCCAGTGTGCTCTGCCTGCTAGCTGATGGCCAGAAGGTAGATGGGACATGGTCTTTTCAAGGGGATTCTCCCAGCCAGCCCCCTTTTGCTTCTCCCTCCAGTTAATGTGGTGGAGGCTGCAAAAGAGACCAGCAGTTCTGCTAGATGAGTAAAAGGGAGCTTCCCTTGGTTAAGTCAACAAGGATCCCGTGGAGTTTCCTTCAGTTTTTGGTCACTCTGCGTTCTTGCACTAACTTTTTCTCCAGGGCTACCCCTGCGCTCTACCTTCGAGGTTAGGGCAGGAGTCCAAAGGCCATAGCTCTGCTTTGGGCTCCGCTGACTTGCTGTATGACCCTGAGATAAGTCCTTTGTGTCTTGGGTGTCCTTCTCTGAGAAACGGAGTCGTCGGGGGAGACCGAGATACAGACAGGGTTGAATACAGCAATGCTTATAAAGCTCTTTCGGATGCTAGCTCCTGGTATCTGAACACCCGAGTAGCCGTGGCACTTGAAATACTAAGGTTGAGATGGGCTAAGCATTCTTTGCGTATAAATCGCCACTTCCCCAAATTAGCAGCGACTTAGCACTGAAAACGGGTTTTAAAAAAAATAAAAGATTATTTCCTGACTCTGATAAATTGTGGGTTAGAAGATGACACAGCTGGGATAAGCAGAGGAATGCCTCTTTTTGTTATATTTGGTACAATAGAGCTTTGTTGTATTCTTTACAAACTGCATTTCTAGGGCGTTGAAGGTTAAGTTTTAACAGGGAGAGAGAAATGCAAAAGCAGATACAAAAGAAATATTACTATGTTTCTTAGTAAAGGGCTAGAGCTAACACTTCACAGAAAGGAAAAAAATAAGGTATTGCCAAGGGCTGGCACAACAGATGAGGTGGCGTTTTACCCCACAGTTACAGGGATTGGGCATAGGAGAGGAGGTCTGTGAGACCAGCTGGAGCATTTGCTGTAAAACCCAGGAAACCTTCTGTATGTTCAATTTTTTCCCTCCCGTTAATGCCGTGTGTTCACCTCTTTCTTTCAGTTTGAGTATGTGTCCCAGCACTTGGTGTTTGCCAACTGCATCCCGTTGATCCTGAAGTTCTTCAACCAGAATATCATGTCCTATATCACTGCCAAAAACAGGTATAGCTCGTTTTGTAGCGGTGCCTTTTCCTCCGGGGACATTGGCAAGTTACAGCTTTGTGCACGGAGAGAGCGCAGCGTGAGGGGGATGAAACAGCTGCAAGGGGTTGCGTTCTAGGTTGGACGAAGCATTAAACGATCTGCCGTACAGAAGCAATCCTGTGCTGCCCAGAGTGATCTTCTGGGCCTCTCTTACCTTCTGAACCTATTATTCATCTCTCCTGCCTCTGACCACTTGGTTTTAAATACCTGCAAGAATGTTTCTACACTTTTGCTGGCTGACAGTGTCTTTAAGTAGGAAGACTTTTATGCTGCTTTGTGCCTTGAGACACTGAGCGTGTCAAGAATCACAAGAATTATATTATATGATCACACCCTACCCATTTTGGGGATGTGCATGTCTTGCAGAGGGTGATCAATACTCTTATTCTTCCGTATGGGCTAATTATATAAAAGCGATAGGTTCTATAGAGGTGGTAGCGAAGTCGGCTTCCTTCCCTTTGAATTTCCCTGACGTTATCAGTTTGCCCAATCTCTTATTTTAACCTAAAGTTGAGTGGGGGGGGTTGTTTTGTTTTTTTAATAGCTAGTATGTCTTGGCTTAATGGATCTGGGTCCCTTGAGTCATTATTAGAGCACTCAAGATATGCGTTAGAGAAATAACTGATCCATTAGCAGAGGCACAGACTCATGAGACAGTTTGTGCAACTATGAAAAGGCAGGTGCCTTTGAAACTTTCTGATAAGCTGTGGTTCTGCCTATGAAAGTGTTTGCAAAGCCCTGGCTGAATTTAAAACAACAGCTGACTTCCTGGGCACGTCCCATAACTCAGCAGCATGTCCCAGTTGCTCGGTCCTGCCCGTGCCAGCTGTAATTAATCGGTGCACTGGGAATGGAGATCTTAGGGGTGATTGAAAAATGTCATGTAATGATTTTTAAAAAGCTGATGTGCTGCCTAATGACCATCCCCTGTTCTCTGTCTCCTGCAGCATCTCTGTCCTGGATTATCCATACTGTATTGTCCATGAGCTGCCTGAGCTCACAGCAGAAAGCCTGGTAAGGAGAGTGGAAATAATCCTTGTTACAGATGTTGCAGTAGGTCTGTATTTGATGGAGTGGAAGAAGGACTGTTTTCCTGTCTCTCTTCCCTCCCACCCTCATCCCTTCTAAAGTAAACTTTTTTTTCAGTATTTATACTCCCCACCACCACCACCCATCCTTCTCTGTCCTGGCTCCTGATCTGCTGTTGGATTGGGGGACCTGGTGTGTCCTACAATATAGTGCCTATTGGGCTTTTCCCAGCCAGACTTCCCTGCCAGTTTTTCTCTTGGTTCGGTACTAGCACTTTGTAAGATGCTGCTCAGAATAAGAGGGTAAAACAGCTGTTCCTTCCCTAAGGCTCTTAGTCTGAACATTTTGCAGGCTGCCTCATCTACCTGGGTTTCGTACATGCCACACTATCGATGAAGCATCATGAGAGATTTGCAGCCACAGTCACTTCAAATATACGCTGAGGAGTCATTTAGGCTCCAAAGTTGATGGCCTTTAACCCTTGAAACACAGAAGGTAGCTTATTGGATAAAGAAATTGTGAACTCAGTGATGGGCGGGTGAGGAAAGTGGAAGAATTTCTGGCATTGAGGAATAGAGCGGGCTTCTTGTCTTGAAGCTGCGCCAGGTCAGCACTCCCTGCATCCCTTGCTTTCCAGACCCTTTGGGGATTCAGTCATTCACCTCGAATCTGCTCTGCATTGTCATAGTTAGCATTATCAGGGAAGAAAAAAGCATTCTCTGGACTGAAATGTCACGTTCTGCTCTTGAATGCCTCTGCTATGCAAACATCAGAGTACGTGAGCACCGAATAGTAAAGTCTCTCCCCTTAACATCTAATGAATTTTAAATGCGTCTGACAGGTATCAAGGTCTGGTGGGCGGATAGATAGCCACCTGGCTGAGCCAACTGAAGAACAGTACATCCTACATCTCTGCTGGATAGGTGACTTTTGAGGTCCTTTCCAACTCCGTTTCTGTGGTGCAAAAGCAAACGGCCACTGTTGGTATAGGACTTAAAGAGCTGAAGCTGTTGTTGCAATGCAAAAAAAAGGAATACAAGGGAACTAACAGTGTTCTCGAGTCTGTGCTGCACAGCCATTGCTCATGCTCAAGCATAAATTAAGAAGTTGGCAGATGGAGCTAAAATAATTACATGCTTCATTTAAAGTGCAGATTAAAATGAAAAGAAAGTCTGTATTGAATGGAAAACCGATATCATGAACAGTCCAACTTTTTAGAGAAAAACAATGAAGACTGCAAGAAATTAACAGCATTTAAATGAAACTTTTTCACAGTAGGCCAGATTTTGTGTGTGTGAATGGAGCCAGCCCTGAACGACCTTCGTTTCACTTTGTTTGGATTATCAGTGACACCTAGCGGTGAAATCTTCTCATTTCTGCCCTTTTTGCTCATTTCCATTTAAAGTGCGGTGGAACGCTATAGAAATATTACAGGATTGTCCCTCCAGACTCCCCAACAGTGGACAGGAATGCTACCTGTTCTGGATATGTGGAGATGCCAAACAACATAGAGTTTCATAGACATCAGGGCTGGAAGGGACCTCACAAGATCATCGGGTCCAGCCCCCCGCCCAAAGGGCAGGAAGTCAGCTGGGGTCAAAGGATCCCAGCAAAATAAGCGTCCAAATGTTTCTTGAAAGTGTCCAGAGTCAGTGCTTGCACCACCTCCACGGGGAGTTTGTTCCAGGGCCTGGGGACTCGGACAGTAAAGAGGTTTTTCCTTATATCCAACCTAAAACAGTCTTCAAGGAGTTTGTGACTGTTGGACTTTGTCATCCCTTGGGGTGCCCTAGTGAACAGGTGTTCCCCCACATCCTGATGCACACCCCATATATACTTATAGGCTGCCACCAAGTCATCCCTGAGCCTGTGCTTCTCCAGGCTGATGAGTCCCATGTCCCTCAGCCTCTCCTCCTAAGGCCTGATCTCCTGCGCGTGGCTCTCCTCTTCCAAGCTTCTCTGCATCCTTTCTTAATTGTGGGGCCCAGAGCTGGATGCAGTACTCCAGCTGCAGCCTCACCAAGGCTGAGTATAGCGGGAGGACAACTTTCTGGGTCTTGTTTGAGATGCGTCGGTAGATGCAAGCCAGAGTTTTGTTCGCTTTGCCGGCTGCAGTATCGCGTTGGTGGCTCATGTTTATCTTGTGGTCAGTCATGACCCCCAAGTTTATTGCCTTGGACTAAGGCAGTGACAGAATTAGAATTCAAGGTCTTTTGGCACTCGGTCACAAACTCGGCCCGCGGGACCGAAGCATTTCCTGCAGCTATTCCAATACTTTACCATCAGTAGTTAAACTGCTGGACACCGTCTGTTGACAGTTGTAGTGATATATAGTCAGGTGCAGATGAAGGGACATGTCTGAGCTGTGGTTACAGATGCGGTCTATTTTCAGGGATCTCCCGCCCTTCCCCACTCCCCACCCCTGAAAACTTACAGCTCCAATGACGACAATATATAATTAAAGTCGATGTCCATGGGGCAGACAGAGCACAATCTCCGTTTCTGGTAAGATGACCAACTTTAGAAAAGGAGATATGATAAAAAGGCCCTAAAGAAAGTAACATTAGATGCTATGAAGAAAGGCAGCAATAAATTCTCAGAAGATATCTATAATGTTGACAGGAAGGGAATTTGGAAGACAGCAACTAAACCATTTCTAGTTCATGGCAAGTTTTTGAGAGACTCAGCCACATAAGTCCCTACAAAAGTCAGAAATCTAACTAGTGAAGTCAATAAATAGTAGCATAAATTACAGCAGTTGTTAAGGAGGATGGACTTCAAAGGGCAAATAACTAACACTATAAAAACAAAGAAAAAAAGATTCTTTAAGCATTTCAGAAGCGGAGGATTCACTGGATCAATGAAGTTAAAGGGAGTGGATGCAGGAAGATAAGGATGTTGCTAAAAAGCTAATTGATTTCCTTGCATGGGTCTTCACTGCTGAGGACGCTGGGGAGAATACAGTTCTGGACCTTCTCTTTTCTGGCAGTAAGGATGAGGTACCGTCTTTGGCAAAAGAAGCGGCGCTGATTGAAATGCAGCGTGTCACCAGGCCAGCCAAAAGTCTGAAGAAGCTTGACTGTGAAGTAGATGAGCTGCAAACAATGACATCTAAGCTTTCCTTTAAAAAACAAGAGCCATTGTTATAAAAGACTTGGCAAATCTTTACTGAGATTTTTTTAAAGATCTGAGTGGCAATCTGAGAAAAGAGCGCACCTAGCAAATGGGCTAAATCGATCATTTAAAAACAGAATAGCAAAAGCCCTGAAAGGCCATGAACTGACAGGGTCTTACTAGCATGGATTCAGGAAAGGAAAGTCATGTGTCGTTAATCTCATATTATGGTTTGCCATGAATATGTATGTAATGTACTGGAAGAAGAAGAGCCAGTGGACAGAACTTTTGATGCTCCCAAAACGCTTTCAACAACCTACATGAGAGGCTACTAATATAATATATTTTCATAGACATTAGGGCTGGAACAGACCTCAGAAGATCATCAAGTCCAGCCCCTAAATATATACTTGCTGACATTCTGGAAAGGGGAAGGCAATACTGAGAGAGCAAAAGAGAACTTTTACAATCATTTCTCCCATGCCTGAGGAAGGGTGCTTGTGCCTGAAAGCTTGCAATTAAAAACATTTTTTTTTTGCAAAAATCTAGTTGGTCTAATACAAGATATCACCTCTACCACAAGTGCTGATTCCTTTTGCCTCTAGACCAACACGGCTACAACCTGGATACCTGACAGATGACACACTTTAGACTTGAGTTAATCAGGACCACAAAGGATTGTGAGCACCTTTAGAGACCTAATCGAGGTAGGCAAATCCACAACATGATGGCAAACTGAAAACCAAAGTTTGACAAGTACACATCAATACATATAGGAGGGAAACTTTTAAACTACTCGCGTACTCATCCGCTTTACAAACCTCTAAATTAACTGGATCAACGAAACAGACCTAGCTAGCTTAGTGAACCTTCTCTTCAATGTGCAGCTGCAGTAAAAAAAAAAAAAAAAGAAAAAGCAAGTAAGATGTTTAGGACGTAGAAGGACTGTGGTAGGAAATAAAACTGAAGATCTAATTTCGTTATATCAATGAACAGTGTAGCCTCAATACAATACTCCAGCATCATCCAGAATACTGTAGCTGGAACTGGTCTGCCCATCACAGAAAGATGATGCGGAATTGGAGAAGGTGCGGAAAATAGTGGTGAGACACCAGAGGCCGGGCAAACCCCTTGTATGGGGAGAGACTG
This sequence comes from Alligator mississippiensis, assembly GCF_030867095.1. Classification (NCBI taxonomy): domain Eukaryota; kingdom Metazoa; phylum Chordata; order Crocodylia; family Alligatoridae; genus Alligator; species Alligator mississippiensis. The sequence continues at coordinate 5,138,848 of NC_081827.1, forward strand.
AAATGACTGGGATTGTTACTTTTAGAAAGGAGATTGAATGCGGGAGTGTAATAAAAGTGCACAAAAATGGCAAATGATCTAGAGGTAGATTGAGGACTTTTTCTTACTGTCTCATACTATAAGAACAAGGAGCCATTCAGTGAAATTAAGAAGTGGAGAAACTCGAAGGGCAAATTTGCTAGTAAAGTCTTTGAAATAGTTGGCAGGTGTGGGGTGATCCTGTGCCCCTTTTTCATGGCATCTAGAACATCTTTCTACTTAACCAAGTTTCAGTATTTGTTTCCTTTTTCTGAATTTTATTGACTTAGCTCCATGACTGAGCTGGATGGCAGATATTATACTCGACAACAAATCTCTCATTCTAAGTTAAACCTAAAGCCATTTTTCCCTGCCCCTAAGTATGGGCATAAACTAGATGGATATTTTTTTCTGTAACTTCATAGATTTCATAGACACTAGGGGCTGGAAGGGAGCTCATGTAATCATCGAGTCCAGCCCCCCTGCCATAGGCAGGAAGTCAGCTGGGATCAAGTGATCCCAGCAAGAAAAATATCCAGATGTTTGTTAAAAGAGTTGTAGATCTGTCTCTCCTCCTTCTCCCCCACCCCGGGTTCTTACAATGGCTTCTTCTCTGTGAGACAGCAGAGTTAAAATGAGAGAGAAATAGCATTCATGATAGCTTTTAAAAAGTAAAAATAAAACTAGGAAGAATTCTTCTGGGCAAGCTTTCGGGTCCTGAAAGCTTGCTAAGAAGAATTTTTCCAACTATTTAATTGGCCTAATAGATCTCAGATTTACCCAAAGAACATTGTCTGCCTATGTCCTTAGACCAACACGGCTACGGCCAACACACCTGTAATAAAACTAGGACACCTTCCTTTCATTCCTTTCAGTAATTAAGCATGTTCCAATGTTTCTTACGGGGATGAGTTTTATTTATATACTTATTATATTTGTACGCCGCGCTTCCCAAAAAAGGGCTTAGGGCAGTTTACTCTGTGGGTGTGGGTGGGTGTGTCGGGGTGGAGGGTGCGGTACTGTTTCACTGTGCATGTAGCAACGAGTGTTCTCATTCAATGATGCCCTGATTTGAGACGGTCGATGACATAGTAATTTCATGTTTCCTGGCTGACTTAGCAGTTCCACAACGTCCCGCGAGAGCAAAAATTAATCCCACAGAGGGTTGAATATATGCAGATATATGATACATCTCCATTCCATTTCCATGGTGTCTCCATAGAAAGATGTGACAACTCAGACTTCTGAAAAAACGGCAGCTTTTGCAGGAACAGTTCTCTAACTTTTTGGATCATCATTATTAAAAATCATTATTTTCAAGGGATAAAAACCTACAAATAAAATGTTACAGCGGTGTGGGTCAGTTGGGGGGGTCTCCCTTCTTCTTGAGCAAAATGTGCATTTGCTCTGTTGTCAGACAGAAGGCAGGGTCCTCTAGGGATACCGTAAAGGATAGGAAGAAGTGAGACCTCGCTTGGTTGGACTGTCGTCAGAAAGGGAATGTGGGACTCGCTATTTTGGTCTCTTGTGAAAACAGAGAAAAGAGCAGGGCTGAACCTTGCTTAATCTTTCATCATTAGAGAAATTGGAGAGAGCAGGAGCATGTTTTGCAGCATAATTCCCTGGGGAAGTGCCCATTGCCTATTGGATAACTGCTCCTTCTGCGAGAGAGATGCAAAGACTTGCTTGTTCTACACTGTACCATTGAAAATAAGAAAGACGAAAAGAAACCCACCCCGCCGTTGAATGGCTAATTGTTTTAGAGTTCGTTATTTGGGGGAGGTTCTAGTTTGTTCATTTTTATTCTGTTCAATTGAGAACTTGAAAGAGTTTACAGGGCATGAAAGAGGAAAAACAGAGAGCGTTAGAGGATACCAGCTAGTACTGTGCACTGTAATGAGAGAATACCAGTACTTTGCAAGCAAGGCCACCCCTTGAGGCCAATTCATTGGCCTAGGTAGAAGCACACTAGTTGATTTGATCCATGGGTTACCACTAAAACCTAGTCTTTACTAGAGAAAGTTTGCCTCTACACCTTTGAGCAGTGAAGCTGTAATGAAGACCCTTCTTTTGGTGGCAAAAAAGTGATTTTCCTGGCATGGTGTTTAACAGTTGAAATAAGCTATCCTGGCTAAAAGCACTTTCTTGCCTGTGTACAATATGAGTAATGCCAGCACAGTAATTAGCAGCGAGTGTGGCACTGTGTTTGTTTTTTGAAGCCCTCATTAACACTGTTCTGCCTGTTCAAGTTTCCTGTGTAGACCTAGGCTAGCTTGGATTATGAGTTTTGACAGAAACTGTTCCCTTGTGTATCGTCTTTCCATCACTGCTCAAAGCTCGCTCTCGTGAGAGTGCCTAGACGCTGGGGCCGATGACAGATTTCAGAGTATTGTTGGTTCCTAAGTGTTTCCTTCAATATAACTTGCTCAACAATGCAAATGTAAATGGCTTTCTACATTTACTGATGCTCATTTCCAATCTCATCCCCCAGCAGATCATTTATTAAGCACCAAACCAAGTGCTCAGCAGGGTACAAACAGAGGGCAATGGTCCATGCCCTGGGGAGCTTATCTCACCCAAACTGGACGTGAAGAAGATAGATGAGAGAGAAGCTAATGTCATAAGGGGATATTTCTGTATGAAGCTTGGAGTAGCTTTAGTCAGCTTTAAATATTTCACATAGGTATTACTGGGGAAAAAAAGGCCTGAGAGGATGGATGGAAGCTTCTGCATAGAAATCCATAGAATATCAAGCATTGCAACCCCAGTCACATTGGCTCTGCCTGTCTTTTTGTGACAACAGACAACTTTTAAGATCCATAAAATTTCTGTTTATGGTTCCTTCAGGCAGAACCTTAAAAATGAAAGTACAATCTCTTCTTCCTGCATGGTTTAAAATCCAGTAGAGCTTTTCATATGTGGGTTTTGCCCTTGTATTCTCACCCCACAATGCCTTCTCTTACTTGGTCAAGAAGCATGCTGCACATTGGTTGGTTGCTGTGCAGTTGCCTCTTGCTCCAGAATTGACTGTTTCAGTGTTGCTGTCTTCTGAGTACTGGTATTGTTGGAAATCTTTTGGGATGAAAGTCAGTATAAAATATGGTGGTCCTCTAACCCAATGTGAACCTGTTTTATAGCCATTCCACCTGGAAGGGAAAGGCAAGCTGCCTACACGGATAGGAGTTGGTGGGTGCCTACCTGAAATGTTGGTTCTGTGCAGTACGTGGGCAGATCTAATCAATCCAGATTGAATCTTTGTGACATAAAAACATCTTTTTCCCATAGCCCATGCTATTGTTTGTCATCCTTATTTTGTTGCAATTCTATGTTATTTATCTGCAAACACCCTCTACACTTGTGGTGAGGGGAACATTGATACATATAAGCAATAAAATGGATCCTATAGATCAGAGCTTTCCAAACTTTTCATGTTGGTGACACACTCTTTAGACATGCATCATTTTGCGACACTAATTCAGTTCCGGGGGAGGGGCCAAGGGAAGCAGACGCGAGTAAGGGAGCTCCGTGGTGCCCTTCCGCAAAATTTTCTGCATTTCGCGCGACACACCTACACACTGCCGCCAACACACTAGTGTGTCACGGCACAGTTTGGAAAGCTCTGCTATAGATAAACAGTTGTCATCAGGCTGTAATTCAGTGTCTGTGAAGTGTATAAACAATGAATGTGAATCGAGAGCATATCGCTCTCTTGGTGGAACAGCACTCACCTGCTTGCTTTTGTGTCTCTCCTTTCTCTTCAGCATGTGCACCAAATGCATCTTAAATGTCATCAGCAGGATTTTCAGAGAGGCTTCCCAGAATCTGTCAGCTTGTCAACAGAGCATTTCTTCTCCCAGATGAAGGAGCTATAGTGTCCAATACCAGTACTCCTACAAATGCCACCATAAATGTTACCTCTAGGAATAGTGCACTGAACTTCTCCCTGTGTCTGTTGGCAGGAAACTGGAGATAACAACCAGTTCTGCTGGAGAAACCTGTTTTCATGCATTAATCTGCTGAGGATCCTCAACAAGTTGACCAAGTGGAAACATTCTAGGACAATGGTGAGTTGGTGCATGGTGGTTTGAGCCGCGTCTCTCAGAAATCCTGTTGTGAGATTACTACCATTTTGATGGGACGTATTGGGTATTATCTGCTTGTTCTTTTTGTAGCAAAGACAGCCTTCTGTGTCCAAGAGTTGTTTGGTATTAAGTGAAGATAAAGTTGTTTTTCTCCCCAGATCTTGTCCTTGGCAAGAAAATGTTTAGGGTATATCATAGAACTGGATGTAGGTCATCTAATCCAACCCACCGCTTGAGGCAGGATCCATCCCTATTCAAGCCATCCCCTACAAATCCGTGTCTAACCTATTCCTAAAACTACATAAATAACCCTGTCACACAATTATAAGTCATATTGCCCAGAGATACCAAAAGCACCCTAACCTGACACAGGTAAAACAGGTGGATGAGGGCTGTCAGTGACCTACCGCTGCAAGTGTTGTTTGAGAGGTCCAAGGAAGAGGGCTGTGCTTCATGCTACAGAAAAAGGCAACCCCCGCCCCCCCCGCCACACACATCACCCCCAGTCCATACCCATATGACCAAGGGGTAAAATTCCCTCCTGATCCCAAATGTGGTATGACCCTGAGCGGAGGGGCTAGATCATCTAAGCAAGAAGCTGCAGGGTTAGGCCCAGAAGGAGCATTGCACACCCTAGTCAGGATCCCCAGCCTTAGCTGATGCCAACACTCGATGCTTCTGAAGAAGGTGGATAAAAACCACGACACCTGTAGCAACAGGAGGGGGAAATTCCTTCCCGGCCCCATGTGGCAACCGGCAAAGCCCAGAAGCATGAGAAAACCAAACATGCCCCATTCTGCTCTGCAGCCTGAGGACAGCAAGCATAATGATGCACATTGCACCCTCTTGCTGGACTCCCCCTTCTGTATCCCCACCATAAACATATCCCGGCTCCTTTTAATCTTCTTTCATGAGCAGCCTAGTTGTGGAGCTGTGTCGTTCTCTGGCCCGCTCCTATATCCACCTGCTCTAGGCTACAGAGCTCAGCGATCCGTCCCAGGGGTGGGCTCCTGGGCTTCTAGCTGTTGCTCCTTGCTCACAATACAACACAGAGCTATGAAGAGAAACTCGTGCAAGTTCTTAGCAAGGAAGCTTTGATACTGGAAGTGGTATAATCATGTTAGCGTAGTTGTCCACTCTGGCTAATTAACTTTGTCCCTGTGGGTTTATTACTTGTTTACCTCCCCTTCTTCCCTGTCTCTTGACTTCAAATCATTCTCTTCAGTACATGCTCTGTGCATGTCCTTTCATAGCACCTGGTGAAATGAGGTCAGGCTCACAAAAGCTCAGGCTGTACTTCTCTGATTGAGCCTATAAGCGCCCCTGCCTTTTGTACTGCTTCGGTTATCCAAGCTATCTTATTCAGAACGACATAACCCTGCATGGTGCCTTGCAGATATGTCCTTAAGTTAGCTACAATAACGTGTGTGCAAGAAACTGGGAGATGGTGCTTAAACGTGTGTGCTTGGCTCCGTTTAGAAGGGAAAGGACAGAGAGAAGCAACCATGTTGTAGGCAATGCAGTGAGCCGATAGAATAAGACCAGGTCTGCCTTCCTGTTTGGCACCGTTTTAGTGTGCTGTGGCAGAAAACTGATGTGCAGGGTGGAAGATAAAATGCCACAGGTGTATGACCAGGGGGTTTTCCCACTGTTCATCTGCTGTACTTCACAGGAAAAAAAAATTGAATAGGGATGTTTTTTATACCACGCTTGCCAGTACGGCCTATGGGTGCCTAATTGTTTTAGAAGGTACTGGAACCAGTCATGTTGGTTTGTTGGTTGATAGATGCTGGTGGTTTTTAAATCGGCCCCAATCCTGAAACGAGCTCTGAAGGTGAAGCAGGCCATGATGCAGCTGTATGTCCTGAAGCTGCTGAAGATCCAGACCAAATACCTGGGGCGCCAATGGAGAAAGAGCAACATGAAAACCATGTCTGCCATTTATCAGAAAGTGCGACACCGCATGAACGATGACTGGGCTTATGGCAATGGTGAGTACTGGCAGGCAGGCACTTCCTCGCTTGCAGCTAATGTATGTGCAGTTTGTCACCTTCTGCCTCGTCTGCAAATCGGGCTCGACCAACCTGGTCTTGCAAAGACCTGCACTGGCAATTTTGCTGAAGGCCCTGCCTACTTAGCTGAAGGTGAAAAAAGATGTAATCTATTCCCTACTATGGTGAAGGAGTCTGATCCAGTAGGAACGATAGGATCAGCATTTCAGTGCCAGCTTAACTGGTACAACATTATCTACTGTTAAGATCATTTTAGACATTAAGCAACCAAGCTCCGCCTCAGAGTGCACCGAGCTTGCAGGAGTGAACTTGGCCAGGGTGCAAAAACCTGAGTTAGGCTCTGCAGGTCATTTCTGTGAAATAAAGGCAGTTATAAGCTAACTGTACACACTTCATGGGCTGTGTTTTGGCCTAGGGTCTGCCTATCCGCCACTGTTGTGATGCAGTTTGTCCATATTTTCTGCAATGGGACAGACAACACAACACCACAGTGTGACTGTCACAAACCAAAGCAATGCAGTTGGCTACAAAGTCTGTATACTTAAGATATTTTCGGTGAGCACATTAACCTGAATCCCAGGCTCTGCTAAAGGGGGAGGAGCATTGTTGCCTTGAATAATGTATTTGGCCTAAAAGCTTAAATTGCACCCATTGTGCTTAAATTCGCTAATGAGGATTAATCAGGTAGTGCTTGCAGCATCAAGGAATATGTATTAATGGGTCACTATCAAGAAACGTAGGCTTAATATTTTAGACTTTCTTGTTGGAGATATTGGTGATTAAACATTTAGGGTATTTAATTTCAGTTTAAATGGACTTATATTAAAGCCTTCCTGCTGCACTTCTGAGAACCATATAATAAGTATTGCCTTAATTCAGGAGGAAACAAAACCCTCATTAATCTAATTTCACTGTAGAGCTCAATAAAATCCCAAACGTAACAACTACTAAAGTTACCTTTTTATTTTAATGCATCTCTCAAATGATTTACCATGACATAGTCTTTCTCCACTTGCTTATTGCTTTTTAATGTGAATAAAGACAGGAGCTGGAAGTATTTCTGCTGTAGATTACATGCAGCTGCTGCATGCATTTCATTTTTGGCTGTGTTGGCAAACCTGGACAATGGAGGTACACCCACTGCTCAAAGATAGCAACAGCAGAACACCATGCTGTCATTGTTCACAGCCGAGGATGATTGTCTTCCACGACCACCTTGCCGGTCGGTCCCAGATGGCTGACAAGGCCAGTCTGGGATTGCCAGGTTCTGGTCCAACTTGGCCACGTGTTTCTATGTGGGGTGGGTGGTTCCAAATTCTTGATATTCGGTCTGTGACACACTATTTCTGCCGCTTCTGCTTTTCCATCTCCTGTGGTCATCTTGAGGTTTCAAAGTACTGAGATCTTTGCAGCAGACTCTTCCTCCGTTTGGGGTTGTCCCGGGCGATAATCTCCCACAAGCTGTGTTGATGTTGCATTTTTTTTTCAGGTTGGCCTTGAGGACGCCATTGAAGCGCCTGGGCGGGCTGCTAGTGGGCCAGGTGCTGCCCCAGCTCGGAGGCAGCACCCGACCCAATCCAACTCTTCCCTGACCCCAAGCTGGGCAGCAGCCAGCCCACTAGCAGCCTGCCTGGGTGCCCCAGGGGGTGTCACTACCGCAGAAGGAAGGGCCATGTCCCCCTGCTGCTCAGGGGCAGCCTGCCGGCAGCTCACCCCCCAGTCATGGGAGAGGCAGACAGGCTTCCCCGAAAAAGAAAAACCAGGATCAGGCCCCTTGCTGCTGCTGCCTTCAGCAGGTGCCTGCTGAAGGCAGAAGCAGCAACAATCTTCCCAGGGGGAGAGCTGACTAATAGCTGCAATGCATAGTTGTAAACTAAACTATATCATGATGTAGTTTAGTTTGCAACCATGCAAACTTATTTAAAACCCCCAGAACTGCTGCACTTGTACAGTGTGACGCCGTTAAGCCACACAAGGTAACGTTTTAGTCACTGTACCTGGTAATGGTGTCACGAGTATAAGCGCCCTGAGATGTGAGTTTAAGCCTTGCTCCACACTTGTGTGAAAAGCAGCCCCCTGTTGACCCAGGTATGATGGCATGGGGAGGAGTCAAGGTGGCAAGATGTGATGCTAGCCATATTGCTCCTTCTTGTGCCATTGGCTGGTGTGCCTTAACCATGCTAGCTTGGATCAGATGGGCCACTGATTCTGCTGGTGCCCCCTTTGGACAAGAGGATCCTCTTCTCCCTCTCTATTTTGCTCCGGTCTTGCAGCCTGGTTTACACTTCTAAGAATCTAATGGGAAATGGCATTTTGCCAGTTCCAAATTCCCCCAGGGACGGAGATTTAAGCATCAGCATTATGTGATACTTGATTGCATGGTTCGCTACTTAGCAGACATTGCATCCTGATCTAGACAGTCTGTCAGTCTACTGTATAAGTGCTCCAGCTTTCAGACAAGACCTGGAAATGTTTTCCCATGAGAAGGTTTATTTTTGTCTTCTGTATACAGTCTGAACTCATTAAATCTGGTTTTTCCTCCTAAAAAGCTATTGAGATCATTTTTTTTTTTTTGTTCAAGGAATTCTCTATACCATAGAGAGTGAGTATTTCTTATAGAACAGAACACCAGGAAATTTGAGTGATTTTGTCTAGAAACATTACATGGCTGAAATATCACGGCTATTATAGCCAGCTATTAATTGCACAACATTGTCTGAAGTTAAATTTGCCTAATTTTCTCATTAAGAGACCTAGCTTTCATTGGCTTATAAACTTTCCTTAATCATGCATGTAAAATCTCTCATTTTCTATCTTTTAGTAAGAACTGTGAGGTTGTTTTGAAAAGTAGCCAGCATTATATAATATCAGAACGCATACGCGGAAGGGGTAAGAGTTAAGATTTTCCAGGAAACTTTACTTCTGGTTTAACTTTAATGCTTAGTTTCATAGTGCTTTATAATTGTAGCGTTATATTTCATAGAAAAGAACCTCTAATGTATGCATGAACTGGTTTGGAAGAAACTCTTGCAGTCATTACTGTGAATTTGACCAGCTCAGCCATATCGCTTTATCCTGAGATCACAACCCTCTATTTCTGCTAAACCTTATGCCATGTCAGAGAGAGAGAATGATTTTCTCGTATTTGTGTGTGCAGATATTGATGCCAGACCGTGGGATTTCCAAGCTGAAGAATGCATGCTAAGAGCCAACATCGAAGCCTTCAATAACCGCAGATACGATAAACCACAGGACTCTGAGTTTGCGCCCGTGGACAACTGCTTGCAGAGCGTGCTTGGACAGCGGTTGGAGCTCCCTGAGGATTTCCATTACTCCTATGAACTGTGGCTAGAGAGAGAGGTGTTTTCTCAGCCTATCCGCTGGGAAGAGTTGCTACACTATCAGTGATAAGAGAATTACCCAAACCAAATGCTGTCTCCATAAGGATACAAGGTGCTACTATCTGGGAAAGAAGTCACTTTATGACTGGGGGTCCTTAAGTCTGGGGACAGAACTTGCTAACAGGGAAGTTGCCTTTTTTATTTATCCAAACCCCTGCCCCCCTTCCTTCCATACACACACACTGTGGTATCCTAAATCTTTTAGGGACTTTCCCATCCCTTCCCTTGCACCTTCCAGAGACTGTCAATATAAATGGACCTGCACAGAGTGCAGATTCTGATGTCACACTAGTTACAATTTAGAGTAATAACACTGATTGTACTGGTGTTTACTCCAGATTTACACAGGTATAACAGAGATCAGAATCAGGCTCGAGTGTCTTGGCTTCTTCTGAGCTTGGTTCACATGTATAAGTCTGCTGTATAAGTAGCTTCCCTGTGGAAGGTTTGTCTTACCCAGTTGCCCTATGTAGTGCTTAATGGTTTCACTTACTCATCTTGGCATCAATACTTAGATTAAACACCCTGGTTACTAATGCCTCTAAAGATCAAAAGTAAATAGGAATCAGCACTATGTGATGTCCTCAGTAGAGGCTCATGGATGTATAGGCTAATGAAAGCTGAACTCCAGAGGTGGAACCGCGGTGCTGCTACTTGTTGTACAGCCCGTTCTGTGAAAGCTTCTGTTTCCAGAACTGCCAATCTTGCCAAATTCACCAGGCCTGTTATTTCCATACTTTTCTTCATGACTATTCTTTTATCCGTCACTGCATTCACTTAATTTTTGTAATAAAGTTAAATGAATATTAACTGTAGCTGCCTGACTACAATATGTGAGCTGTAAAAGAGTTAGAGTGCCTGGGATCCTTTCTACTTTATATATGAGTGAGCCCAGATTGAAAATACCATTTTAAACACTAAGACTTGCCATGTCAAGCATTCTTTTTCTCATCTATCCAATTAATTTTCTGGGATTTTTCTTTCTTCCAGTATCTTACAAGGAAGAAATCACAGCAGGGCTATTTACTGGAAGGCAATTACAGCAATCCATTAGATTACCAGCTTGTTGGTTTTTTCCATTTTTGGCCCTGAAGGTAACAGTAAATGCAATGCCTTGCCAAAAGTGACCCGTTTGACTTGTGACACAGGATTTTCTTTTGTTGTAGTGTTTTGGGGGAGCTGGTCTTGTGCTCTGTCCTAAAGGTGGTAAGTGGATGGGATAGCATTTCATTGTCAAGATGAAGCAGAATATCAGACTTTGCAGCCCATAACTTTCAAAAGGAAGCTCAGTCTTCAAGCATTATACATGATTTCCCCTGCTTGGACAGCTCATGGTTTCATAAACTAAAATCTTCAGGCAGATTCTACCTCAGCTTAAACCTGTGTCACTGTCTCCCCTCAGCCTATTATAACCATGCATTTGGGAGTGAAATCTTTGTCCAGTATATTTAAAGTTAATGGCCACACTACTGAATGAGCTGGACACTTGGCCTAGGCTTGTAAAATCCTTGGCATTTCAATAAAAGTTTCACACAAGGGCCACAAGAGAGGCTTTATAAAAGCAATGTTGAAGTTGTCATAGCAGCAGTGCCTGGACACTGAGCTTACTCTGCAGAGCCCCACAGTACTAGACAGCAAAGGTCTTAGGTTTAGTCTTTTTGACAACAGTTTTGTCAAAGAAGCATGGCATGCACCTGTGTATTTCAGGCAAAACTTCTTATAAATTAGACTGTAACGCTAGCTGCATTTCAAGAACACAAGCAATAAGACCACATGTAGTATGACAGCATGTCTGTTCACTGCTATGGAATTAGCCTGAGAATGTTTCTTAGTATGATTTGAATAAGGCACTTTTCCAAGATGGCAGTAGTAAATCTGTTCACTTTTTAAGCACATTTTGTGTCCAAAAATAAAGTGAGTGACTTTTAAAGTGTCTTCATTTCCTTAAAGTGTTAGAAGAAAAATGGCAAATGCTTTTGTGAAAATGCAAGGTTTGTTCAGTCCTACCTGCAGCCAGCCTTCTCTTCTCTTTCTGCCTCCGATCTTTCAGTATTGGAGGGGCTTTCTGGTACAGCCTGAGAACCGCAGCTGGGTCTGCTGGAGTGAAGATGGCAGGGGCATGGGCCGGCAGGCTCAGGTGGAGGGGAGGGAGGGAGTGGGGTTAAACCCCCTCTCCCACCAGTACAGGACCCCAGCCAGGGTCTGCTTGGCAGGGGCACGGCAGCCCCTGGCAGGCTATTCCCCACTCACCACTAGACCAGAGCAGGCAGGGCAGGGGAGTGAGGGACTACTCTTCCCCTCCCCCTCCCCACCCCAGCAAACCCTGGCTGGAGTCCAGGGCCTGGCAGGGGGTTTAAAACCCCCTTCCCTGGCTCACCACACCCCCTGCTCTTCACCCAAGCAGGGAGCAGAGCACGTTGGGGAGGGCAACAGCCTGAGAGGTATTGCCCCCCCCCAGGCAAACCCTGGCCCCAGGCCCCAGCTGGGTTTTGCCTGGGGGGGGGCAGTCCCTCTCAGGCTGTTGTCTCCACTTCCCGCACCCTGCTCCCCACTCGAGCAGAGAGCAGGAGACGTGGCCATCCTCAGTGCGCTGGTCCTAGGCTGGGGCAAGGGGGTTTAAACCCCCTCCCTGGCCCCAGATCCCAGCTGGGGTTGGTCTGGGGAGGGCAGTCCTTCCCAGGCTTTCCCCCCCCCCACTCCAGCAGCAAGCAGGAAGGAGCCTGGCAGGGGCTTTTCTCCTCCCACCCCCCTGGAGCGGGGAGAGGAGCAGAAGCCTGGCAGGCGCTGTCCCCCTGTCCAAGCAGGCCACGGTGGGGGTCATGGGCAACTAGTGCCTCCTGAGTCAGGGGGGGCACTTACCCCCCCCCCAGTCTCCCTAGCAGCCAGTCAGCAAACGGGGGAGGGTTGACCAGGAACCCGGTGCAATTGGCTTCAGGGGAACCCCTCCCCGGTCCGTGTGATCGCTGGCTCTCAGGGGGTGCACCAGTGCTCTCGGAGTGCACATGTACCCCCTACATGTTGCCACTGGTGGGGGGCCCTTCCCCCTGGCCTCAGCCTGGCTATGCCCTCTCCACTTGAGCAGGGAGTGGGGAAAAGTCTGCAGTCCCAGCCCTTCGGCAGTGGCCGGCAGGCATGCCCTAGTGGCCCTGGCCCTTGGCCTGAGCCACTGTAGGCGTGTGGCTGCATTTCTTAAATCCAAAGTGAATGTTTGTCACTTGCTTCTCAGTTTAATCTCTTGCAGCTTAAACTAATCTGTAAGACTGAATCAATTCAGCCTTGGCCTTCTTGACGGTCTGTACTTAGCCAAGATGGTCCAGATTTTAGGGAGCTAGTCTAGAAGTGTTAAAACTCCCTGTTCCCCCATAGAGTTGTAGTGTGGCTTGGGTCCCTCTCTGCAGAATTTGAGGATAAGAGCATTTCCCTCCCTCTGACAGATGTGAGAACAAATAAACTTCAGATGAAGGTGTTCAGATACTATAGTAATGGGAGTCAGATAAGTACTTGGGTATCAGTAGAAGTGCAGTGTAAGTACTACTACTACATGACTAAAGAACTAACCTGTCTTTATCTCATTTGTGGTGTACATATGCCCTGACCGACTGACTATTGCGTAGCAAATAGTTGTATCCTAATTGCCCGCAAGAATAATGTGCATGTTATAGTTGTCTGATCTTCTATCTTTGATGTGTAATAAGAAGATGCATACTAAAACTGGGGCTATTATATAGCTGTAAAATTTTATAATCATTCAGACTTTCACTTGCTTTTATCTTCTGTCTTCTTCCTACCGCTGGGGGGAAGAATTCAGTTGTCAAAGGGCCAGTTATTAAATGTATGGGAAACTTTTCAGTAACAGTAGTACTGATGTAGCTGATTCTGCTCACCACCAACTGGTAGGTTTGAGAATTGCTCTCGGGCCTCCTGCAGTTTCCTCCTGCTGGGTAAGACAACTTTCAACACATTTATGAATGACTTCTCTAACCCTTTGACCTGATTGTAACAGGAGATACGCTAATGAAAGTGCTTTTTGTAGGTAGGTAGCATCAGAAGCAATAACAGGCAGCCCCATCCTGGCCATTTAGCTAGCTGGAGTGCATCAAGCTAACCACACCTGTGTGCCTCCTGATTGTCTAGGGCAGAGGGACAGCAGGGCCCCTATTTGAGCCCAGGTGGGGGCAATGGTCTTCAGGTTACTCAACAGGTTTGTTTTGGAGCACTAGCTGCCTGGCTCCTGTTCCATATCTCTCCTCTGACTATTGGTATGACCAGCCGTGATCAAGGTAGTGTAACAGACAGGAAGGAGATGTCATTTTCTTAGATTTTAGCAAGGCCTTTGATACGGTATCTCATCCCATTCTCATAAATAAATTAAGAGGCTGTGACTTAGATGCTTACACGGTCCGGTGGGCGGCAAATTGGCTTGGGGTTGCATCCAGAGAGTGATAGTAGACAGGTCAGTATGGACCTGGAAGGACGTGGGTAGTGGGGTCCCACAGGGCTCGGTCCTTGGACCTGTACTCTTCAATGTCTTTAGCAGTGATTTGGATGTGGGTGTGATGTGTACTCTGTCCAAGTTTGCGGACGATACTAAATTGTGGGGTGAAGTGCACACTCCAGAGGGTAGGGAACGATTGCAGGTAGACCTGGACAGGTTAGAAAAGTGGGCAAAACACCACAGGATGCAGTACAACAGGACAAGTGCAGAGTGCTGCACCTAGGGTGTAAAAATATCCAGCACGCCCACTGGCTGGGAGTGACCCGCTCAGCAGCACAGAAGCGGAAAGTGATCTCAGAGTCACAGTGGACTCCAAGATGAACACGAGTAGTCAGTGTGACGAAATCATCAGCAAAGCTAACCGCGCTTTATCATGCATCGACAGGTGCATGACGAATAGATCCAAGGAGGTGATGCTTCCCCTCTATGTGGCGTGTGTCAGACCACAGTTGGAGTACTGCATCCACTTTTGGGCACCGCACTTTAAGAAGGATGTTGATAGACTCGAGAGGGTCCAGAGGAGGGCTACTCATATGGTCAGGGGTTTACAGGACAAGCACTATGAGGAGAGACTAAGGGACCGGGACCTCTTCAGCCTCTGCAAGAGCAGGCCGAGAGGTGACCTTGTGGCTGCCTACAAATGCATTAGGGGGGCAGCAAGGGAGTGGAGATGCTGTGGTCACCGGGGCGCCTCTTGGGGTAACAAGGAACAATGGTCACAAACTGACAGCGAGCAGATTTAGGCTGGACATCAGGAAAAACTTCTTCACAGTGAGGGTGGCCAAAACTTGGACCGGGCTGCCAAGGGAGGTGGTGCTCTCCCCTGCCTTGAGGGTCTTTAAGAGAAGATATGAAACACGTTTCATATCTCAATATGTAATTGTGCTCCTGAAAGCCAAGGTGTTACTGTGTGTAGCAGTGAAATGGAGTAACTTTGATAGTGCCTCTTCATCTTGAACATTGCATTCAATTTTGGTTTGTGACTATTTAATAAATGTTGTAGAAATTGAAAAGACTTATGAAAGGCATGTTTAAAATGTCAGCCTGATCACTGGACAGTTTTAGGTCTTATTTGCTGTACACGATGAAATAAGTTGCTTAATGTTTTGGAGACAAAGTTAACTGTCTGCTTTCTAGTGATGATGGGCATTAAGTATTCTTGAAGGTCTCTCATCTAAGTACTGACTTGGCCTGATTCTTACTTTGCTTGACACTTCTTAGAGAACAGAATGAAGTACAAAGTAGGAGAGTTGCTGGCCAAAGACAAGCCATTGCAATATTGTTTTTAAACTTGGTGGATAAATTTGTTTTATGGCTTGTTTAATGATACTTTTTAAATAGTAGAAAAAATATAAAGGGATAAGTAACCTACAGAGAATCACTGGCATGTGTCATCTTCAATCAAAAGCAGATCTCTGAATGAAATCCAGACACCATTGAGGTCAATGACAAAATTCCTTGTTGACTTCAGCAAAGCTGAAATTTCATCTCAAAAATAAAATTTACAGGCAGAAATCTCTGGCTATATATTCTTACAGACAAAGTATGCTGCACACAACCTCCAAGTAGGTTGGTTAAAGTTCCTGGTTTGGGGGCTTTCTCCTCTCTACTAGAAGGTCCATCCGAAATCTGTATGATAAACAACCATGTTGTATCAGACCTGTCAGCATTACAGCCAACCTCCAGAGTAAATGTTAATTCAAACTTGAAGTTATCCTGGTTGCTGGCCCCATCTATGTGAGTGCTTTGTTTTTATTTCTAAGACTTTTGTTACCCTCCTAGAGCTGCATCAAGCTAACATTTACAATAGGCAAATACAGGTCCTACAAGACCAGGTTCCACGTGAGGTGCCGTGTTTAATGTACTATCAAATAAGCTTAGAAATGGAGGCAAGCAGTGAGGTAGTGCACTTGGCAGATGACAAGGTTTATTTTGGAGAGTTAAGTCCACAGGGCGCTGTAAGGGGCCACATATGGATATAGGTAAACTAGGGCAGTTGTCGTCATCTGTCATAGACACGGTCCTGGTAGAGGTCACATAGCTGGACGCTCACAAGGTTGCTATTATGGGTCTCAATCCTTTGGACCTCTGTTCTTGACCTTCCCTTGGCCTTAGTGGGCAGTTGCACTGTTTCTTTCCTGCCCTTTGCCTCACTCGCATGTTTCCTTGGCACAGGCACAGAGGCGTACCTGATCAGGTCTGTGCCCTGGGCTGGTAGGGAATACCCTATGCTGCAGTGTGGGGGAACCACCCAGATTTGCTTGTGGGAACACTGATGTGAGACCCTTCATTTGCTGATGAAAAAAAGCAGCTGTAGGGGGCCAGTGAAAGGTTTAACCCCTTGGCTGCTGGCTACAATAACATCTCCCCCTGAGAAGGGGAGCCCCTCTGCCCTTACTCAGTGCCCAGAGCTCATACCCCAGTTCCCCACCCCAAGTTACTTAAATGTTCACAGAAATTGGCCTGGTAGCCTAATTGTTGGACACCCATTCTTGCCTCCTGCTTGGTTGCCAGAAATTAAATCTCATGCTCAGGGTTTCATCTCGTTCATAGACATGTAAAGGGAAGACTATCTCATGTCTGCCTAATGCAGGACCTTTTCTATCCTCCTCTGAAGCATCTGATGATGGCAACTGAGACACAAGAGACTGGATTATATGGACTATGAATCTGTGCCAGTATGACAATTTTTGTGTTCCCATTTTAGGTTTAAACAAAATTTGTGAATGACACTGCTTTAAAAGTGCTAGGTATTGAGGCAGTTTTTAAATTCAGTCATCTTACCAATTTTATTTTATTATTCCAATGGTGGTATTTTAGGTCAATCTGACTAGAAAGCAGTCTAGTTTTCCTGCTGGTGGAGAGACGGATACAAAATTTAAACTGAGCACCATCAACAGTGAATAGTAAATTGCATTTAAACTATTTTAGTTTTAATAAAGGAAGGTAAGAATAACAAAGGTAAGAAACCTAAAAATTAAATTAAGTGTGTGTATAGGGGGAATTATTGAGGTGTGAGAACTGGTCTGGGTAAAACTGAATCATTTCTTCGTTATTTGGCCCATAATTTGTATCTAGAGTCTCCCTTTCCTATGCTCCTGCTACTATGTTTCCTGGGTTAAGGACAGACATTCAAAAAGCCTGAGCCTGAATTGATTCAATCTTTGCTGGTTAGTCTAACCTGCAAAGCTTGAACTGATTTGGAGGTGGATAGACATTCCCGTTTCACTCCAGACATGCAGGCACATGCCTGCAGTGGCTCAGGCTAGAACCAGGGGGTGCTAGAACAACCCTCCCTTCCCTTCCCCATTGCTGACCTGAGGGGGTTGTGTGGTCAGGCCTGGGCAGGATGCTCTGATTAGGGAGGGGCAGTGGCGACATGTAGGGAGGGCATGTGTACTCCCTGAGAGCGCTGGTGCACTCCCTGACCAGCCATGCTTTCCGCTTAGGTGACGGGCAGGAGGGGCAGGCAGGAGTGCCAGTGCCCCCCTGCGAGCGCTGGCCAGGGAGTGGGAGCACCGCTTCCAGGTGCACCACGGCTACTTTGCGATCAGCCAAAGGGGGGGCCCCCCATCGGCGAGACTGGCTGCAGGGGAGACCTGCTTCCCCCCATCAGGGTGAGATTGGCTGTGGGGGGACCCCCCTGGTTGCTGACTGGTTACTGGGGGGGCACGTGGTGGCACCAATCGCCCACGGGAAGGGCTTCCCCACCCCCAGCAGCCCAGCAGGGAGTTGGTAACACAGTGTTTATCACTCCTAACTCAGTGTTTATCAGCCCATTAAGAAAACAAGCAGCCTCTCTCATTAGTTCAAGCTCTTCTTACACAACCTTTTCCAAGGAAGGAACGGAAGGATGTTACCAGCAGCCTGTTGATTAGCTCCAAAAAGCCCTAAGCCGACACTGAGCTGACTGCTTTTGTCCTGTCTCCCACAGCATGGACTGTAGCCAGCATGTGGTCTGCTAGCTAATGCTGAAAGGTAGGTGTCTGTGTAAGGCAGAGATGGGGATCCTTGCTTCAGCAGGGAGTGGGGTGGGGTGGGGAACAGGAGGAAGCCAGGCAGACCCCACTGTACATGCAGTCTCTCTGCCGGAGTTGCAGTTGGGAAGCAGAGGGGAGGGGCCAGCCCAGCTCTCTGGAGCAGAGAGTCCCACCCAGCCCAGAGACCATGCTGGGCTGCTGAGGGACTCTGGTTTAAGTTAAACCAGGAAGGGGTCTGGGACAGACATTACATAAACTAGTTTGACCCAAATCAGTAGCATCTGATACGACATTCAACCAGGTTTATCTCAAACTGGTTTCAGCCATTTTCAAACTGGTTTATGTGCACTGAACGTCTGTTCTGTTACAGATTTAAACCAGTTTCTGATCACTTAAACCCGTTTATGTGTAATGTCTGTCCCTAGCCCTGGTGTGCACTCCCACATGAGGTTCCACTAATGATATTTTGCCTTCTGTGTTAACTGGAGCTCAGAATGGGAATGGAAACCTTTACCCAGTAACTCCTTTGGTGGAGGTTGTTTGAAAGCTGTTATTCCCTCCCATGACAGAAGTACTTGGGTCAAGCTATTTCAAATCCTCCAGTGAGCCAAACAAGTAAAAGACATATTTTCCTTCCAAAAGTCAGGAGGAGAAACTCTTTAAGACCTTAACTTATATTTCTCACAACTCTGTCCTGATTCTATCCTTCATCATCACCTATGTACCATAAGTGATTTTAGGGACTGAGCTGACTATAAAAAGGGGAGGGGGGGAAGCGGTTAGGGAGATGAGTGGAAAATCAGATCAGTAATGTGGGAACTAGTATAAAAACTTTGTGTATTCAGTTTTTTTAAAAAAAGTACTTCACCAGAAATATCATGAGGCTGAGATGCTAATTAAAAGTAGTTGGAGAGGGAATCTACATATTAATAAACTGAATTCACTTGCAAGCAAACATTGAAAGTGTAAGCTATGCAATAACCCAAAGGCTTCCCCAGAGGTATCTGAGCAGAATATAAATGAATGCCTGCCAAAACAGCCTACTACTGACACTGCCTAAAGCTGTGAGGTTACATCTCTAGTAGTAGAAAAGAATGCATTCTACTACTGAACTGCATATATTGTAAGAAGGTGGTGGTTCAAAACACAGGCTTCAAAATTATGGTTTCTTTTTAATAAGTACCTTGACAGCAATGAGGAAGTAGTAGAGAGCAGCATGAAAGACTAACAGTAGGGTATATCTGCATGATTTCTGCTCCACTTTATCTTTCGCCAAACACTGTTGCTGCAAACATTCCAGGAATACTCGAGCTCTACAGAGACTCAATTCCTAAGATGAATTGGTGTTCAGTGCTACTTTTTTTTTCAGCTGACATGGTTGGCTGCTGAAGTGATGTGTTTTTTATAAAACATGTTCTCTAAAATGCTTTGGGATTCCCCTGGGTCTATTTTTAAAAATAATTTTGCCATTGTTGTTGAGAAGAACATTAGTTATGACATCACCCTCAGCCACTTTCTTGTTTTCAGTTTAGAATGTTTAAAATCCATTGTCAGCCCAGAATATCTTCTGCTGCTGCTGTGAAATGATGATTGTGTATTGTGGTAAGGTCCAAAGGCTCCAATAAGGACTAAAGCTCTGCATACTGGCCCCTGTACAAACCTGCAAGGAGATAAGGTCCAAGACTCAAGGCGCTTGTATACCATCTGGAAAAAGCTAAAGGTGTAAGGGAAAGGGTCCAAAATAAACACTCAAAGTTGTGGCTGGCAAAAGCATGTGCTGGAGGTTGGTTGAATAGATCTCGTCCTTGTTTCCTAATGTTTATGTGTGTGTGTGTGCGCACGCGTGCGTGTGCATGTGTGTTTCCTAATTAAAACTAAGTTCTTCCCATAGCCCGTCCTATGTATTTCTGACACACACATCACTAGAGTGCCCGTGAAAGTTCAAGTCAGTCAAAAAGTGGGGCTTTGAGTCATTTCTTTTAGGAGAAGAGACATTTCTGTTTAGAAGCCCTGCTCTCTGCAAATCCATTCATCTGATGAAACAGGCTGTCACCTACAAAAGCTTTTATGCCTTTCTGAACAAGTTAGTCTGTACGGTGACCCCCTGCTCTGCTTTCTGCTTGTTAGAAGGAAAAACGATGATAGTCAGGTATTACTTTATGCAATCCTGTCTATTTACATAAAGGACTTTCTACCCGAACAACAGAAGCAACCTTTTCTTCCAGTTCCAAGTTTCTTTCCAGCAAGCACTCTACCCAAAAAGTTTTCTTGGCTTTCTTTCAGGGCAACATTACCAATACTTCCTTCATTTCCCCCCCCACCTCCCCCCCCGACTTTCAGTTACATTTTCTGTCTTGGTTTTGGCTTCCTTTGATTTGCAGACTCATACAACTCTATCGAACAATATTCAGGCCCTGTTTTACTTTCAGAACCCCAAGAAACCCCCCTAAGATCACATCTCTTTACTCCTGCTCCTGCCTTGCCTTGCCTTGCTGGTTTATAACAGGTGCAGTGGCTTCTATCATTTAAATTCCTCCCTCATTTAGCCTGAACAGAAGGCCCACCAGCTTCAGGAAAGTTTCAAACTGTACATTGATTGGACATGTATTACTTGGAAACCCTCAAACCTCTAGCTTAACAGTAGTATCTGGATCCCATTACTGGTAGAGAAGTAAGAGAAAAGAAAGAAAGAGCTAATATTCCCTCTGTATGAAATAAAATGGCTCCTTCAAAAGGACAAAATACATAGATAATTCAGTCTGTATTTCTAGAAAAGAAGGCTGAGTATGATTTCACCTTTTTAAGCATGGAGTATACCAAAAGCAGTGTGCCCAAATACTATGGAGAGCATACTGAATACCATTTCCATTCAGTGCCCTTCAAATGCTTACCAACACCTTGATTAATTTGGATTCAGCTATTATCCTGGTTTCATAAAGAGGATCAGAAAGTAAGACTTGCCTAAAAACCATACAAGTTGAGTACAGATGTGGAGATGATAATCTTTGTGCTCAGGTGCTTGCCTTAGCCACACTGTACATGGGACAGGCTCTAAAGGGTTGTGGTTCTGGGAGCAAGGAGAGCTGTCTCGTGTCTAGCAAGAACCTATGACCAGGCTCACTTCCTCCAATACAAATTTGTTCTCTTGCCCTGCAGGCCTGCCATTGTTCCTGCTACACAGATCTACTTTGCCGAATAGTTGAATCCCCTGTTCTCAATGCCAGCAACATTTTTTTACCCCAGAACCTTTGATTCATTATTCAGATCCTTACTAGCAGCAGCCTCAGCTCAGCACAGGTGTGAGACTATCTGTGTAATAGGGCTGTGCAAAACGGCAGCGTTCTGCTTCAACCACTGTTTAGATGGAACAGCATTTCGTTTCAAATTTTGTTTCGATTTGAAACAGCCGTTCCATTCTGTTCCGTCAAAACAGGTTCAAAACGGCGAAACTGTTTCGACGTTTCTCCTATAGGATATAATGGGGAAGCACAAAACAGCCTGAAACTTTGTCATTTCTGGCTTGATTTGGATGAAACTTGCAGGAATAGTAGCCTCATCTGAGGGCGCTCATTATCCTAGCTAACTACTGTGTATTGAGCTGGTCCCTGAGTGAATCGTGATTGATTGTGTAACACAGTAGCTAGCTAGGATAATGAGTTAATGAGCAAGGATTAACATCTAGGAAATCACAAACTAAGGCGAGGAAAGAATCAATACAGAGCCAGGAACTGCTTCTGCCCCAAGACACAGACAGACAGTTGCACAAGCACCCATGTCATGAGTTTTGCCTGTCAGCAGCCAGAGGTGCAGGGCCGCAGAACCCAGAAGCCCTGCACCTATCTCCTCGACAGCTGGCAGGCTTCATGGCCTCAGCAGGGGCTAGCAGGCCTGCAGCTTTCACCCTGCTGCTCCTTAACGCACACAGGGTCACCCATGTCACGAGTTTTGCTTGTCCACAGCTTGAGGTACAGTTCCCCCCAAATCCCTGCACCTTGAAATTTGGCAGGCTTTGTGGCCTCAGCAGGGGCTAGCATGTCTGCAGTTTTGACCCCGTTGTGGCTTAATACATACACATGACACAAGTTTTGCTTTCAAAAGTTTGGGATGCAACTTCCCTGAACCCCCTGCACTTGGCAGGTTTCATGCCCTCAGACGGGGCTACCATTCCTGCAAGTTTCATCTAAATCAGGCTAAAAATGACAAAGTTATAGGCTGTTTCAACCTTCCCCATTATAGCCTTTGAGTGAAACGTTTAAATGGCAAAACATTTTGACTTGCCTCGTTTTGTTTTGAGGCTGTTTCAACTATATCTGTTCCATTTTGATTTTGCTGTTTCGACCTCAAAACAGGTCGAAACAGCGTCGAAACAAAACTGGCGGTGAAATTTTGCACAGCCCCACTGTGTGAAAAAGTATGATTCACTTTTGATGTTATGGACTCAGTTTCTGATGACAAGATTCAGGGCAGATTCAGTCTTTTCCATTTTGTGGCCAAAATCAAACAATGTGCAAGAAATTGAAATGTGACTATCAAGGACTATACAAAATAATAACTGAACAATGTTCTTCTGGCTGAACAAAGGGAGTTATTGGGCAAGTACCAGTATAGAAATGAATCTCCATGCCCAGGTACTCACACTGTGGTAGCAAAATGGGGATGAAGAACAGGAAAATACAATAGGAGAAAAAAAGTATTGTAAACTGCCTTTAAACGGAGATCTGCTTTTGTAAAACGGAGATGCCACTGCCAGAAGCCTGAGCAGAAAAAAAAAAAAGGTGAGGGGGAGGCCCTGGAGAACACAAGCTAAAAGCGCTTCGGGAATTATGAAGACTCTGGAGGAGGGAGATTTGCATGCAGGTAGTAGTTATTTTTTCCACGGATCTGTAAGTAGCCTGCATTTTCCTATGAATAAAACATGCATGTATGTGTTTGAGAAGTGTTACCTGGAAACTTGCAGGTTGGCTATTGATAAATGAGGCAAGAAACAGTTCTACAGTCTGACCTTTTACTATTTTACCCCCAAACATGAAAACAAATGATTATCCCAAAGTCCATCTGCCTACCAGTGACAGCACAGCATGGGCTACACATACTGGCTGGGCAGACTCAAGGGGGAGGAGGGTGGTATCCAGTTTGGCAGCATTTTCTTGTATTTTCTAGGTTCTCCAAATTTCCCTCCAGCTTCTATCCTATATTTTATAGGTGGCTTATTCTAAATATCCTAATAAATGTTGGTTAGTTGGTTGGTTTTATTTAAATGTCTGTTTCTCTGAAATGCTGGAATGCATCAGACTTCTTGTGGACTAGGAAGGTGTCAGTTAGTTGGGATTTATGTCTTTGGGGAAGTAAAAGGAAGGTTTTTTCCTTATCTCCTTCCCTTTGCCATTCTGGACTGATGTTCAACATTGTCTTGTTTCTTCTTTATCTTAGTTTACAGTCTGCTCTGACAAGGCTGTTTTGTTTTTGCAACGCATCTACGCATCTTAACAAAAATACCAATTCTAGCAAAATAGTATCTTTTGCTTACATCAGTCACTACTACTAACATTTTAAGATAAAGCTATGATATAGAATACATTTGAATGATTTAATGTATGGTCTTCCCTGATAATGTCTCCTTTCAGGCTTTGTGCTCTGTTTAATTGGATCTCATTACTGGTGTAGCTGGAGACGTTGATGGCTTCCTTTTACTCTGCTGACCAAAGTTGTCACTTAGCCACAGTTCTGCAACTTGGCCTAGGCCCCTTGAAAATGACCAAGGCCGGCAACAGCCTTCCTGCCAAGCCCTGTGTTTCTTATGTTAACTGTAACACAGATCACAAACAATTGAAATATAGACTGGAGAGCCCATGCAAGTAGAGTTAGAGCACTAGTCTTCATACTTTGGAGAGCTAGGCTGTGGGGAAGGATACCAGATAGGAAACATGCACCCTTAGAGTGTGCAAAAAGTCTCAGCTGATCCAAGTGAGTTTAAAACACAGAACTGGGAGAAGGATGAGTTGAAGATGACTACTGTGTGACAAGCAGGCTAGTAGTGGTGGTATCCAGTGATCAGAAAGGGATGCACATGGGAGGGTTGTGTCTGTTATCTTCCAGTTTGATATCCATCCTCTGCCTGGCCCAGCCTTCCTACCTGACACCTGGTAGACCTGCATGTGCCTGACAGCAGCAGCAGGCAGTGGCATTAGAGCCGGGGCGGGCAGTTACTTTGGGCAGACGGCCGCTTACTGAGTTTTGGCAAGCCATAGAGGGCCGCATGATAGGCAGCTGGGGCAGATAAATGTTAATTTTCTAAATTTTAGAAGTAATGTTTGTATTGGTAATTGGGGGGGGGGTATGGGTGGTGGTGGAAAGTGGTTGACTAAGTCATGAGGAGGGCTATCCAAAATTGCTTTATGAACTCAAATAAAATAAAGGTATAGCAAATCCAGCAATCTTTGTAACTAACAGGAGGTAGAAAGTGTATCTGACAATAGTAGAACTTGGATTCTTCATAGAATAAGGTCCTAAAACCCCTTATAAAAATGAATGGATTTACAAATTTGCCCCGGGAGGTATATATAGCTGCAACAATCAGCTCTATGGACCTGCTCAGATGCTCTAGTTGAGTTACTGCAGCTTTTATTTTAAAGGGCAGTTTATCTAATTGACTGCATGGACAGCAGCGGTGCTTCAGCAGAGCAGAGAAGTAGTGCCCTTTGAAGCAGCTGAATGGCTCATCCTTAATTTGGCAGCTTGCTGTGAATGAAGCAGATCCAAACTGCTTGGATATATGATGATCCAGGTTCTACTAGAGTAGAATCAGACTTTCCATCACCCAGCCATAAGCTATCTGTGCTGCTGCTTTATTTAAATAACTTTATATAAAATATACATGCAAACTATATGCTGGAGGGCTGAAAGAGGGACAACCGCCATGCCAAACAGGCAGAAGTAACAGGAAACACCTCTTTCCTCTGAACTGTGTCTATGATTTAATTGCAATATACATAGGTTGGTTTGATAATTCGTGTTGCTATAAAACGAGAGAGTGCCATTCTGGTGATAGTTACAGCCCCAGCTCCCAGAATAATGCAACTGGGGAAGAATCTTGGCTTTTGCTTAAAACTCCCCCCAAAAAGACAGACCTGAAAGTCGTGTAGGGCAGCTTGAACTTGTGACTCACGGACACCCTAAAGGCTCAAACAGCAGAAAGCAAATAATAATAATAATAATCCCCCAAAAAGTGACATACAAATAATGAGGGAAAAGCAGAGTGGGGAGTGATGGCAGTGATTAAGGCAGTGATTCTCCGCTGGGGTGTCATGAGACCCTTGTGTGCGCGGCGGGGTGCCGTGCAGTATTAGCACTGTTTGGCGTGCAAACCCGGTGCAGTTCACAAGATTAAACCCAGTGATTCCAGGTAGGAAGCTGTACGGTCCCCAATGTTACGACCTGTGAGGGTCTTTCCAAGTTCCTTGCAACAGAGGAATTGCTTTATAGTTTTTTTTCCATAATCAAAAAAAATGATAGAAATATAATTTTTTAAATCGGGGTGACACTAACTAGAGAGAACTTTTGGAGGGGTGACTTGAGTCAGAAAAGGTTGAGAACCGCTGGTACAGAGGCAGGACTCGGAGGCTGAGCCTTGCTTTGGATGCGTCCAAGGGGACGTGTTCAGCACGGACGCGCGGTCAGCATGCTAGCCGGATGGGCTGCTACGTTCAGGTGGACTCCAAGGTCCGTGAACACTTTGGGTTGGCAGTACTGTAATTATGGAGCGAGGTGTGCCCTCGGGCATACAGCTCTCTCCGATGTGCCCACCTGTGCACTCCAGGGAAGAGTTCAGCACCATGAGCCATTGGAGGGGGGGAGGCAATGATCCTTGCCTGGCAGGATGCAGGCACTGCTGGCTCGTGCACATTCACGCCGTGCCGTGCCGTGCCATGCCCGCCCGTGTGTGTAAATGCCCCTGGGGGAAGTTTGGGCACTGGCAGGAAGCATTCAGATGTCTGATCCTCCAGGCCACACGCAGTTTGAATAAATGCTGACTTGACATCAATTTGTTCAAGTGTGAGCAAAATTGTTTTTGCTACTTGTGTGGCAGTGGTGGGGTGAGCGTGTCGCGTGATATGAACTGGACGTGTTGTGTCCTGCTGAAGGAGACACGGGCAGATGAAATGTGAGGTGGCGTCTGAAAATGAGTGAGTGACCGACCCTGGAGAACCTGGAAGGGAAACGGGAACCCCCCGCGGTTCGCCCCGGCTCAGGTCTCCTCAGGAAAATGGAAACCCGCCCAGACATGGCACAGGCTCCTTCCCTCCAAAGGGATGAGGGAGGGACGAGGGGACGGACGTCTCCCCGCGAGGCCCTTATGGAAACCATGTGGTTTGAGGGGGGCTGCCCTCACCGAGCAAAGCACACACAGAAATACAACAAAACGCCATGACAGGTTGGCAACGCTCTGCCTCGGCCTGAAGAAGGGACTTGGTGCCCGAAAACGTGCGAAGGACAGTGTGTCCAACTGTCCCGTTGGTCTAACAAAAATATCACGTTTACCCAAAGACCCTGTCTGCGTAGAGGCAAAACCCAAGATTTTTAGGATGTTCCTTTTTATTTTAAACGAGTTTTGTGAGCCATTGTGATTATCATTTCATGTCGCTCCTTATTTTACCTTAGCATGATTATTTATATATTATTTTACTTTAGCTTATTTATTTTCTGCAGTTCATTTTACTTTTTTAGTTAATATATTTGTTTTACTTGATCGTACTTCTTAGTTTATATATTTTTATTTTACTTTACCTTATTTTATATATTTTTACTTTACTTTAGCTTTTTATTGACTAGTTATATCTTGTTACTTTAGCTTTTTGTTAATATATTTTACTTCATCTTATTTCTGTTTATATATTTTTATTTTACTTCAGCTTTTTATTTACTAGCTATATTTTGTTACTTTAGCCTTTTATTTGTTAATATATTTAATTTTACTTCATCTTATTTCTGTTCATATATTTCATTTTAGCTTTCTTACATTTTTTATTTTACTTTAGCTTTTTATTTCTTAGTGTGTTTTATTTTACTTTGCCTTTTTATTTTTATATTTTTTACTTTGCCTTATTTTATATATTTTTACTTTACTTTAGCTTTTTATTGACTAGTTATATTTTGTGTTACTTTAGCTTTTTGTTGCATTTAATTTTACTTCATCTTATTTCTGTTTATATATTTTTATTTTACTTTAGCTTTTTTTTACTTTAGCTTTTTACTAGCTATATTTTGTTACTTTAGCCTTTTATTTGTTAATATATTTAATTTTACTTCATCTTATTTGTTTATATATTTAATTTTAGCTTTCTTACATTTATTTTACTTTAGCTTTTTATTTCTTAGTGTATTTTATTTTACTTTGCCTTATTTTTATATTTTTTACTTTGCCTTTTTATTTTTATTTTACTGTAGCTTTTTATTTTATACGCTTATTTTACCTCAGCTTTTTCTTTATATTTTACTGTAGCTTAGTGCTTTATTTTATATATTTTTTTTACTGTAGTGTTTTATTTGACTTCAGCCTTCTATTGATTTTTATATTTTTATTTTACTTTAGCTTTTATTTGGTGTATATATTTTTACTTTACTTCACCTTTTTGTTTCTTTATTTTATATAGTGTCCCATATACATTTTACTCCAGCTCTTTCTGAGCTTCTGTGTGTGTGTGTGTGTGTGTGCGTGTGTAACTGTAGCTCTTTTATTGTCTTTATCGTTATTTGACTGCAGTCGCCTGCTCGTGTTCAAGCTGACAGGCTTCTTTCCTCTCGCTGCGCGCGCGCGTGTGTGTGTGTTTGTGTGTGCGCGCGCGCGGGCCGAGCACTTTCCCGCCATTTCTGGAGCCGCGCCGACCGTTGGCGCCCGACCGTCGCGGGCGACGCGCGCCCGGGTGGGGGAGGGGAGTGAGCCTCCCCGCCCCCCAGTAATGGTCAGTGCGCAGGCGTGAGATGGGGGGGTCACTGGTGTCCCGGCTACGCCCCGCTCCCTTGGCAACGGGGTGGGGCCCGCGGCGGGAGGAGGCCACGCCCCCAAGCGCAGGCGGGGGGGTGGGTGCAGACGGGTGGGTGCTGATTGGTTCCCGATCCCTATTGCGGGGGGCGGGGCTCCAGGAGGGGGTCCCACCTTGGGGGGCAGCGCCTGCCCTCACCCCACAGGGGTGGGGGCACCTGCAGGAGGAAGGCAGGGCAGAACCGCCGCGGGCTCTGCTGGGCCGGGAGGGCGGGTGGTTTACAACACGGGCAAGAACTAGCATGGGGGGGGGGGGTCAATGGTTCCCTTCTCTTACTCTTTCATTTGCAAAACTGAAACTAAGTATCAGCCAGACAGGTCCTTCCCCCGCCTGGCGCAAATGCAGCTGTGTCATGGGTGCAGCTTCCTAACAGCACCACCTGCGGTTGCTGCGGGGGGGGCTAGGATAATCCTAGTTGACTAGGATAATCATTAGATAGAATATTATAATAATATTGAGATATATTCATTAGGTATAATATTGAGATATAATCATCGTTAGATATTATGATTAGATATAATCATTAGGTATAATATTGAGATATAATCATCGTTAGAGCTACTGAAAGTGTTCTCTACCTCTGCTGAGATAGATGACTGATGATTTAGACCCGTTTTTCCCTATTGCTCATTGGCTGTTCCCTCTGCCTCCATCAGAGCTTAGTGTCCAGCTATGTATAAGTATATACAAGTAGTGTAAATGATTTGTTTGAGCTCTGTGACCAGGAGTATTTGGGGGGAGCTCCATTTGTGTTAGGTGTTTTTCTTTCTAAAGCCGACTGGCGGGAGATGGGTGGGAGGACCGGGGAGCGGTGCTGGTGGTTTGCACCTAGTAAGTAACCGGCTGAGCAATGTGCATGTTTGCAGGATCCATCTTCAGGACTTGAGGAAGACTCCAGCAGTTGCGTTCAATAAAAGGATTGAGCATGGTAATATAAATTAACTTTTTTAAACCATAACAGATTCAATGTGTTTAGTGTATGCAATGAATAGTCGAGGCTGAAGAATACAAAATGACCCATCTACTGTCCATATAACTTGTCTGTGTGGGTGCTGCCAGATTTTTTTCACCTGATTTGCCATCCCTCTGTGCCAGCAGTAGAGGATTGGCACGTGGGTTATAAAAAAACGATTTAATTAAATCTTCATTACAGTTTTTGCAAGAGTAGGGATCTCTCGGCTTCTCCAAAAAGTGCCCGGGGCAATGGGCATGGTATAAGACTGTGCATGTCGTAAGCATCGGGGCAGATGTAGGGTGCAGGGGAACTACAACATGCTGCGTAAAAAGACGCTTGGTAAGGTTATAAAACAGTGATTCTCAACCGGGATGTCCTGGCATTGTCAATACTATTAAGTGTGCAAGATAAATCCAGGGATTTCAAATAGGAATCTGTATTGTTAAAGGCATTCTGGCTTTCTGAGGTTCCTGCGACAGGAGAATCAGTCTTTTTTTTAGAGAGCTAAAACTAAGAGCTGGCTTTTTCCAAGGCGTGTCTCGAGGCTAAAAGGGTTGAGACCCGCTGTTCTCTGCGATTCCCAGTTGGACTCCCTGGGGATGGTTTGCAGCATGCCAGCCAGATATACAGACTTTCAGCTTCATGTTGCTACAGTTAATGACCTAAGAGGAAATAGGGAGCCAGCACTCATCAGAAATCATGAAAGTGTTTGCTGTTGACTGAAGCAAAAAATTGAAGATGAGGACAATCCATTGCAATAAGAGAAAGCAGCGGTGGTCAGAGAGTTGTGAACCAACGCCTCCTCTTGAATCACTTGGTAGCTCTACAAGTTGCACTTAGGTGGAGTGGCTTTCATCTTGCAGGATCGCAACATGCTTTGTCCGGTTTAAAAACACAGGCCAGATTCCAGCAGGAAAGTAATTGCACTTGTAAAGTTTGCCCCTGCTTTCATTTTCAGGGCACAAATCATGGAGGCTTGCTGAAAACCTGACTTTCTGCCTAAATCTGGAGTGTAAACTACACCTTGCAATCATGATGATGACTATTAAAAAAGAAGTCAACTATCCAGTTACTAACTGTATAAAGGTTTGTCCTTGCACTATCAGCTAGATGACTGATTTTGGGCAGTTTGCTCTCCAGATGACTGGAAGTATTGTTTGCTAAGTCTTAATCTGCTATGGCTTGTACTCTGTACTTTCTCGTCAGGCCTTTCCATTTTAATTTTCTGACGATGCGGCAGTTCTGCTCCATTTAATTTTAATCACTTTGTCTCCTTTCTTAACTACACATGTTTCTTCAAGTGCCCCTTTGGGCCGATTCAGTGGGCTCTGCTGTGTCCTGACTGTATCCTTCCATTTCAAGACACAAACTCATGTCTTTCTCTGCTGAGGTGTGCTGAGCCAGTGCAGGCACTCTTCAAAATTTATGCTGTGAAAAAACGTACGTGCCCTTCCACTTCATAATTTGCATAAAACTGGAAAAATTATGCATGACATTTCTGACAGTCTCAGACGTGCAGGTGTTTCTTATGCATCCACTGGTGCATTTTTTGTGAGGAATACGGTGATTTGTCACTTAGTGTGTCAAATAAGCTGTAAAAGTGTCACTACATGGGCAGTTGTACCAGGTTACATGCATCTTGGATGAGGTTTCGATCACTCATGAAGTGTAGAGATCCTGTATTTTTTCTTTTGGGGATGACTTCTCACTCCACCCTCTGCATTTCATTTCCCCATGGCATTTTCCCACCTCCAGGTCTTGTACTGCTGCTATTTATCATCCTTGTGACTGAAACGAGACCAGTCTGATCTCCCTTTGAACCCTAGCAGTGGTGCTTCTTAGCTGTGCTTTGGTCAGTGGTTCAAGAGGAGAGACTGCATTGCCGTTCAGGTGCTGCCTGATGAGAAAAATGAAATGCAGAGTCAAGCTCCACCTGAAGCATCTGCCGTCTGAGGCAGGACTTCGGGAGATTTGTGCCTGTTCCTAATCTTTCAAAAATAATGGATATCTTTCGATCGTTTTCAGTAATGTGGATCTGAACCTTTTTGATATCTGCTGTGCATACATGTATTATTATTGGCTGTTGTTACAAAAATAATAAAGGTTTATATTATGGTAGCTCCTAAAGGTCACAATAAAGTGCTGTATAAACAGGGAAAGAGATGATTGATACCCCGGTTTACAGTCTAAAGACACAAATGGACTATAACTAATGGATGGAGGTAAAGCATGCAATTCAGGCATTTCAGCATTGCTTTTTAGTGCAAAAAAACAGAACAAGCTTTTGGTAATTTGTGTTTCTGTATGGAGTTGCAACTTCCACCCCGTGCAAATATTTTTAACTAGATATCGACAGACTTGAGAGCCTTAATTGAGTTGTTAGTCAGGTGATTCCATCAAAAACATCTCCTGACCTTTCTTTTTCAAAATCTAGCTCAGACCATTGAGGAGACATGAATTTGGAAGGTTTGTCTTTATGGCCTGTAGCTATTAATTCATACATAATATTTTTTATTAATTACTATACATATGCACACACACACAACTTAATAAATACTTTATGTGCAGATCATTAGTTTATGGTGACCTCTGTTGAAGTAGCAATGCATTGGGGAGGATTGGGGTACAGAGGGCACAGCTGAACATGGGAGCCCAGGACTGGAGGAGCAAATAAATAATTTAGGAGTGGGCTGGCTTGAATTCTTGTGGATGGTGTTGACGCAACCCAGTTTCACATCTATTTGCAAACCTTGGGGGGTTTTTTTTACCTTTTGCAGGCAGGAAAAGGTGGCAAATCCAAGCGTGGCAAAGGCAAAAGCAAAGGCTCCAAGAAGAAACCAAAGAAGTTGGTGATTGACGTGGATATCCTCAGCCCAGCTGCCATGCTGAATGCCTACTACATCGCCCACAATGCTCCGGCCTGCTTGGAGTTTCGGGGCTTCCCCTGGCCTGGCTCACCCAAAAGGAAAGGGAAGAAAGGAAAGTAGGAACCTGATGGCTGGAAGGAGAAAGACCATGACGTACCAAGCTCCACCTGTCTGTTGTTGAAGATAGAAACCAAGTTGATAACTCAGGTCTCTTAAGTTTTGCCATAATCTCTGTGAAGGCCACTTGTTAAGTCATTCTTGGTATGGTTTTGAGCATACAGAAGTAAATGTTAAAACACAGTTTAATGTTACCCTTGTCCTTTACCCTTCTAGGAAATAATAATAATAATAAAAAAAAAGGTACCTGTATCGGCAGTTCTGTGATATGCAGAGAGATGACTTTGGACTTTGTTCCTGCTACTGTTATGAATTGGGCGTCTCTAAGAAAAGATGCCATGTATTCATGGCTGCAAGCACTTGAAATGAAGGTGGCCAAAGTGCGGCCTCGTAACATACGGGCCGTGGAGACTTCAGATGTCAACACGCGGTCATCTGTCTCGGTTCTAACATCCTGGCTGAAGGCTGCAGATTTCATGGTCAAGAGTGAGTGTTTTGTACTAATTAAATGCAGCTTAAAGGTACATGGCAGATTACCCACCCGACCTCTAGTTAGCAATGTTCAGTTGCTCTCAGTGCACATTTGTACAATCACAGAGCTAGTTCGAGCAAACTTTACTGCCTTTGTTCCCCTCCCCACTCCTCTCCTCGTCTCTCCCCTCCCCTCATTACAAGGTCCAAGAGATGGATAATCTATCCCAAGTTATGATGCTGTGCCAACTAGGAGAGTGTGGGGTGCAGCGGGAGGGGCTCGGAAGTAGGGATCCTGTCTAGAACTAGTGTGTGTTGTGGATGGAGTTGGCAGAAAGTGGATAGACATTAAAATTGGTGTTGAGGAATAGAGGATCTGCAGAAAGCCAGTGCTGTAATTTAGTGAGGAGATATTTTGATTCCTTAGGACAATCAAGTACCTGCCAGCATGAAGCAGTTCGTATCACACACTGCAGCACTGTCACTTGAGCAGAAAAGGCCACCCCATTCTTTCAGCCAGTCCCTAGTAAAGGTAAGATGTCTTTATGTGCAGATTTGGCAGCATTTTCTGAGCAGGCCGTGGATTAGACTGCAAGCTTACTCTGTGCATCTTTGCAGGGAGGAATTTGGTGTGTTT
Source organism: Alligator mississippiensis (assembly GCF_030867095.1). Lineage (NCBI taxonomy): Eukaryota > Metazoa > Chordata > Crocodylia > Alligatoridae > Alligator > Alligator mississippiensis. The sequence goes on from NC_081827.1 coordinate 5,171,923, forward strand.
CTGATTTCTTTCTAATGTTACACTACAGATTATGGAAGGGGCATTTTGAAGCAGTAAGAATTTGACTGATCCACACACTGGTATTACATGCGTGTTAGTCCTTGCTTTGTCCTTGCAAGATGAGTGTTTCCCTCCTTCCACAAGTCCCATCTGGAAAGCTCATGGTGTTGTGGATTTGCTAACAAGACCAACTGTTTCAGTGCTTTATGTTCATGTAACCTGACTACTCTGGTGGGGTTGCACAGCTCTAACTGAATTTGATTCATATGGGCAGTTAGCAAATTCAGGGAAAGGAGCAGCTTCTCTGCTAACCGGCACGGCATGAGCATGTTCCTGTCGATTCAGAGGTGTATGTTTTTGTATGTTGTATCCACATCCGAGCGAGTATGGCGCATAGGGGAACTCTTCTCCAAACGGAGAATACAAAATGTTACCTTATAAACTTCTTCAAGCCAGTTTTAATCCCTTGTTTGCCAGAGAGAGGTGTACAAAAGGAGTAAGAGACTACAGGAAAACTGGTACAATCTGATATCCAGACAGAGCTGTTGGTTTAATGATAACACTAGAGCAGCTGCTAAGGCCTTTCCCAGACTCTCGAAGAGACTGTGCATCCAGGCACTACGATGCACCTACGTTTTGCTTGCTGTTCTCCTAGACACAGTTAAACGTCTTGTTTATTCTCTAAGGCTATCCCCACTTTTATTTTTCAAGTGACACTGCAAAGTCAGACTGAATACATAACTTATTCCATGATTATATCCTCTTCCTGTTTTGTGGACTGCCCGCAATTAGTTGACATTTAACAAATGAAAAAAAAGACAGCTGTAATTTGTCAGTTATTCACAATGGGGTCAATCATTTCTGTTCTGTAGATTGTGAATACGTATCCATTAGAAAGGTGTGCCACATGCCATCTTCTGCTACCTGATTCGCCTCCAGTTCAAATACAGCAGAGCCCGTGCAGCTTTTGAAGCAGAAAGATCTGAGCCCTGTCCCTGATGTTAAGAAATTTGGGATGGCCACCATCCCCACTCCCTTTTTGTGCCACTTGATCTTGCTAACAGTTCAAAGCAGATGCTGCTTCAAGAGAGAAATTCTTTTTTTCAAAAAAGAAGAAAGATTGTCAGCAAGTAACCCACGTTTAGTGCAACCCAGATCGTGAGGAGTCCTGAATGCAACCCGGGCATGAGGGAGAACAGAAAAATCTGTCATAAACTGAGAGGGTTTTTGCTTCATCTCAGGTCTGGATGGGATGGATGTTACATCTAGGGAATATCTGCCACGCTCACTTGGGCCTAAAGGTCTTGAATCACTAGCAATTTATTCAGGTCTGTTAGGTAGTCTGAAACTTTTCCAGTAAATCTCAGATTGGAAGAAAATACTTGACTCTAACATCAGGTGTCTAAACCCCCCAGTCTCTTAAAAAAAGACTTCAGACTTTTCTCTGATGTCCCCAATTCTCCAGACAACCATGTACAAGGCGCTATTTGAGCTGCTTTTTCACTGATCTGTCATCCCACAAGTGTTGAATTAGAGAGAAATATTCCCTGAAGGACAGAATCGACCTTTTGTGGCTATTGCAAGTAAAAGGGAAGTGTGAGGTGAGTACTATACATTTCTAACCCAGTGAAAAAAAACATTTAAGCATTTATGTGGATGAAAAAGTCCTACAATATTACACTGTTATAAATTAAAACAAAGTTTAGAAGTGATATCCACCATCCTCCTCCTTTGCAAAAGTTAGCTTCTTGCCAATCAATTTAGGAAAGATTACTTCCCTGCAGGTAGTTACTCCACACCTACTTTGTGCAAAAGTTTTTTGAACTTCCTCTTCAGCAGTTTTTACTGATCCCTGACAGAAGTTGGGTGCCAGACTAGGCAGACTGCTGGTTCAGTCTGCGGGCACGGGTAGATGTAAGATTTGTAGTGCTCTAGGTGTCTTTAAAGTACTCCGAAAATGCCACCTGCAGAAAAAGCAGTTTAAATTGGCCCTATCCAACTCAAAAATGACTGTGGATGAAATGGGAACCATTGTGAAATGCTTCACTGTGAAGCATCTGGTGTCATGTTTGCACCCTGTTACAGCTGTTCCCAGTCTTAGCACATCTGTAACAGACTAAGTGGATCTAGCTTTTTGGGAGAAAATATGCACCCCCTCCCCCCCCCCAGAAAAAACAAACAACAACAACAACAACAAAAACCAAAAAAACCCAAAACAAAACTAGTGGGGAGAGCTAAGGAAAGGGAATCCCTAAGAACTGGACCTCATTTTCTTTCATAAAATCACAGAAAATGAGGGTTGGAAGGCATTTCAGGAGGTCACATCTGGTCTAACCTCCTGCTCTAAGCAGGACCAGCCCCAACTACATCGTCCCAGCCAAGGCTTTGTGTAGCCAGGTCTTTAAAAATCTCCAAGGACGGAGACTCCACCCCTCTCTGGGTAACCTGCTCCACTGTTTTACAATCCTCCTAGTGAAAGAGTTTTTCCTAATATCCAACCTAAACCTTCCTTGCTGCACCTTGAGCCCATTGCTCCTTGTCCTGTCATCTGCCCCGACGGAGAACAGTCCAGCTCCATCCTCTTTTGAACCCCCCTGGTATTAATTCCCCCCTCAGTCTTCTCGTCTTGAGACTAAATAAGCCCAGTTCCCCCAGCCTCTCCTTACAAGTCGTGTGCTCCAGCCCCGCAACCATTTTCATTGCCCTCCACTCTAACCATTTCTATTATTGTAAATCTCCATATACTGCAGTTTTTGACACGTGAGAACTAGGGGAGTGTAAAGCCTGGGACCACTAGTGTGTGGTTGCCATTCATTTGTACTGCTAAGGCTTTATATAAAGCTTCCCAACCAACATCTGGTAGAAGACAAGGGACTCTTACCTGCTTTCCCTGACAAGGAAAACCGCGCGTTTTCATGTTCACCTCTGCACCTGACTCACGTTGAATTAATTTCTGCAGTGTCAGAGGCTCTGTCCTGCTGACATCTCACGGAGATCCCCCTTTAGCTCCGAGGGTGGCTGTCACATTTCTGGCAGCGTAGGTCAGTGTCAGGTGACTATTTCAGGTGATCTTACTCATTCTGTTTACCACTATATGTGGGAGTTAGGACTTGGCAGAGATCCTGCTGCCTGTGATATGTTTTTTTAGAGGTTGAACCCATGACCAATAAAATCTGTTCTGCATGAGTCTGCCTGATTTATTTAGGCATAGCTGCTGTCTGCATTTTTATACCCATGCCAGTGAATGAAATTCATGTATGGGGTGCCCTATTAGAGGTGATTGGTACAAGTTGAATTTTCTTTGTTGCTGGCAGGTGCTGAGGGGTACAGCCACAACCCACATGTTGCCCTAGGCAGCCGTGTACTTGTTTCAGTATTAGCATTTCCTTCAGCCTGGTGCTTAGCAGTCATGCTCGGTGCGCTGCTGTCGGAGCGTGTGAGATCAGCATTTCCTGTAGGAAGTGCTGTCAAAACCAGGTGGTTAAAAATACACGGGATGTTTATGAGCGTGTGCTGGAAAGCCTGACCCTGTTTATTGCAAGTGTGAAAAAGGCAAAGGACTTGTGAAAAAGGGCACAAATTGTTTTCTAATGCAGGGCTATCCAACCTTTTAGTGGCCAAGAGCCCCTAGGCTGCAGGCTGTGCTGCCCTACTGTACTGGCAGGGGCAGGGGTGGGAAGCAGAAGCAGGAGGAGGGAGCAGGAGCCCAGAGACTGGAGATCCTGGCTGCAGCAGAAGCCAGAGCAGAAGGGGGAATGGTGCCTGGGTTGGAGCCCATGGGCTGCAGGTAGTGGGACAGCCTGGGTTTACCACCCTTGCCAGTAGACTGTTTCAAACCCCCAACCTGCATCCCTTACTCTTATTTACTCAAGTTTCCTGAACTGCAGGGTCTTTTCTACTACATATTTTGCCTATTCCCCCTCCCCCCCATGCTTAGTTTTAGGCCTAAACTATGTGATATTGTCTTTAAACCTAACCTGCAAATTATCTTAAGTGGGACTGTGCTGTTTTTATACTTTATGATGGATGAAGAAGGTTTACAAGACAGCATACGTTTTAAGTATCCCCACCCTTGCTTTTTAAAAAAATGATTTTAGAAACATCAAGGTTCCCTACCTTTAGTGGAGGACCTATAGGATTTATGGTGCGAGTGCCAGCTCCATAATAGACACAGATATGCTGAGTCTTCTTTTATCCAAATGGTTAATCAGAGATTAGAATGAAATAGATATTACCAAGAATAAGGTAAAAGAAAGTTTCCAAGAAGTTGAATAAAAATCCTTCTAGTCTCAAATGTTCGACATTCCCTTTGTTTGCGTGGGGTTGCGATCTCAGTTGTTATTCAGTTACGGTAGAGTTAGTAAACCTAAGTGGAACTGACTTTCTTCTTTCTAATTCTAGTCTCTTTCAGGTCTTCCTCCAATTTTTCTCCCTATTCAGTTTTTTATTTATTTTTTTTTTTTTTTTTAAATTGAAAGGAAAGACAAGGAGATCACTTACTTCACTGGACCCGGCATTCTTTGTAATGTGCTGTCCATATATATGTCCCTCTAGGATGTTCATGCACTCCCAGGACAGGCAACTGGAACTATTTTTTCTGCTCTGCAGCATCCTTTGCCTGGTTTCTCTTGTGCCCTTCACCCTAAGAGCTTAAAAGGGAAAGAGTGGACCAGTTATTCTTCGGTTATGTCATTAACCTGTGTATAGACTTCCCCTAAGTGGATAGAAGGCAGGTCACAGAATACAGGTGGACGTGTCTTGAAGAATACCTGGTTACTGAAAGGCAAGTCGCTGTGTCTTCTTTGGAGTAGTGGTCTTCTGCCTGGACAGTCTCAAACAGTGACCTTATTAAAGGAGATAAGCATATCAAAGAATTAACTGAAAAGAGGTAGTCAGGACAATTGTCTCAGAGCCAGTTCTAAACGTTATGTTGACTGAATTTGTCCTAAGCACCAGGTAGGAGCTCCCCAGACTTCTGCAGCTGACTAAAAGAGGCTGCTGAGGCAGCCTGAGCCCTGATAGAAAATTTGACTGGAAGATCACAATTAGCACTCTTGTAATATAACTTGATATATCTAGAAAATCATTGGGAGAGGAGCATCTTTCTCTTTCCCTTTTTGTGGCATAAGCTGCAGATAATTTTGTTGAGGAACTGAAATTTAAATAAAATAACATTCTAGCTGCATCTAGAACATGCACTCCTTTTTAGGCCATTGTAATATGGTTTGGGAAAAAACCCAAAGGAAATACAGACTAGAGGAAAGTACTGTATTTCCTTTGTATAAGGTAGATACAGAACTGGTTGGATCACTGTGCTTAAAAAGCAGTCATCAATGGTTCAATGTCTAGTTGGGAGGTATCAAGTGGGGCTTTCCAGGGGTCTGCCCTAGATCCAGTGTTATTTAACATCTTAATGATTTGGATGATGGGCTTGAGTGCACACTTAGCAGATTTGTGAAGGACACTGTGTTGGATGCAGTTGCAGAGACTCTGCAGGGCAGGGCTAGGATCCATCATGACCTGATAGAATGGAAATACTATCAACAATATACCTGATGAGATTGAAAAGGACAAGTACTAAGTCCTGCACTTGGGACAGAATAACTGCACACAGAAATACAGACTGGTGAATCACTGGCTAGGCTGCACTACTGCAGAGAAGGACCTGGACGTTATAGTGAACCATAAGCTGAATGCGAGCCAACAGGCTTTTCTCTGTGGCCGTGGGGCACAAGACTAGCAGCAACAGCCTCAAGCTGCAGCAGAGGAAATTTAGGTTGGGGATAAGGGGGAACTTTCTGATTATGAAGTTGGTCAAGCATTGGAATATGTTACCTAGAGAAGTTGTAGCATCTCTACCCCTGGAAATGTTCAAAAGTAGGTTAGACAGGCACTTGCTGGGACGGTTTAGTCAAGGATGGTCCTGCCTTGACAGGAAGCAGTGCTAGATGACCTCAAGAGGTCCCTTTCCTATGATCTATTTCCTATGATCTCTTGATGATGATTTTTCCCCCTGCTGTTTAAGCAGTGAGTATCCATGTTGCAAGGTGCAAGAATGGTAGCTGTGAGCGAAGAGCTCTCCTTCCCTGCTATATCTGGAAGGTAGCAAAACTGGTTTTCTAACTGAAGTCTGAGAGGTTTCTGCAAAAGAGAATTCCCTTGGACAAAGGGAAACTTAAAATCAATGCAACTGCACCTTGCTTCGGTTTTCCTAACATTTCAATGGAAATGGTGGATGTATGCACATAGGAAACTTCCTATCCAAAATTTTATGAAGGCATCAGATAAAGATCTACAACTGAGACCCCCTCTAAAACAAAATGTCTTACATTTCCTGTTAAAAATCATGGTGAGCAGATCTATGCTTGGAGTGTCCCACTTCTGAAAAATCTCCCTGATTATCAACAACTTCTGCTGACCACTCTTGGTGTGAAAAAGAGTGACTAAACGTTGATATGCTGAAATGTTTATCTGAGCTTGTCAGTGTTTCGCTGGGATGTAGAACATTATCTTTTCAACAATTTGGACTGTTTCCTGGAGAGAGTCCAGCAGAGGGCAATGAAAATAGTTCAGGTCTGGGGCACGTGACTTGTGAGGGGAGGCTGGGGGAACTGGACTTATTTAGTCTGCAGAAGAGAAGACCAAGAGGGATTGAATAGCAGCCTTCAACTCTCTGCAGGGGGTTGCAAAGAGGATGGAGCTGGACTGTTCTCAGGGGGGCAGATGACAGGGCAAAGAGCAATGGGCTCACGTTGCAGCAGGGGATGTTTAGGATGGATATTAGGAAAAACTGTCTCACTAGGAGGGTGGTGAAGCATTGGAATAGGTTATCTAGAGAGGTGGTGGTATCTCCATCCTTGGAGGTTTTGAAGACCTGGCTAGAAAAAGCCCGGACTGGGATGAGATAGTTGGGGCTGGTCCTGCCTTGAGCAGGGGGTTGGAATAGATGTGACCTCCTGAGGTCCCTTCCTACCCAAATTATCTATGAGTCTATGATAGCAGGGGATGATCTGACTTCCCTCTGCCTGTCTTCTCTAAATTATACTAGTAGTGTTGTCCATTGTGACTTATTTGCTTTTTTCCCTGAATCAAAACTAAGAACGTTATATATGCCAAGTAAATTGCTTGTAATTCAACTGTGTTTACATGAAAGTCAGATACTTTCTCTATGTTGCTTGTATCTGAGGATCCTGCAAATGTGCTCCTTCCTTTATCATTGATTTGAGACATCCATCATCAGAATTAGAGGTGGTTGTGGAGGACGATGTGTGGGACACTTCTGCACACACAGGACAGATCCTGGTGCTGCAGACGGGAAAATAGCACCTGTTGAGGATTTTTTACGTGGGGTCCATTTTGTGTTTCCTTAGATTATAGACAGATTTTAGCCAACCTCGAAGACAGTAGGCAAGTTCTAGCATGTAGAGTAAGTTTTCATGTGCTTCATGATATCAGACCTGATGTGAAGAAGGTAAGGCACAGCTGTGATACAGATGAGTTGAGCTTCTGCGCACTTTGTTGCAAAGACTTTAACAGGAATTTATCCTTTTTTATGTTGGCAAACAGCACCAGAATGACATTTAGATTTTCTGCTACTTGTTGTGGGGAAAAGCTGTGTACCAGCCAGTTATCTTGGTATGGTTATACTCGGATGTGTTTTCATAGCAATGCTGTACTTCCATCCAACATTTTGTGAAAACTTTTAGGGCTAAAACCATCCGTCTGAGCCCATCCATGTGAACTAATGTTTTGAATCCACCCTGAACCTCATATTTATTTTGATTCTTCTTGCTCACAAAGTAAAGATAAATGTCCCACAGGTTGAGATGAGTGAACCAACCTAATGGTTCCAGACAGGGAATTATGATGGAGAATTCTGGACTCCTGCTTTCCATTGAAATTACAGAGTTTTTTGAGACCAAGAATAACTTTCCAACCACCTTTCTAATTGGCACTGGGGAAGAACAGGAAAAACAAAACCTCTCCCTTGATATTGCATAGGGACTTTCTCTCCAGTTCTGAGGGAGGTTGTTGTAGAATCATGTCATGAGAAAAGCCCCTGAAAAGGGAAAGGGAAGGGTGTGGGGAGTGGGAACTGAATGGTATCACCCACATTCATCATATAAAGAATGCCTCGGCCTGTGTGGATTTTCTTCTAAGCTTCCTGAAAATAAAATGGTTCCCAAAAAAAGAGTGAGTGAATGGAAAAAATCTACTACAGTTGGTTTTCAATGGTAGAAATAACCGCCAAATTCCCTGCTTGCAACACTCACAAGACTGAAGAAATCGAAAGAGCAGAATGTGGATTATGAAAACACTTTTTTTTCTTTCTTGCAGACATGGTCAGTTTGTGATCTGGCTAATAATGCAGCTGATAGGACTGCCTCAGTTGTGCTTCTTTATATTGTTTCCTCTTTGTTTGAAAGAGGTATGTCCCTAGGGATCTTAGCATCATCTTTAAGTCTTCCAATGCACAATGTTTTGCCAGCTTTAAAGCAAAAGAGCTTGGAAACTTTAACAAATGTAAATCTTCTATAATGTTCTGGAGTTTTCAAAGCATACCAGACCTGTGTAACCATAAAGCCCCTCTTCGGTACTTTGGTTCCTTATCCTTCCATGCTGTCTTATGTTTGTTCCTTGTTCCTTTCTCGGGTAGTACTAACCACCAAAGATCCAGGAGAGGGTCATGTAAAATATCTCAAACTCTAATGCTAGCAACCAGTCCCTTCTTCTGATGTTCTTGTGTGTTACTGGAACGATCGCTGGGATCTACGACAATGCTTATACAAACACTAGGAGATCTTCCTTTGTTAGCATGGAAATTGCATCTAGAAGTAAAGAATTCAGTTCTTCCATTAATTTTTTAGATTTCTCAGTCATCTCTACTGGACTATTTGAGATATCTCCCAATATTTTGAGTAACTCCTGAAATGGCTTATAGCCACCAGGAGGGGAAGAAGATGTCACTGCCATACCAGAACAAGATACGACTATGAAGGTTACAGGGAGGCTGCTTCTCAGTTGCCCATGGTTGTTGCTATGTAGATTTAACAATGCTGAGACTGTCCATGATACAAAAACACAGGACTGAAAGGGGTCACTGAGTTTAGTTTCCTGCAATCACAGCTGTAGAACAAACGTGTCTCCAAAAGGGTCCACAAAAACATCTGTTCTGGCTACTTCCAAACACCACGGTCACAAAGCACCTGCTACAAAACAATACCGTATTTACTGGCATATCACACATGCCGTTCCCACCAAAATTAGCCCTACAAAATTGTGGCACATACCTTAAGTGAGGAAGTTGATTTTGTCTCCCCTGAAATAGAAGAGGGGGGCCTAGAAGCAAACAAATGCTGTGACTCATGGGTGCTGCTTCTCTGTGGCCCTGAAAGCTGGAAGGACAGGGTCCAGTGCTAACTCTTCGACAGCCTGAGCACTTTGAGCTAGCCCACAGGAAATGAGCTGCTTCATGCAGTCTATGGTCTTGGTGTGAGGGTTGTGGTATGGAAACAACACTTTATTATTTATAGGAACTTACATAAAGAACTATTTGCAGTAGCAGGAGGCACACAAGGGAGCGGCCAATGCCTTGTGCTCAGAAGAAGGGGAAAAAACCTCCAAATATCCTTGGCAATGTGACACAGAGGAAAATTATTTTTGGATTGCAATTTGGCAATCAGTTTAAGTTAGAGCAAAACCCACCAGCCAGGCACCTTTTCTTACTGAGAAAACTCCTAGAAGTACCCACATACCTATGCTGCTCATCACCTCTAGACAAGGCCCAATGTCCAGGGCTTCAGAGGAAAGCAAAAAAAAAAAACCACTTCAAAGGCCAATAATACATTTATCATTGTAAATAAAAGTGGGAGGGAGGGTTTTCTGGCCACTAAGATGTCTGGTGTAAGTCATGAAATATGGGATTCACAAACTATAATACAGTGCAACCAAATACCACCTACATATGCAAACAATCTACACCCACACAGATCACACTTCTTATTCAATCCCTTTAAGGGATACCAAACACAAAATCAGATATCACATCCTCTGATTCCTACTCTTAGAACATCCCTGTCCTCTCTCAATATCCCTTCCGTAAACTTACCAAGCTCTGGCGCAAAGCAATTCAGGTGACTAATTCTTGTCACATTATTCATACCGTTCCAAACTTAACTCCTTTAATATTTAGAAACCTTCTAATTCCCAGTCTCAATTTAGTGGTGACTAGTTTTTATCCATATGATCTTGTATCACTTTTTCTTTAACTTAAATAGCTCTTCTGCATTCACCCCCCACCAAAGTACATCTATACTAAGTACATCTGTCCCCTCTCAACTTTTCTTTTCCCATGCTAAAGAAACCAAGATCTTAATCTCATCACCTAAGAAAGGTTTGCCATTTCCTTAATCATCCTGATAGCACTTCTATGCACTTTTTTCCAATTTAATGTAAGCTTTTCTCGGAAAACAGTAACTAGACCTACACACAAATGGGGTCTTATTAATGTGCAATGTTTTTCATATTTCCTGATCTTTACTAAACCTACCTTGCCTAATGCAGCCTATGACTGATCTAACCTTTTTCGTGACTGCAGCTCATGCTCTTTCTTTGATCAACAAACACACTCGGCTCCCTCTCTCCATGGCCTCTACTCCATAAGCCCCAGGTTAAAGCAAAAGACATTGGTATATATATCTCTGAGTGTGTGATTTGCACTATTAAATTACATTCCATTTCTGATACTTCAATCCACAGACTTATCTTTGCTTTAGTGATTCTCAACCAGGATGCCACAGCACCCTGGGATGCCTTGAGATCCTTTTTAGAGTGCCATGCAATATTACAACTGTTAGGTGTACAGACATGATCCACAAGAAAAAAAAGAGATTTCAAATAGAAATCCACAGTCTCAAAAACATTCTGACCTGTTGTGGTCTGTCTGATTTTTTCTGCAACAGAATAATTACTCTATTGTTTTTCTATAGTCAAAAGACTAGTGAAAACAAAGAGCTGGCATTTTCCAGGGGGTGCCTTAGTTTTATCAAAGGGTGCCTTGAGTGAAAAAGGTTGAGAACCCTTGCTCTAGAATAGTCCAGTCCTCCTTGTTGACAATACATCCAAACTTTGTCATCTGTGAATTTCATAAGCTTGTATCTAGTTCTTGGATGAAAGGTCATTAATTAAAAATGTGCAAAAGGATGAGGTGGATAGAAAACTGGCTGTATTGTCAGGCTCAAAGGGTAGCAATCAATAATAATGGCTCCATGTCTAGTTGGCGGCCAGTATGAAGTGAAGTGCCCCAGGGGTCAGTCCTAGGACTGATTTTGTACAGTATCTTCATCAGCAACCTCAAAGAGGGGATGGAGTGCATCCTCAGCAATTTTTCAGATGACTCTGATCTGGGGGGAGCAGTAGATACGCTGGAGGGAAGGGCTAGGATTCATAGTGACATGGACAAATCGGAGGATTGGGCCAAAAGAAATCTCATGAGGTTCAACAAGGACAAGTGCACAGTCCTGCACTTAGGAGGGAACAATCCCATGCACCAGTGCAGGCTGGGGGTGAGTGGCTGGGCAGCAGCTCTACAGAAAATGACCCAGAGGTTACCCAGAGAGATTGTGGACTCTCCATCCTCGGAGACTCGGCTAGACAAAGCCTTGGCTGGGATGATCTAATTGGGGCCTGTCCTGCTTTGAGCAGGGGGTTGGACTAGATGTGATCTCCTAAGATCCCTTCTAACCCTCATTTTTCATGATGCTATGAGTCCTCAGACCTATCCCTAAAGAACTTCACTAGCATCCTCTCTCTAGTCTACTGACTTTCCTTTCAGTATAACTCCTGGTAGTCTCCCTTTTAGCCAGCTCTCCTTCATACTATTATAGTGTTAATTCCAATCTTCTTCATTTTAGCTAATAATGTCCTGTAAGACACAATGTCCAATGTTTTGCTTAAATCTAGATAGATTAGGGTCACTGCTTTGGCATAAGAAAAATAAATTATTCTGGCATATTAGATTAATCAGACATGACCTTTTTGGACAAAGCCACATTGCAGCTTGTTCCATTTTCTGTTCACATCCATGTCCTTAATTATTCAGTTTCTGTTCTAAGATTTATATGCTACTGAGGGCAAACTACCAGGCCTGTAGTTGCCTGGGTGTCTTTTGAAAACAGACACAAGTTTGCTATTTTCCAATTATGGGGTAAATTAACAGATGCATTGAAAAGACTGCAAGATTCCCCTGCAGAAGGAAATCTAAGTTTAGGATGTGTAGGAGATGTAGGGTCTCCTCATATACAATGATAATTGCCAGGAACCCACTGAGCTCATGGGAGGAAGAAGCTGATGAGTAAGACGGAAACCCTTCCCTGCGGTCTCTGATGAAGAAAATAGGATATTTTTTTCCCTCTCAGTGACAAGGATGGTCTGAAAAGGGTCCCTGGCATTTTAAATGAGAATCTCTTTTCCAGTCCTTTAGTAGATCCTAGTGCTCATATAGAAATCGTAGTTGATTACTTCAAAAGCAGACTCTGGGAATGTGAAGATTAAGTCTCCTATTACTGCAAATGAAAGAATCCGGAGCAAAGATTGTCTGATCTGAACACCCTGCATCTGAAGTTAGATCCATAAATCTGTGTAATAAAAATAGAGTATATATAGATATACCACTTAAATATGTATTTTAATATAATAAAAGCCGTGGCACTTCCGGCTGTGTGTCTGTCTGTACGTAACGCTCCGGGCCAACTGTGAATGTATGGCCTGGAGCCTTACAGCTGGAGAGATGGGAGGAGGGGGGCTGGGGGCAGAGGCGGTTGGGGCCAGGCTGTGCTCCCCGCTGTGGGGCGCGGTGGGGGGAGCAGCCCTGGCCTGTGGCGCAGGGCATGTGGCTGTGCAGGAGGTGTGGCATGTGGCACACCTGGGGGGGGGGCGCATGGCCACAGGGTGCTGCACACCCCCTGTGCCTGCTCCCCATGCAGCACCCTGTGACCATGCACCATGTGCCCCGTGCCATGCCCCCAGTGTGCCCGGCACCACACCCCAGGGCCATGCCCTACACCGCAGGGCAGCAGCCAGAGGGTGCTCCCCGCACTGTGGCTACTCCCCGTGCCATGCCCTGCAGCCACGTGCCACCCTCCCCTCACATGGCCGTGCAACATGCCCCCTCTCCCCCCGTGCCCTGCACTACACTCCGGGGCCACTGCCCATGCCACACAGGTACAGCCAGCAGGCACTGCCCACACTGTAGCCACTTCCTGTGCTACGCCCCGTGGCTGCGCACCCCCGCCCCACGTGCATCCTTACACCAAGCCCCCCCTACACACCCAGCACCACTCCCTGCGGCAACTGCCTGCACCACACCCTGCAGCTGTGCGCTACCAAATGATTTTGGTGCTACCATAAAGCTAATAACCAAGTGCCAAGTGTTCTCGACAAAGATAAAAGGGCATTAATCAAAGAAGACTTGCCCAAATAAATCTGACATGAATACTATATATTCATAGTATTTACATAGCTGATTTTATAATTCATACTGACAAAACATTTCTGAGATGAAGGGGCTATATTAGACATTCCTTCTTGCAGCCTAGGCTGTGGTTAGAAACAACTGATGGATGCTTGGCCTGGTCCACCTCTTATATGCTCTCCATGGAAGTGGGCATGAAAGGCAGCCAGGGGCAGGCACTGGCCAAGAAATACTGATTTACAGAAATACTCATTCTGGGGCCCTACATGCACCAAAAAGCGGCATGGATGTAGACATGTACTCAGGAGAAACAGCTAATTAATTATCTTTTGAGTTTATCACTATCCCACCATTCTAATTCTTGCTAATAATATATAAATCAAACCCATCAGACTGTATCATGTTCAGCTGCCTATGCCAGATGGAAAAAAAATGCTTTTTTTCTTTTCTCATACAATTTAAGTTTAAATTGCACACTATAAAAATGAAGAAAAGCAAAGCATGTATGTTATCATCAGTGGTGGCAGTGGCCATCCCTTGATTCAAGGATGATCTCTACCGTGGCTCATTGATGGGTCTTGAGGTGACTTAAGAGTCCAATCTTTGAGCCAAAGACCTGTCCACAGTAGTTTCAGGTCTTTATAGGGGAAAGTAGGCTGTAGGCCAGGATTTCTCTCCTTCTTCCTCTGCTCTCTCTTCTCTACTTCAAAAGCAAGATGCTTTACCTCAAAACAGGTTGCTGCTTGGTTGCAGCACCACTGGAGTTGGTCAGCAGCCAGCTCCTCCCAGCTCTTGATGTCGGCATCCGTTTTCTTGAGGTCTGCCTTCAGTGTGTCCGTGTAGCGTTTCCTCTGACCACCGCAAGATATCAGGCCGTTACTAAACTGGAAGTAGAGTGCTTGTTTTGGGAGTCAAGACATAGATGTCATATCATGCAAGTCAAATATATGGCCTATGGGTTGGATCTGGCCTGTGGAGCCCTGTAATCCAACCCATGGTGCTGCCCTGGACCAGCTGCACTCACAGTAAGGGAAGTAGCCGCCCATGGCACTCAGTCTGGTCCTGGGCTGCACTGCCTGTGGTACCCACTAAGGGTGCTCCCAAGCTCTGGCATCCCAGACTGGCCCAGGTAGATGCCACCTGTGCTGGATCAGGCATGTGTTGGCAGGGGACACCACTCTTCTGGCTCAAGGGCCCAAATGAGTTTGACCCCCCTGTCCACGTAGTTAAAACTCGGGAGCAGCTTCTTAAGGAAAAAGGTTATGCGAGTTACAGGAACGCATCACCCCAACTTTCTATATAAACTCATTAACCCAGAAGGAAGCATTAAAACTGATGCTAAAAATCTTCAGTTCCTATTTAAAAAACAAATCCTTGGCAAAAATTCTGGGGAATTTTGCAAACAAGAAATATAATAAACATGACTGCCTACATTTCATTTAAACACATCCTTTATCTATTAATTACTTCTGTGATGAAACTCTTTCTAGCTGAGACCTTGCTTTCATACTTAACTGAGTGCCGTGGCAGATTGTTGACGCTATGTAAGCAGTAGCATGGGTGGACTCAAACACAAAGTAGTTTCTTTGTGTACATGTTACTAAAAGTCCCTTTTTGGGGGCAATGGACAGTGCACAGAAGACTGTCTATAAGCTCCAGCATGATCACTTCCTGTTTTCAAATATTCTGTTCGTTAGAAAAATGAAAGTTATTAGTTACTAATGGGTTTTGTTTTGACAAATAATGAAAGGCCAGGCTGGTGACATGCAAAACTGAAGCCCTGACTGCATTTAGGAATTAGACCCACAGCACTAAGTAATGATAGGTGAAACTACTGACACATCACTATTATAATTTATTGTTCATATCAATGTAGGATGTAGAAGCCCTAGGTATGAACCAGGACCCCAGTCTGGTAAGTACTGCACAAACACAAAAGAGGGTGTCTGCCCCAACCTGTATGTTGTTTCCTAGGTTTCTACCTTTACTTTCCAGGTCATGGACCCATGCCCCCTTGGTCATCCATATCCCCAGGGCATGTAGCATTTGTGATGGAACAGAGCCACTTCCCCCAGTGAAAAAGAGCTCTTTCATGACTGAAAAAGACTTGGGGGTCATGACTGATCACAAGATGAACATGAGCCACCAATGCAATACTGCAGCTGGCAAAGCAAACAAAACTCTGGCTTGCATCTCATCTTACTGATGCATCTCAAACAAGACCCAGGATGTCATCCTCCCATTGTACTGTGCCTTGGTGAGGCTGCAGCTGGAGTACTGCATCCAGTTCTGGGCTCCACAATTTAGGAAGGACATGGAGAAGCTTGAAAGAGGAGAGCCACACGCATGATCAGATGGCAGGAGAACAGGCTTTATGAAGAGAGGCTGTGAGCCATGGGACTCTTCAGCTTGGAGAAGCGCAGGCTCAGGGGGGACTTGGTGGCAGCCTATAAGTACATCAGGGGGGTGCATCGGGATCTGAGGGAATGCAAGTTCACCAGGGCACCCCAAGGGATGACAAGGTCCAACAGTCACAAACTCCTGCAAGACCATTTTAGGCTGGACATAAGGAAAAACTTCTTTACCGTCTGAGCCCCCAAGGCCTGGAACAAACTCCCTGCAGAGGTGGTGCAAGCACCGACTCTGGACATTTTCAAGAAACATTTGGACATTTATCTTCCTGCCCCTTTGGGCAGGGGGCTGGACCTGATGATCTTGCGAGGTCCCTTCCAGCCCTGATGTCTGTGAAATCTATGAAAAAGGACTGAAGGGAGGCTCTGAGCCAGCTATCTCTGCCCTGCTCTACCTGCAGCCACTGTCAGAGTTGGAGGGAGAATAGATCAGGTCAGTTGGAGATGACTGGTGGACTGGGCAGAACCTCGTCTCTTTGCAGCTAGATGGTCCTGTGGAGGAAGGGAGGATCCACTGACCACACAGGGGAAATGAAGAGTAGAGTTAGCATTCCTGTTTGAGTAACCTGGCCTTGGAAGAGAGCAGAGCTGGGCCACCGGATCACCGCTCCAAGCCTGCCGTGACAGCATGGTTCAACCCCTGAGCTGCCCTGGAATGGAGCTGATGACATTCAGGTTGGGCATCTAAATAAGACCCTCAGGGGCAGACATCAAAATCCTTATCCTTGGACTCAAAACCCAGACCTCTGCTTCTGAAAAAAAAACAGTCCGTGAAAGAAGTCCCACCTTCATTCACTCCTACCCAAACTTTAGGTACCTCTTACAACCTATGGCTTTGAAAATCACCTGTTTCATGCTCAGAACGTGCCCTCCTACCGCTTGAGACGAGTTCACCCTTCACGCAGAGGTAACGAATCCCAGAACAGAGAGGAGGCACTGAACAGCTCGCCCTGAGCTGGCTCTGGTTGAACTCGACGTGGAATAGTGCAATCAGCTCTGGACATCCCCATCAGAAAGGTATTGACACACTGGAAAGAGGTCAAAGAAAATGAGCAACCTTAGGTTGAAGGCTGGAGGAACCAAATCGTGAGGAAAAGGACCTCCTTCTCTCTCTCAGATAGTCTAATGAACGTTAAAGCCATCCATATATTGTATCCTCCATTCTCTATTGTGCTCCGTCTCGTGTTTCAGCAGATAGCATCTCTAGGTCTGTGCTGCACCATGAGGAAAAATTAAGACAGCTGAAGAGGAAAAAATAAGGAAACGAAATATATAGAACTTGACTAAGTAGCACAAGCAGAAGGAAGCACCATAAGCTAAAAAATATTTGAAGGGAATAATCATATGGAATCATGCAAGGAGGAAGAGCGAGAAGCAAAGAGTAACATTTGAGAGGGAATAATCAAACAATATCAGAAAAAACATTTTGATAGAGAACCTTGTCACATGGTGGCCTAAGCTAAACCAACTCATCTTACTATTCGTGGTTCTGTATAATGATTGCAGTTGGGTAGAAATTACTGTATATACCTAGCATAACAAAATGGATTCTTAGGCCGCGTCCAGATGAGTGCTGATGTTTGGTTCCCCAGGGACAAGTAGCAGCGGACGCCTTGTGCTGTTGCTGCTTGTCCCTGGGGAACGCTTGTGCCTGTGCATGCCCTGGCATGGGGCAGGTTACCCCAGGTGGGGTAGGGAAGACTGGGGCCAGCACAGTTGCTGGCCCCAGCAGTCTCACCTGGGGGCTGGGGACGCTGCAGCCATGGTGCTCCTGCAGGTGGGAGCCTGGCCGGCAGCTGGATTTTGGCTCTGGCTGGCCAGGCTCCGGTTTTGGGGAGCGTGCACTGGGTCTCCCTGGGTCAAAAAAAACCCTCATGCTGCAAGGCAGCAGCACAGGGAATGCCTGAATGTGCAGTGTGGCAGCACAAATGGGTCTGCGATGCCACATAACGCATGACCATGTCCATCTGGACGTGGCCTAGGAGTTGTTCAAGCAAAAGAACAGCTCATGTCCACTCTATACCTACTTTGGCACTGTGGCATCAGGAGTATTTCCAGAATCATGATTCTACTACAAACCAGCTGCAATGTTCTCCCTAGAGTAATGAAAAACAGCCCAGCTTTTTATGAGCCATACCAATCTACTTTATTGTGCATTACTGAACAACCACGGTTGCAAAGACCCACTCACTAAAACAAAGGAGTAGATGCAATATTATATAAGCTCTCTGAAAACTGAGAGGAGGTCTCAAGCAATAATTTAATTACATTTTTTCCCTGTGAGCTACACCATATATGTCAAAAATTGCTTTAGTTTTTTTGGGAAAATAATTTTAGTTTGTGCCATACTGGGTATATTGGGCATTTTTCTCATCTATACCTCTAAGGTACATTCAAATGTGTAAAAAATCCATTTTCTCTCCTAAATATATAAGATGCTAAGAAGCCAGGATTCTACCTCAAAATGGTTAAAAACAGCCAGCTAAGTATTGCCAACAGGCAACAGCTGCTTTAAATTTAAGGAGGCAGATGGGCCATTTTGTGGAAAATAGACCTATAGCATAACTAGCCACAAATGCAGTACAGCCCACTTGTTTCAGCACACCAAAGACTAACCCCATATTTACCCGGCAGCATAACATACACTGTTTGCTGCGATCCATCTGTTCGCCTAAGATAAGCGCTGTCAAGGCTGTTCAGCATTTGCATAGGAGATCATGAAAGAACACCTACAGCTATGGCTGGGTCTGTGAAAGCATTCCCCCACCCTACTCCACTAGTGACAAGAATGGTGTAGGGATCATCTATGCAGCTTGGCCCTAAAAAATGCAGGTGCCCTGTCTACACTAGTTCTGCCTTATTGCTGTGTCCATGGAGCTTCCATGATGGCAGTGCAAGGATGGAAAATGTCTGTCCAAGGTGTAGTGCAGACACAGCGTTGGCATTAGTGGGTCAGTAGGTAACGGCGATTCTCTTCAAGTTACCATCCCCGAGTCAATTCACCAGGGCAGCGTTAAGAGGTGCGGCTCTGCTAGGGGTGCTGCCTTTTGGACAAAACGCAAAAGCCACATCCCTGCCAGTTTATGGGCATTAGAATCCCACGTCCCTTTTTGTGAGAGCCAAGTGCTAATCTTTGAACTATGACTTGGCCAAACCAAAAGTAGATTATGTCTTTACCCAAGAAAAAACCCGGGGGTCTTTTTTTTTTAGCTCTTGCCCCAAATTTGGCTCCTGGCAGGACAGAGAAGTCTCTGATCCACATATCAAACCAGATTAGCCAGCACAACTAAAATTATAGGTTAATGCTGAAGTGCTATTCACGTTCAGATTGGGAAATCCACCTACCTTCCAGAGTGGATGCAGAGTAATTAACTCAGCTTTCCCAGCCCTATCATAATCAGTCCTGGACAGTATGTTCTTGCTATCTACCTCCTCCCGTCTGCTGCCTGGGTAGCCACCTACCAGGTTATATAGATGTGTTCAGCACTTAAAGTCCATGCTGCAGAGAGCCTTCAGTTTTGGCAACATTTCTATTGCATCTCTACAGCACTTGAATAGTGATAACATGCAGGAAAATATCTGCTGGCTGACCAGAGGCTGACACACAATTTCTGGTGGACTTTCCAATAGAGATGGGACCTTTACAGCAATGATTTCAATGATGTCTTGGACTAACAAAATCTCAGCTTCGAAGGATAGTGCTCACTTTATCCTTCCCCACATTTCCTCCTTTCAAACTGAAGATGTGGCAGATAAGGCATCTCTTACATCCCTGGTTCTCCTGGACCCAGTCCCAGTTATCAGAGGTGCATTTTCTGACACTGACTGGGCACGTCTACATGCGCGCATTTACTGCGCAGTAACTGACTGGGCATGTCCATGTGTACTGCACAGTAAATATGGTGACTTATGCCGACTTGAGCATAAATTTGATACCTGTATCATGCAGGTATCAAATTTATGCCTGATTAGTTACTGCACAGTAATGCATGTGTAGACATCTTACTACGCAGTAACACTGTGTGTGGACTGACTTGGGACTAATTTTAGTCCCAAGTCAGTCCACACACAGCATTAATGCACTTTAACAGCTGCACGTGTAGATGCTGGCCTATTCCTGTTTACTGCACAGTAATTTACTGTGCAGTAAATTTAAGCCAGCGTAAATGCACATGTAGGCATGCCCACTGTGTGTCTCATTCCTGGCTAATGTGCTCTTCCTCCTCATGAAATGTTGTGCAATATATACAGCAACATAACACACGATGGCATCCAAATGGGTGTGTAGGCAGTGCCACGTTCCTTCAGCTGGCCAGATACACATTCCACCATCCTTTTGCAACTGCACCGTGTGCACCCAGAGGCTGACACAATTTCTGTATCATGCAGGTATCAAATGTACACCCGATTAGTTACTGCACAGTAACGCACGTGTAGATGCCTTACTGTGCAGTAACTCTCTGTGTGTGTGGACTGACTTGAGACTAACTTTAGTCCCAAGCCAGTCCACAGACAGCATTAATGTGCTTTAACAGCTCCACGTGTAGACACTGACCTATTCCTGCTAACTGCGCAGTAATTTACTAGAACATACCGAACCACAGGTGATTCACTATATTGGGTGGTGGGCTATGACATCTAGTACTCAGGAAGGCCAGCCAAGATCTTACCTTGGCTAATATGATGACTTTTATGCAGATGTCTAAACTGCTGTTGAATCCAACTGTGCTCCAAGGACCCTGGAGAATGGAATGTACTATATAAATTAAGATCATTACCACAGATATTTTCCTCAGCAGACTGTAAATTTGGAATTCATTTTCCACCTCATTTCCATGAACACTTCATAAATCATTTATGGAAGTGTAAAAGTGTCTTGTCACTCCATGTTTAGCTGTTTCTTCTACGAGTGTTTACGGGGGTTGTGATAGCTACAGACTCATCTCTGTGCCCTTTTCCCTGCCAATGATCCCGCCTTTTCTCTTGATACGTTGTCCCCCCCTGACCCCGCAGACACCTCTTTTGCTGTTTTTTATGCTGCCTCTTATATGTGGGGGAACCCCCACCCCCTAACAACTTCCCAACCAAATCTCTCTTCTTCAAGTCCCCTTGTTAGCCCCAGTTGTACTACAGTGCTCACAATATGCAAACCCTTTTATTCTGTGCCTCCTTCCTCCTACTCGTACATGTTTTGGATGCCCTGTCATGCCTTAATCCCCATTTAGGCTGCATTCTGTCTGGGGCGGGAACTATCTTTTATGTCCATACAGCACGCAGCAAAACAAGGCTCTGATCTTGTGTCGCTTATTTAATTAGTCACAAGGGGCATATCTATGCCGCCTTCTTCAGAGGTGCCTGGGCATAATAGTAATATATCAATAATAAGAAATTATTAGGTTTCACGTCAATACTTTTCATTGTTTCATCCTTGGGTAAGTGGCAGTAGGTACTTGCAGTTCTGCAGTTTCTATTCCTGGTAGTAGACACTCTTAGTGCCATTTGCATTTCACGCACACTGTCCCGTTTTCCTGAACTGTGGTAGGAACAAGAGGTCTCATCCTGGGCAGAAGTCCCAGGTGGGAAAGCACTGCCTTGTCCCATGAAATAGCCATTTAGCACCTGTGCCGCTCTCCAGGATGTCACGCAGACAAAACAGCTTTGACCACAGACCGCAGCAACCACCTCACTGCTCAACACACAGCTGTGATCCCATAACCACGAAACTTAGGGAACTCCGTTAACTCCTGCGTGTTGGTATTTTGCATCTGACATGGGTCTGGCTTGGTCCTCCCTAGAGGAGCGTGCTTTGGCATCCCTCTTGGCATGCCATTGCCATTTCATACCGAGCACACCGCAACAGGCTGGCTAGTGCTCGGGAACAGGAGTGCTCAACCTCCAACCAACGGGTCGAATGCGGCCCACGGGGCCATGCCGTCCTGCCCATGGGGCACCCCACGGGTCTGGAAATTCGGTGGCAGTGACATTAATGCTGCCACTGCTTCCCCCCCACAATTTCCACACCGTGGGGAGCCCTGCAAGCTAGATGACATGGCTCCCTGCGCCAGATTGTGTCAGCACCCAGGTTACTCTGCAGTCAGATCCAGCATGCGGGTTTGTCCTGGATTGCACCCATGGAAAGATCTGGATGCTGATCATCCCACACTGGATTTGGCCCGTGGACTAATCCCATCTGCAGGATGTGGCTTTGTGTGTCTAAAGCCCATAGGCGCTACATTGGGCACGATGCATCTACAGCTGTGTAGGTGCTACACTGAGAACCAGGCATGTCTAAGGTCGCGTAGATCCTACATCGGGACCCCTGCGTGTCTAAAGCCCATAGACGCTGCGTTGGGCACCATGCTATGCACGTCTAAGGTTGTGCAGATGCTACATTGGGACCCTTGTGTTTCTAAAGCCCATAGACACTACATTGGGCACTGTGCTATGCATGTCTAAGGTTGCATAGATCCTACATCGGGACCCCTGCGTGTCTAAAGCCCATAGACACTACATTGGGCACTGTGTATGCACATCTAAGGTTGTGCAGATGCTACATTGGGACCCTTGTGTTTCTAAAGCCCATAGACACTACATTGGGCACTGTGCTATGCATGTCTAAGGTTGCATAGATCCTACATTGGGACCCCTGCGTGTCTAAAGCCCATAGACACTACATTGGGCACTGTGTATGCACATCTAAGGTTGTGCAGGTGCTACATTGGGACCCTTGTGTTTCTAAAGCCCATAGACACTACACTGGGCACTGTGTTATGCATGTCTAAGGTTGCGTAGATCCTACATTGGGACCCTTGTGTCTCTAAAGCCCATAGACACTACACTGGGCACTGTGTTATGCATGTCTAAGGTCGTGTAGATGCTACATCGGGACCCCCGCGTCTCTAAAGCCCGTAGATGCTACATTGGGCACTGTGTATGCATATCTAAGGTCACATAGATCCTACATCGGGACCCCCGTGTGTCTAAAGCCCATAGACACTACATTGGGCACTGTGTATGCATGTCTAAGGTCACATAGATCCTACATGGGAACCCCCGTGTGTCTAAAGCCCATAGACACTACGTTGGGCACTGTGCTATGCATGTCTAAGGTCGTGTAGATGCTACATCAGGACCCCTGCATCTCTAAAGCCCATAGACACTACATTGGGCACTGTGTATGCACATCTAAGGTTGTGCAGGTGCTACATTGGGACCCTTGTGTCTCTAAAGCCCATAGACACTACACTGGGCACTGTGTTATGCATGTCTAAGGTTGCCTAGATCCTACATTGGGACCCTTGTGTCTCTAAAGCCCATAGACACTACACTGGGCACTGCGTTATGCATGTCTAAGGTCGTGTAGATGCTACATCGGGACCCCCGCGTCTCTAAAGCCCGTAGATGCTACATTGGGCACTGTGTATGCATGTCTAAGGTCACATAGATCCTACATGGGGATCCCTGCGTGTCTAAAGCCCACAGACACTACATTGGGCACTGTGCTATGTACGTCTAAGGTCGCATAGATCCTACATCGGGACCCGTGTCTCCAAAGCCCATAGACACTGCACTACCTTGCACATCTAAGGTTGCGTAGATCCTACACTGGGACCCCCGCGTGTCTAAACCCCGTCGATGCCACACGAGGAGCTGCGTGCACCTAAATCCCGTGGGTTTTCTGGTGGGCTCCCCGGCCGCCCGCCGGCCGGCCCGCAGGCCGCGACCTCCCCAACATGGCGGCGGCGGCAGCGAGGGCCGGGCCGGGCCCCCCCCATGATGGCGGCGGCGCGGGCCCTGACGCCGTGCGTCGCCCTCCCTTCCCCCTCCCGCCCTCCCCCCCCCCCGGCCTCCTCCCGCCGCGGCCGCTGGTCCCCGCCTCTCCCGCTCGGCGCTCGCCATTGCGGCGGCGGCGGCGGCTGAGGGCTCGCGGCGCCGCGTCCCCCGCTGCGGCCCCCGGCCCGGCCCGGCCCTCGCGCTGCCCCGGCCTCGCGGCCTCCTCCCTCCTTCCCTCCCTCCCTCCTCCTCCCCGGCCCGGCCCGGCCGCACGGCGCAGGCCCGCTGCAGCGCAGCCGCTCTGAGGTGAGTGTCCTACCGCGCAATCTCCCAGCTCCTCCAGCCCCGGCGCAGCCGCAGCAACGCGGGCCCCGCCGGCCCAGGCTCCCCGCGCCGGCAGCCCCGCACCCGGCTCGGCTCGGGGAGGCCGCGCCAGGCCCGGCTCGGCTCAGCTCGGCTCGGCTCGGCTCGCATCGGGGTTGGGGGAGGGGGAGCAGGGCCCGGCCTCGCGCCGCGGGCGTGTGACCCCCTGATCCGGGGGGGGGGAGGTGCGTGGCCCCCGGGGCCGGGGTGAGGCGGGGGGTGCCCCCCTGATGCAGAGTGGGGGGGAGAGGGGTCTGCCCCCCGGATCCGGGGGACGCATGCAGGTGTGTATCCCCTGGGTACAGGGGAAGGCAGGGGTTGTGTCTGCCCCCCTGATTCGGGGTAAAGTGGGGGGGGTAGGAAAGGTGCGTGCCGTCTTGATCTGGGGTAAGGGGCAGGGCGGGAGACGTGTGTGGCCCCCTCATCCGGGCTCAGGGAGAGGGCAGGGGCGGCTGCCTCGTCTTCCCCGAGACCTGGGCGCTGGCTGACCCCGCGGAAGTGGCTTCGGAGCCAGGCAGGGGCCGAAGCACATGGGTCGCGTCGACCGAGCGAGCCCCTGGGTGTTGCAGCTCCCGGCGGCGGCGGCGGCCGTCACAGAAATCCCCGTGCGCTTTGAGGGGAGCTGGCAGCGAGCGGAGGGAGCATGGGTGGGTGAGATCTAGTGCCCTCCCCTCCCACATACGTGTGGCCTGGGCTAAGTCCGGGGCAGGTTGCTTTGCCGGTGTCTGATCCTTCCCCACCTTTTGGAAGTCCAGCACCTGGTTCCTGCAGCCCAAACAGCTTTGGTGAAGGGGATGCAGATGATATTTGGGGGGGGTCAGCGGTTTGATCTTGGTGGGGCCGGGGCATTGCTGGGACAGAGAAGATGGCTTAAAGGTTGCTGATCAACAAAGCGTTTTCTTGTATTCAAAGGGGAATTTGAGCTCCTTCATTTTTTCCGCTGAGTTTGTACAGCCCCACCAGCACAGCGGGGCCTGGTCCATAATTGGGACTCGTAGGTTGTACCGATAACAATTGCAGAAAAAAAAATGCTCCGCTCCGAAGTTTTAATTCGTCCAAGATCTCTCTTTTTTTTTTTTTTTTTCAAATAACTACTCGCAATTTCCTGTTCAGAACATGGGGAGACTTTTATTTTCACATTTCTGATCTTTTAATCTCTCTTGCTTTTTGCTTCATCCATTGTGCCCTCCTCTGTCGGTTCTAGTGTGTCTGACTCTCATTTACCGTATGTCTTGAAGTTTGGTTTTTATTTAATTATGACAGACTTACTAGCGTTGCAAACAACCGGAGGAATGTGGCCTTATTCTCTCTTCTCCCCGGTTTTCAGCACAAGGAGGGTGTTTTAGTTGTTGTGGCTGTGTGCGGTCGTATGGTTCTTAGCATTTCCTATCTGACATCACGGCTGATTCTTCTCACCCTTACGTCAGCTAGTACTTCAGCGAATGCACTTGTTTTCAAGCATATTGCCCCGGCGTGAGACTTGCTCACTTTTAAAAACCTTTACATTGATTTATTTTTCAGGGCCTGACGCTGGGAAATAATCCCATTTGACTCGAGATCTCCTTCACCCCCTGACTTTGACAGCTCCGTTGTGCAAGCTTAGTAAAAGTCAGGAAGTGTCATAATTAGAGTTGCCCCCAGAGCTTTGCTGCTGGCCTTTGTGCACATGCGTTGTGATGCCACCCCTAATTATATGATTGTGTTCTGTTTTTCAAATAATTAGGTAGGTTTTTTCCCCCCCTGCAGCCTTAGACTCATTGATGACGTATCTTGCGGAGCTGCATAAAGCAGTTTGCACTAGAGCCCACACATGCCTATGCAAAGCGTGTGGTGGATGAGGCGAGGGCTCCTTCAAATCCATACCTCTGCCATGAATAAAGCAAGATGAGAAGAGCCCTACTTTGTTTAGCGTGTGCTTTATGAGGGTGCAAGCAGCCTCACGTATTTGGAATAGCATTCACCTTTTATGAAGTGTCTGTGATGCACAGGGAATGAGGCATGGCTTTTGCAGTTTGAGGTACCATTTATTGGCTATAAATATTTCCTAAGGTTTTTTGCCCTCTTTGTAGCTGGGTTATTGCATGTGCATGTACTACATACCTGCCTTTGGCTTGCAGTGTTGCATGAATGCTGAGAATATTGCTGTTGTGCTAATTGAAGTGTCTTAGCACGAGGTGTGACACGAAAGTGGTGCTGAGTGGGTGCTCTCTCATAGGTGACGTGGCCTTAGGCCCGCTCTCTGCTAAGAGGGCTTTGTCCGTAGAGTAGCTTTTGGACAGGTGCATGTAAGGTGGGCACCTGATTATTTTAGACCTGTGCTCTTGTCAGGATGACTTACTGTTTTGCCCACAAGCAAAACGAACCATGCCAGCAAAGTCAGTCATGCACAGGTTTGCCAGTTGGGAGCTGCAGTTCGTCAGCAAGAGTTTGCAGTGTAAGCCTGTCCTTGGGAGAATCCGGCTACAGTGGACTCGGGTTATTTTGCTTCTGAATGAGCGCCTGCCTTAGGGTTTAAACTAAGTGAACTGATGCGTTTTTATGTCACACCTGGCTTAATTTTCTT
Source organism: Alligator mississippiensis (assembly GCF_030867095.1). NCBI lineage: Eukaryota > Metazoa > Chordata > Crocodylia > Alligatoridae > Alligator > Alligator mississippiensis. The sequence continues at coordinate 5,198,504 of NC_081827.1, forward strand.
GACTTTCAGAGAAAATGAGGCTTGGAAGGGACCTCAGGAGGTCACATCTACTCCAACCTCCTGCTCAAAGCAGAACCAACCCCAACTACATCATCCCAACCAAAGCTTTGTCTAGCTGGGCCTTAAAAACCTCCAAGGATGGAGACTCCACCACCTCTCTGGGTGACCTGTTCCAGTGCTTCACCACCCTCCTAGTGAGAGAGTTTTTCCTAATACCCAACCTAAGCCTCCCTCCCTTTCCTAAGTGTCCTCTTGGAGGCAGGTCTTCACACTAACACACGTCTACACTTGGAGACTCTGAACATTTTGGTGCTAGAGCCATGAATGACTGGTACCGCCTGCGATTGGGGGGGGCACCATGGCAGCAAGCGGGGACTGCCCGCAGCTGTCGGTGGCAAGGGGGAGCGAGGACCACCCGCAGAAGCTGGCAGTGGCTTTGGCGACAGCCAGTCTCGGGGAGCCACGTGCCCCTCTGTGCCCCCCCGTGCGTCGTCTATGGCTAGAACTCTTTAAAACAGTTACAGTTTTTAACATTTTTCAGTCACTCAAAGGGTGCTTTGAGGTATTATCCTCCCGTCCACTTTTTAAAAAAAAATCTAAATTATCGTTGTGCAGAAATAGTGTTTGGCAAATTTCAATCCCATAAGGGAAAGTTTTGGAAAACTGTGAATGACTTCAAAGTGTAGCAGCTGTGACTGCAAGCCCTTAAAACTGCTCAGACTGTAAATATTGCTTGTGTTCACACTTTCTTAGGATGCATCCATGCACTCGGTAACAATCTGAAATATTTCCACCAGTTCTTACTTGTCTCTCACTTACCCTTCTGTCCAGCAAGGAGTGTTTCATGTTCTCTCTCAAATATATATATATTTTTTTAATCCCCTCCCTTAAGAAAGCCATTGAAAAAAGTGACAGAGTTGAGTGACTCTACAGTGTTCCTGTTTCCTTTTTTACCAAAGTAGTTGATGTAGATTTGGATGCAAGGCAGCATGTGGCAGCAAAGACTCATTGTTGCTGGTGATACTCAATGTGAGATGAGTTTTTGATATGACCTTGAGTCTTGCTTGGTACCTTCTTTGGTACTATTTCTAAAGATTTTTTTTAAAACCAAGAATCCAAAAAAAATACTACAACTTGATAAAAATTTGATTTGCTTTATCCAATAAAGAACTTAGTTATTAATAATCATCCAGTCCTTTAAAATATCCAATACTGGTTTTTTCTAAATCTGGATCTGGGGTGAGGCAGGAGAGACATGTTGCCTGGGAGCAAGATAGTTTTCTCCTTGTGTCTTCTTCCAGATCCCTAAACTTGCTGCATGTTCAGCAGCTACTTTCTTGGCATCGTTTTAAATAAATGTTGAAAATCTGCTCTTTGGTTTTGCTTTGGATCTTTGGTATGCTTAGCACTATTTATTCTGTATAGGTGGTGGCTTAGGGTTTGGTTTTGTTTTGTTTATTTTTATAAATGGAGAAGTCACTTAGACCCTAGAGTCAAAGATTTGTTGCGGCTGTCTTACTATCCCAGATTCAACTTCATTAGCTGTTCAGGAAATAGCAGTTAAATATATTTGCCTAAAATTAGAATTGTTTACAGCCAGTTGCACAGCAGTGTAAGCAGTGCGAGGTTTGCACTTATGCCAGGTTAATTTAGTCTCTGTACCACAAGTTTATCTTCCTCGTGAAGGGCTGTGTTGCTGGATGAGACGCTTTTCCCATAGATTTTCAAAGACCTGGAAAATGCGGAAGTGATGGGTAGACTTTTGTGTGCCGAGAGATGTTTCATCCCTTATTTTTGTGAGCTTTTCCAGGGGATTTAACCCATCCTTTCCATGACTTTGGACACATCTGCTCTCATAAAGTACCAATTGAAGTTCTTCCAGAATTCCTAGATTCTCATCTCACCTTGTCCTTTGGCCATTTACCTTGGGTGTATAATTGTGTGTCATTTATTATCCTTAACGGCAAGCCTCCCCTTATTAACTCTAGCTTTCTAGGACAGACTAATATAATAAAAAAAAGGTGTACATCACCACAGTATTCAAGTAATAGAAGATAAGACGTTCAACTGCAAGTTTACAGGTTTGAGTTGCAATCTTCATTAACACCCATGCAATTAGTTCCCAGTCCATTTCCATGTGACGTTACCTGTCTCTTCCACCCATGCTTCAGCTATCTCTTCGCTTCCTCAGATACAGGCATTTGGATTATATCTTCCCTGGGACATCTTAGCGGTTGGATCTTAGTCTTACACATACCTTTTTTTTTTAAGAATATCTTTTTTGTCTCCTAAAATTCCAAGGTTGGTGAGAAAATGCTTTTGTTGGCTTTTCTTAACTCTGCTCCTATTTAATTCTGCTCATCTTGCCTCCAGCCTGCTCCCATGCATTCACACCTTCTTTTATTCAAGGGCAATCTTCCCATCCTGCTGCAAATTACTGCCCTGCCCATCAGCGTACCATATAAAACACTTTTTCCACAAACAATTTTGGCAACAATCCACTAATGAGATAACAGCGTGCATTCTCTCTCCATCTGCAGAGAATTCATTCCCTTTTTTTTTTTTTTGGAGACTGGATCTTCATAGCTGCATAAAGTGATTTGATTTCACTTCTTGGATATAGTCTGCCTTTTAACTATGCGTCTACTAGCCCATAATTTTAATATAAATAGCTGCAGGTTTTGGAAAGATTTTTTTTTCTGCAAACCTGATTTACGTCTACTATAGAGGGGCCTTCTGTCAAACTTCAGGAAATAGTCCCCGGCATTGACAGACTTTGTAGAAGCCTGGGATTGAAACATTGGGGTTTTTTTGTATTTTCCTGTAAGATGTGGTGGGGCTTAACTCATTGGGCTTGTATGTTTGTGAAATGAGGAATATCTCTTGTAATAGTGAAGCCTGAATGCATGAAAGGTGGGCATGGGATGTGTGCTCGTACTGTGTAAGTGCTAAGTCAGCTTTACTTGGGTTTTGTTCCAGCATTCATATTTAGTTCCTTTCTTAAGGATAATTCCCCCTTCAATGAGTAATGGAGCACGATTCTGTGTACTGAAGTATAAAAACAGGTGTACACTCAGTAAGGAGCAGAGACACTGGTGAGTGCATTCTGCTCTGCTCGCTGCAAGGCTCACAAGTCCTGCTTCCTCATTTAAAATGATTTTTTGGGTCTTGATCACCTTGTTTCTAATGAGGATTGTATGTACGGGAAACGTGCCAGTTTTTCGCTTGTGCCTAGTGAGACATGTAAATAGCAAAAAACTCATATACCTAAAAACAAAGGATTGTGAAAGACTTGGGAGTCAACTTTTCAGTGTATTGTACAGTTTTTGAACATGGTCCCAAAATGTATCCATTTTCAAATGCATTAATTAAATGTATGTTCCATCCTAAATTTGTCCAGCTGTGGAGTATGTTCTGCCTTGCACCTCCAGGGAATGAGAAGTCCAGTCTAGAAGAGTTTTTGGTACCTGGTTCTCTCCCCTTGTTGCATAATGGTATTGTTAATCAAACTCCATTATGGCTTCTGTGCTTCCCCAACGCTAATTAATCTATGTTAAAATCCATTCAAAAGCTACGCCCCTGAAGTGATGCATCACTTTATATTGCAACATCTTTATTTGGGAATGGAGTATACGTGTATTCTGCTCCCCTTAGTTTTGTGTCACCAGCTACCTTCTAGCTCCTTTTCTTGAAGGAAACTGGGTTTAGATGCTCCGCTTCTCACTATCCACCAGTATGTTTTAAGCCCCAGTCAGCCTACTTGCCCTGGGCAAATGAAGTGTGTTGTGTTGCCTCTTTTCCCCTCACCAACACTTTTTTTTTCTGCAGTACCATAAGTGTACATGGCAATTTGCTGATTAATTAACCAGATAGGTATTTTCCCTGGAAAGGAATCCGAACTCGTGGTAGAGGCAATATCTTTTGTTAGACTAACTAGATTTTTGCAAATAAATAATAAAAGATATCACCTCCACCACAAGTTCGGATTCCTTTAGCCCCTAGACCAGTACGACTACAACTTGGATTCCCTGGAAAGTAAATTTGTATGGTTTTACTCTTATAATATGGAACAAATGTAACTTGTTCTCTGGAGGGAGGAAGAAATGATAATACAAATTATTTGCTGCTATATTTTGCATCTGGAGAATTCTAGCATACTGAATACCTGGCATACTTTTTCACGGTAAAGACTGACCTCTCATGGTAGCCATGTGTCTTCTAGCCTCCTTGAACCAAGAAAAGACCCAATTGGGTGGTGACTGAGTGGGTCTGAAATCTATTTAGCTGGTCCAATAAAAGATATCACAGTTACCCAAATAACTTTGTCTGCCTATGTCCTTAGACCAACACAAGTACAGCCAACAACTCTGCAGTCTTAACAGCATTAGTACAACTGGGTTAGCCCCAAATGTTTTCGGATCAGGGAAAGTGTCAGCCCCCGGTAGAGTAGTACTCTCTAAACTCCTACCAGTATTGTGTCCCTTCCATCCCAACACAGAGACAAAGCTGGAATAACCAAGTTTCGTAAAAAAAAAATATTAATAGAAATTTGATGTTATTTATAACTTCGCCTCTTCTTCTAACAGATTCTTTCAGCAGCTTTTAAATCTGGTGCGATTTGCATGCGTATGTGAAATTGTTGCATGATCCAGTTTCATTCAAGTCCCGGTTGAAGGGCAGCCCCATTCACCAAATCTTTGTCTGTTCTGGAAGAAAACAGAAAATGGCCGAGCCATTGTTTACATGAAGTGCTTGCACTGCTTCAACTTCTGCATCTTTTACCCTCGTGACATTTTGCTTGCAGTGAAAGCTGGTGAATCTTTTAGAGGAGCTGCAGGCGCCAGTTTTACTAGCAAGCTCAGCTCTAACCCTGCAGGATGTAAAGCTGCGAACTTGGCAGAAGCCCGGCTTGCCCAGGATGCCTGCTGTCATCTTTAGAGAAGCAGCTTGTAGCCTCTCTTCCCCACATCTTTGAAGGAGGTTAGCTGACCCACTTTCCCAGTCAGCCTTGCTGCTCTTGAACTACAGGAAGTCGTCTAGAGAGTACCTGCCCTGCCTCTCCTTTCTCACGTTCTTTTTAGTTTTTGCTGACAAGTGACTGAGCTGCACCGCAGTCTGAACCTGCAGGGACGGCATGATGTCTGAGACCACTAGAAAAAACCCTTGCCCCATAGATTTTGTGCAACAAACCCACAGCTCTATTTTTTTCCTCCTGTCTTGTTCTGATAGAATTGGAAGAAGCAGGGCTGGAAGGGACCTCCACCGGTCATCCGGGCCAGCCCCCTGCCTGGGAACAGCCTCATCCCAAGCATCCTATACAAATCCATTGTCCAACCCCTTAGCTACCCAGTCAATCCTGTCCCAACACAAAACATAACCATAACCCCCTTAGGGATATGTTGACTTAATCCTATAATCTGTTTTGAAAACTTACCTTCTTTATGAAGTATGTATAATTAGTTTGCTTGTTTTTGAAGATATCCTTCCCTGGGATCCTGGTTTGTGTTCATTTGTCTAGAAACAGCACATACATTTTTTCCCCTTTTCTTCTCCTAGATAGTCCCTGAGGTTTAGCTACCTTGAAAGCAGGCAGTTTGAAGGCTTTGGCATGGGGGGAGGAACAGAAGCAAGGTGGTGGGGGAAGGGTATGAAGGAAAATGAACAGTTAATTGTTTCCCTAATGCATCTAGTAACAACTTTTCTGGCTGGTGTGTACTGCCTTTGCTCCGTCATCCTTGTAGTTGCTCCTGTGGCTGGAACCGTTGCTCACTACTTCCAAGTCCTAGATTAGCTGATGACTCTGCATACAAACTGTACCTCTTAACTATGCTGATGCAGTCCAAAGTTGGTACAGGGCTTCCTTCAGTAGTAAGGTGTAGCTAACTCCAGTGTGGAGTAAAACATACCTGCATGAGGCATTAGAGGGTATGGGCAGATAAACTGGTTACTGCAAGATTAAAGGGGGCTGGGATTTATCACATCACCTGTGCTGCCATAACTGGCCATGTGCATACCCCTACCTCCTGAGGTAGGAGGAGGTTAAATGAAGGAGGGCTAAGTGACCCCTGTTTAGCTTACCGCAGGGTAAGAACGTCTGTAGGGCAGTTAAGCACAGAGGAGCTGACATGCAGTAAATCTTCACCACCTTTTACCTCCCTGTAACTAGGTCTGTCATGCCTCTCTAGTGGTTGCAGGGATTATGATTATCATGGTGACCGTATCATGCCGACTGAACAGCTGGACTGGGTTAGAGCCTGTGTGTTGACCGAGTCTAGGTGTGAAGGAAGCATGTCGGTACAATCGTCTAATGTAGATGACGCCTGCTGTCTTTAGCATGTTAAATTGGTTGAGTTTGAGCACGGGTGTCGAACTCTTCCCCAGGCTGGGTATGTACCATGGGACCAACTGTGGCAGGTCTAGTGGCAGCAGTGAGGGTCCGGGGCCAGCGGTGTGGGTCCAGGGGTGACAGCAGCTGTGCAGAAGCAGGGATCAGGCAGCAGTGGTGCAGGTCGGGCAGTGGCAGCCCTTGCTTATAGCTCTCACTTGCCCTCTTGCTGCTGACAGCCACAGGAGCCCAGGGACCCTGAAATCTATAGCAGGTGATACCGCACTAATCCTGCCCCCCATCTTCTGGTAGCCCACTGGACTACTGGCAGTCTGGGTGGAACAGTTCTGTGGACTGAATCTGGCCATACGTTCGACACCCCTGAATTATTGTTGTGGAGCCTAGGCTTTCACTTGGCCAGTTTAGTGCATGTTGAAGGCAGGGGGCTTCATATGCCAGACCTTCACGCTTGCACGGTAAGTTCGCACGCTTAAATCCTAGGCTAGACACAGGCATGGCTGCCACCCCCCTCATTCAGATCCCCCCTTAAAACACTTCTATTGTACTTTTTGGTGGTAGTCCATCACAACCACTAATCCTCTCTCTATAAAAGCGGATTAAAACCAGGAACGTTTGCACCTTAATTCAGCTAGCTATGGCTGCACTCTGTTGTGTTGTGGATGATAATCCTGTTGGGGGAAAGGACTGTGCCGTTGCACAGTGCCAAGAATGCTGTCACCAATCGGCAAATAACAGATCTCAGCAGTGGCCCTTACTGGGTTAGTAATTCTTTAACAACCATTTTGTGCTAATTAAGACTGTATTGACTAGAAATGACTAACATGATTCTCTATGACTGTATGATACATAGGTCAGAGGAAAATGGTTTTATATTATTAGGATTTCTTAATGATTTTTTTTTTAAAAGATTTAACCATCAAGATAACAACATCCCTTCAGCACTACCAAATCTGGGAGAGAAATGCACTGCTTACAATGGAAAATCTACAGCCTGAGGAAGGCTGTCTCTACACCAGCCATGCAGCTGGTCCAATAAAAGATATCACACACAAATTCTTGCCTCTCAAATTTAAAGGGTTATGTAATTCCATAGGTAAAGCATGACCTTTGAGTAGCCCATTTCTTCTGCCTGTGTATGGATGTCCATGTGTCAAACAAAATCTTTTGTAAGACTGACAGCAGAAGCATATGCTCTGTCATCAATGTGTGTGTAGTATTTGGGGATCGAGTAGAGTTAGCAAGGCATATCAATGGCAGATTAGACCTTAAATGCACAACGTGGAGCTTGCACTGTCTCCTGAAAGAAAAGCATGAATGCTAAATGAGATTTCCATCCGGCGGTTTAGGATTTTGCAGTGCAGTTTAATGTCATGTTTTGGATTACATCTCCATAGATTGTTGTTTGAACTTCAAAAAAAAAAAAGGTTCCTCCCATGTGTACTCTCTCTCTCTGTCGCTCCATTTTCTTGTCTTTACATCACCGTCCTTCAAGCCCGTATGGACAACTGGATGGGGTTGGAGCAAGACTGTTCTCAGTGGTGGCAGGTGACAGAACAAGGAGCAATGGGCTCAAGTTGCAGCGAGGGAAGTTTAGGTTGAATATTAGGAAGAACTTTCTTACTAGGAGGGTGGTAAAACACTGGAAGAAGTTACCCAAAAAGATTGCGGACTTTCCATCCTTAGAGGTTTTGAAGACCTGGCTAGACCAAGCCTTGTCTGGGATGGTGTAGCTGGGGCTGGTCCTGCTTGGAGCAGGGGGTTGGACTAGACGTGACCTCCTGAGCTCCCTTCCAGCCCTCATTTTCTGTGAGTCTGTGATTGCCTTTGGAGCTGGGCAGAAGCTGCAACAAGGAACTGCATGTTTCTTTTAGAGGGCTCAGCATACGCTCCCCATTGCACTATTCCTAATTCCTGCGAGTTGGGGAGAAATCATCTTGATGTGGAGCTGTCTGCACTTGCTGTCTGCATTCATGCCAAACCTTGAAGAGGGACATTGCAGGTTGCTTTGCATCTTGTGAAACAAATGTCAAGTTTCAGAACAGTGCCTTTATAGAAAATCAATTGACGTTTCAGCAGTGAATAGCAGTTATCAGCAGTTGATGATTTTATGTGAAAATCATAGTGGTTTTCTCTCAAGTGTAGTTCCTTTCCTTAGTATGAAATGCACATTTTCTCTGCAGTGGTGTTCAATTTGTGAATTCTGGTGGAAAATTGGAAGTAGAAGGATTGCATTCTCTACAATCGAGTCTCTTGGTTCTTTTGATTTCAGACTTGGCTACATGGGAAAATTTACCAGCATAATTATACCGGTAAAATGCCTTAGCTGGGTGCTGGTGTTCCAAAATAAGAGTGCCCTTTTTCTAGTTTCTTTTGTACCACTTCCAAAACGGCATAAACTAAACCAAAAAAAGTACTTGTTTTGCACAATAAATGTGTCTGCATAGGGATTTTCACCAGTACAATTATGCCAGTACGCTTGTGTATGTAAAGAAGCCCCTTACTCATGGAAAAAATCAGAGTAATAGATTTTAGGTGTACATTTTAAATGACTTTCAGAAATAACAGAACTTTTCCATTAATAATACTGCTTCATTATTAAGGGAATTGTCTGTGCTAGCGATTCTCAACCAGGGTGCTGCAGCACCCTGAGGGGACATGAGATCCTTTTAAGGGTGCTGTGCAAGAGCAGCACCATGAGATGAGCAAATACCTTCACCTGATTCACAAGATATACCCAGGCATTTCAAAAAGGAGTCCACGGTGCCAAAAACTGTCTGACCTGTTGTGGTCTTTCTGAGTTTGTTGCAACAGGAGATCTCTTTTATTTGCCCATTGTCAAACAATGAATAAATGCTAAGAATGGCATTTTTTTGAGGGGTGCCTTGGGGCTATAAGGGTTGAAAGCCACTGATCTGCTTGGATCCTACACTTAGTTTGCATAGGTTAAAACAGCATCCAACCTTCCCCAGCATGTGAAGCCCCTTACAAATTTCGACCCTCCGTAGAAGCCATTAAAGCATGATTGATGGGTTCCACAAAGGCTGCTAGGATCTGTGATGTTGGGAGATTCAGCAACCTGTGGTTAACGGGAGGCATGAATGATATATATACATTTTTTTCTCCCTTTTAAACACAGCCAGGTTTGGCTTCAAGCGTGTATAAATTTGACATAATTAAATTACGGAGGTGGAAGCTTTCCGATGAAAATGCCCTTTCCTCTGTTCTCATTATTGTTGCTCTTGGAACAGGGAACGAGAACATGTGTTCAAGTACAGTTGTCACCCAGAAGCCTAGGGCAAGAGGCCTTCTCTGAGGTTAGAGCCCCAGACCATGTAGGGCTTAATAAATGTCAAGCAACACCTCCGATTTCACCTGGAAATGATTTCCCAAGCAGACTAGAGCACACAGTTCAGTTGTAATGTGGTCCCGTGAGTCTAACTTATCTAAAAGGTGGACAGCCGTATTATGTGCCAGCTGGACCTCTCAAGCGACTTCAAGATTAGTCCCAGAAACAGCACAAGTCTAGCCTTGATATAAAGACAGAGATACTTTGTTGGTCTCAATCAGAAGAACTGGCACAATCTTACCACCGATCACAGATGAAAGGTGTTCCCTGGTTGCAAAAGTGCTTGGGAGCAGAGGAGGCTCCAGCAGGACCCAAATGGCATGAGTTAAAATGATGTAAGTCATCATGACTTAAATCAGCATCCAGCATGACTTAAATCATTTCTGCTTTGTTATTTTCTTAAAGAACGGTTCATTCTTATTGGCTCGTATATCCATTAAAGCTTATTGATTTGAAACTAAATATAGCCCTACTATGTTTCCTCTTTTTTTCCTCACCAGGGGGGCACACTTTACCTATAGGAATTTATTGAAGCAATTCTGTAACTCAGCATACATTTAATCCATTTTGTGTGTTACATTAGCAAGTAATGAAGGATGCATTTCTTATTAGATCATTTTTTTACTTGTGATTTGTCTGTCTGCATTTGGTTAGAAGTTGGAGTAAGCCCACAAGCATCATTTAAAAATTATTTTAAGTAACTCCCCCCCAAAAAACAACCAAACAAACAAACCAAGAACTGCCATTTACTGGGTTAGACCATAGGTCTTTCTTGCCCAGTATCTGGTGTCACAGAGAGGCAGAGAGCGCATGCTGATCTGGGTCTGACCAGGTGTTTTTCCACTATTCCTCTCTCACTTGCAGCCTCCAGCATTGAAGTTGTGATGCAGAGGCCGTGCCCCTCGCTCCTGATGCCCCGTCCCTCCAAGATTGTGTCGAGTCCCTTTTTTAGTCTAGCTAAGCTATCGGCTTCCACAGCACCTTGTGGCAACAAGTTCCACGCTGTAACGGCACACGGTGTGAAAAAGAACTTCCTTTAGTTAGTTTTAAACTTTTACTACCTACTAATTTTATTTTGTGAACCCTGGTTCTTGTCTTGTGAGAGTTGGTAAATAAGAAACCCTTATTTAACTTTTCTTCACCATTTCATATTTTGTAAACCCTTATGTCCCCCTCCCTCAAGCGTCTTTCTTCTAAAATGAACAGGCCTGGCCTCTTTAGTTTCTCCTGATATGGAAGTCCCTCCGTAGCACTCACAATCCTTGTTGCCGTTCTCTCTCTACCCTCTCTAGTTCTGTTGACAGAATTAGCAGTATATGTTGGATACAGAAGAGCAAAGTAAATTTATCAAACCATCCATCCATTTAAAGCTGATCTCATTAAAAGGAGTTTTAAGTGTAGTTAATGAATTTGTTTCTGATCACTGCAGGCCAGATCTCCAAAGTACTGTATTTACTGACATACTACGCGCACCTTGTTTTGGGAATGCAGAATGAAGGAGAAACGATTTTTCTTAGAAAGACCTGCCACTGCACTGGCTCACCCAAGGCAGAGCTCTCCGGGCTGCATGGAGCAGGGATCATTAGCATCATTCCCTCCCCTCCACCTCTGCACGCCCACCAGTCAGCCAGCAGCTGCTGCGTATTTGGTAACAGCTGTGTTAGGGTTAAACCAGCAGCAAGGGGAGTGACGGTCATGATGGGATTCTCCCCCTGCTCCATATAGCCCAGGAGTTCAGCCCGATCTAAGCCAATGCCGAGCACAGCCGCCTGCCTCCATTTCAGCTCAGAAACGGTTTTGGGGTTTTTTTGCTTAAGACACATGCCCCAGTTTTGGATGGCAAGTGAAGGGGAGAAGGCATGTGGTATGCAAATAAATACGGTAGTTTAAGTTCCAGAACGGTGATACAGGCAACCCCCTCTTAGCGCTCTTAATTGCTTCCTGAAAAACTGAGCGTTAAGTGAAACTGAAAATATTTGATGACCAATGATGGCGACTGCAAGTGTTTTTAATGGCACAAGATGGCAACCATGAGTCTTATAGCAAAACTTGCTGAGCACTAAGTGAAACCAGGTATCAATTTAAAGTGAGCGTTATAGTGAAATAGCGCTAAGCAAAACAGCTTTAAGAGGTACAGTACTCCTCACTTAATGTTGTCCTGGTTAACGTTGTTTTGTTATTATGTCGCCAATCTATTGGAGAACATACTCGTTTAAAGTGTTTGGTTATAACGTTTGGCTGCCGCCTGCTAATAGGTAACTACTGTGATGTAATTGGATTCGCTTAACATCGGTTTGCTTAAAGTCACATTTTTCAGCAACATAATGATGTTAAGCGAGGAGTATTGAGAAGCATGTACTCCACAGTTCATCAAAGAGTGGCAAAATGTTATTGCTTACTAAATATCAAGCTGCAAGACATTGCAAAGCTGGTACGTGTTCTAGCAGAGCCTTGCAAGACAGATGCAAACCCTACTATCCTTGATCTCATAGAAAATGAGGGTTAGATGGGACCGCAGGAGGTCATCTAGTCCAACCCCCTGCTCTATATCTCTATATCTCTCTCTATATAAAGGCATAGCTTGCATCTCTTTATAGCCTCTCCTAGGAGGCCCCCAGTCATTTAGGATGCAGCCTCTGGTGGCTGTGTCCTGTGCCATTCCATCAAGGGAGAGAAAGCACATGAAAGAGCAAATACACTGAAACCTATTTCCTGAACAAATTTCATTATAGAGATGCTGGGTCCTAAGAGGGAAGGCCATTGGAAACCACAAGGAGTGATTTAGCAGCCAACTAGTTCTGGGGACAGCTGAAACCCTGCAGGCCTGTGTCTATCAGCCAAGCAAGGCACCCCCTGCCCGCAGAACTGCTGGATAGGAATTAGCACACTGGGATCACAAGGTGCCTGTTGGTTAGCTCTCCACAGCAGCATGTGAGAACAAAAGTGCCAGTGTGATCCTCATTGCCTAATTCAAAGCAAGCTCCACTATTTACAGTGCAGGCTTGAATCCATTAAGGGTAAATTAAATTCCAGCCGCTTGTCGACATTACAAGCAGGCTGCAAGCGGGGTGGCGCGTATGCTGCGCTGGGTAGAAAGTTCAGTGGATTCGCACTCTGGCCTTGGGGAGCTGAGGGCTAGACCACAAGGATCTGCTTCAATCAGTAGAGTCACTTCCCAACATCCTGTGGGCAAGACACGTGCTAGGCACACTGGTGACTCTGCATGGGATCCGCATGGTGTTTCAGGATTGGCGGTGGCAGCTCCCTGCTGGCTGTTATGGCAGGGAATAAATGCCCAGCAGGTTTGGGGAAGGAGGAAGTGATACCATCAGTATTCCCTCAAGCCAAATGTGGAAATCTGCCAGCCGGGTGATCTTGGAGGGGGAGTCCAGAGAACGGGTCTACTCTTCTGCATTGAATTAACGTTTCAAAGGAACGTGATGTGTATGCTGTGCCGATCCAGCAAGAACGCCATTGTCTGTTCCTTCCTCCTGTTAGCTTAATGTTTTCCCTGCTGTCGGGTTTTGTATTCAGCTGGTCGTAAGCTGTAGCCCTTTTCCCACAGGGCTCCACAGTTAAGACTGTCCAGTAGATCCATAGCCTCACTGCTGCCGGACTCTAGGATATGACTAGTCGGAAACTTGCACTCCATCATAAAATCCTAGGGTTAGAAGGGGCATCTAGGCCAATCCCCCTGAACAAATGCGGTGTCCGTTATTCCTGAAGCATCCCTGTTTGCTTGTCCAGTAAATGTCAGGGCTGCCGCAGAAAGATCTGCACCTCTGCCCTTGTGCTGCTTGCTGTACCGAGGCGTGAACGTTCCCAACAGTGATGCCGGCCGGTGACAGCACATCGCTTCACTGCTTCATTCTCAGCCATGGTTTTCCATGGAAGATGTACAGAGTCTAGTTTAAAATATCTGAATTGCAGGGCTCTTGCTGGAGCTTGGCCTGGTTATTAAAGTGAGAGGAAGGGGGGTAGTTTGGGTAATAAGTTTCCTTTTCCTCTGGTCTTGCTGTTGGTCAGGGAAGAGATCAGTTCGGTGGTATAGGGGAAGGCAGCTCAAGTCAAATTCTCATGTTTTTTTGTTAACCCCAATTAATCCTGGATATTACTCCCTCTTACAGCAGATCATGAGCAGGTGCTCACAGTTGTTAGTTCTCTTTCTTTCCACCTGGTATAATTTGTCAAACAGAGTTATCCACTCTCAAATACACCAGGCAAGCAGATCTGGACAGGTTGCAAGCAGATCTGGACAGGTTGGACAAGTGGGCAGAAAACAACAGGATGCAGTTCAACAAGGAGAAATGCAAGGTGCTGCACCTAGGGAGGAAAAATGTCCAGCACACCTACAGCCTAGGGAATGACCTGCTGCGGGGCACGGAAGTGGAGAGGGATCTTGGAGTCCTAATGGACTCCAAGATGAACATGAGCCGGCAGTGTGACGAAGCCATCAAAAAAGCCAGTGGCACTTTATCGTGCATCAGCAGATGCATGATGAATAGGTCCAAGGAGGTGATACTTCCCCTCTATCGGGCGCTGGTCAGACCGCAGTTGGAGTACTGCGTGCAATTCTGGGCGCCGCACTTCAAGAGGGATGCGGATAACCTGGAGAGGGTCCAGAGAAGGGCAACTCGTATGGTTAAGGGCTTGCAGGCCAAGCCCTACGAGAAGAGACTGGGGCATCTGGACCACTTCAGCCTCCGCAAGAGAAGGTTGAGAGGTGACCTTGTGGCTGCCTATAAGTTCATCACGGGGGCACAGAAGGGAATAGGTGAGGATTTATTCACCAAGGCGCCCCCGGGGGTTACAAGAAACAATGGCCACAAGCTAGCAGAGAGCAGATTTAGATTGGACATTAGGAAGAACTTCTTCACAGTTCGAGTGGCCAAGGTCTGGAACGGGCTCCCAAGGGAGGTGGTGCTCTCCCCTACCCTGGGGGTCTTCAAGAGGAGGTTAGATGGGCATCTAGCTGGGGTCATCTAGGCCCAGCACTCTTTCCTGCTTATGCAGGGGGTCGCACTCGATCTATTAAGGTCCCTTCCGACCCTAACATCTATGAATCTAGGTGGCAGCAGCAGGTCTTTCACTTGGCCACCGAAGTTAATGGCTGCTAGTCCCATTCATGGAGTCCTCGCCCCTCTCTGGCTCTCTCACATGGGATGGGATCCTTTGAGCTGCTCCTTTTGTGTGTGGTTAGGATTGCTCACAGATTTTATTTTGGGCAAGCTGTGCTGCAGCTGCTTTTGCAGTTTGAACGACAATTGGCCACTGCAGTTGCTACCAGTGACATTGTCACCAAAATGCAGATCATGCCTCATGGGGGTGGTGTGTGGAAAAAATCTGACTTTTCATGGAAAACATTGGAGACAAATACAGAATAGCAGCTGAACTCTTCCCGTAACTGTTGGGTTCACACTGGGTGACGAAGCCTAGATTGCAAATGCACAAGTTCCTTCCTGATGTGAGCCCTGTTAAATAAAAATCCCTGCCTCTCTTTGTCTTTGATCGTCAAAGTTAATTTGAAGAAAACGCTGTGATCAGGTGAAGCCACGCTGGATTTTAAAGAACAAGATGCAGTTATTTATTTGGGTCCACTATAAGTAGCCTATTCAAGAGGTCCCTTCCAGCCCTACTTTCCTATGGGTCTTTGACATGGATGATGCAATACAGATGTAAGCAAACTTGACTTTAAAACATGAGTTCATTCTCTGGATAGCTTCTGACATGCCCAAGACAAATGCAGATCTAGTTCCGTACCTTGAAAGCAAGAAGAACGTTTTATCGGTAACATTTTGGAGGAGACCTAACACTGGGAAAACCTGCACTCTTCACGGCCCATTTCCACCAGCCCCTTCCAAATCAGAGGTACATCTGTGTTCTCCATGCTGTTATCTCTGTTCAGTCTGGTTTTTACTGCGGGGTTTGGAGCACGTGGGGTCGGACCAGACACTGGGTATGTCAGAGCTGGTTTCAGCGCCAAGTGTCAGAAATCTCTAACCCCCCAGCCTCATCCTTCATTCAAACTCCCTTCCATTCGGAGAGTGCACGCATGTCTTTTTTATTTGAAGGAATCTGCTGAAGGAGCTGGACCCAAAAGTTAGTTTTCATTTTAAAAGGAGTCCTGAACTGGAGTGTGAAATGGGTTAGGTATTTCATGGAGTCTGGTGAGTGAAAAATGACTGAAGTAATTCCAAGTGATGGAAAGCAAATTAGATTTCAAATGCTCATCTCTAGTCTGAGACTCTCTTTCTTGATGGGCAGCATCCTCATCCCTCGCTTCTTATCACAGCAGAAGTAACACCTCTGGGAAAGAGACCAGTTAAAAATGAGCTCAGGGCTTGTCTACCTAGGGAAGTTTTACAAGTCCATTCCTTGTTCCGGCTCAGGGATATTTGTATTGTAGTAGAAGAGGCTTTTTTGATTTAGCTTTAACGAAAGCAAGACAAACTGAAGTGTGGGGGAAGTGCACTCTATCTAATTAGGTATGCAAACAGGGTTGAATTCGGTAGGGCTGTGTCAGTTTTAAAATCACAACTTGGCTACTGCCCAGCTACACAGACATGGCTTCCATCGAATGGCCTCCATTTAATTCCTCCATTTAATGACCTCCATTGAATTCATGCTGGTGTTTAAATTCATGCGCCCTATAATTTTTTCCCTTTGCTTCCTGCCATCTCGAGAGCTGTGACCTCTCCTGATTAGTTGGTAGTTTGGTTCTGTTCTCCTGCGCGTTTGCTATGAATTGTTACGGTGTCAACAGCAGATTTGCTCACAGTTGAATTTACATCAAAGAAACCTCTGGTCCAGAAAGAAAGGAGATTTCACATGGTGTTGAGGAAATTTTTTTTTATGTAATTGATTTAAAAACATTTTTTGGATAACATCAAAGACTGGTGAACTGAGCTCCCCAGTACCAGGAAATGTCCTCACCAGCACCACGCTATTAGAACATGCTTGCACAGGCAGCTGTTCTGATTAACTTCATATGTGAGCACTCCTATTAAAACAAGAGCGTCTTGTTCCTGTTTTATTTAATCTGCAAGTGACTGTTAAGGGGGAACAAGGCGTTCTTGTCCTGGGGGAAGCGTCCACGCACAGTGCTCCTCCAGAGCAGGTGTTGGATGTGCACACCCTGCATTAACCCACGTTCACTGTGAAGCGTAGACAGGTTTCACCCTGCACACCGGCCTGATCGCTGCTTCACTGCAGAGGCAGAAAGAAAGTTGGCAGACCACAGTTTGATAACGGGAAGCAGAAGCTGGCTTATGCGCTCACCTGCCAGGACTGGCTTCATGTGAAGTTGTGGTCCAAAGGGTTTTAAAAGTGCAAGCAAAATGCCTATGATCTTTAGTTTCGAGGTCCAGGAACTGGAGCTTATTGGAAGAATTTAAACCGAAGAAAACAAGAGGAATTTAGTTGTTCCTTTACTGCCTTAAATTACAAATGACCTTGGAAATATTAAATTTATTAAAGCTTTTTCACATTTTCTTAAATGGAATTTTTCTAAAAAACAAAAAACTTATCCAGTCGATTGCTCTGGGAACTACTACTGCAGGCTACAAAGAGCAGGAGCAGTCAGCTCTTAGGGAGAGTTTCCACATACGTGCTTGAGAAAAGGCAAGAAACCTCCCCAAAAAATCTAATAATGCAACAGTGACATAAAGAAACCTTACCTCACTACACAAGGTACTTGAGGCTTGTTTGGAGGATGCGTGAGAGGTGGAACTGTGTTGTCAGTCATTCTTTTTGCTGTTCATGGGTCCTGTTGTCATTGGTTGCAGCTTATTTTGGGGGACAATCCCAGAAAACCTAGGTGTGCCGCACTGTGAACCGAGCTGGAACAAGTGTTAACATTCCCTCGCTCAAACTTGGGGGTGGAGATGCGCGTGGTTCCCCACCAAAAATACTGATGTCACTTAGGCGGTTGTTCCTTTAGCATCTCAAAAATGCAGTGCTGAGTGGTACAGTCTAATACAAAGTGCCCAAAATGACCCAACAAAAGCATCAGACCTCACTGTATCAAGGGGAACGGCACCCACCTCTGTAAGGTTAAACATCCTTCATCTGGGAGGTGCAGCTGCCAGCATGCAACGCTGCATCTTGTTCCAAGCGGGCTTTATTTTCAAGAGAATGAGGCAGCTTCCAAGGGGCAATGTTAAATAAGAGTGTTTGAGCTCTTTGGTCTTCAGCACCGTGCTTTGAGCATCCCCGCTCTGCTCGTGTCGACCTTGTTGAGAGCATGCTTCTCTAAAAATGGAGACCACATAAATGGTGCATTACTCGAGCAAACAGAGCAAGATACCCCTTCAAGAACCCTGTGTCATCAAACCTCTGCCCTTTAGGGTGTCTGTCTTTCCTTCCCTGTTTCCACAGGGCAAGAACAAATCAGTTCTGGCTGATTGCTTTCAGTCGGCCGCTCTTGGCATCCTGCTGTCTTCTTGGAGGTGATTATTTTCCTGCTATTTCTGGATGGCTCTTACATTATGATCTGCCTTGTAAACAGGGTTGGGCAGTAGCATCACTGTGCTCCACCGGTCTTGGAGGATTCATAGATTCATAGATTCATAGATGTTAGGGTCGGAAGGGACCTCAATAGATCATCAAGTCCGACCCCCTGCATAAGCAGGAAAGAGTGCTGGGTCTAAATGACCCCAGCTAGATACTCGTCTAACCTCCTCTTGAAGACCCCCAGGGTAGGGGAGAGCACCACCTCCCTTGGGAGCCCGTTCCAGACCTTGGCCACTCGAACTGTGAAGAAGTTCTTCCTAATGTCCAGTCTAAATCTGCTCTCTGCTAGCTTGTGGCCATTGTTTCTTGTAACCCCCAGGGGCACCTTGGTGAATAAATCCTCACCAAATCCCTTCTGTGCCCCCGTGATGAACTTATAGGCAGCCACAAGGTCGCCTCTCAACCTTCTCTTGCGGAGGCTGAAAAGGTCCAGTTTCTCTAGTCTCTCCTCGTAGGGCTTGGTCTGCAGGCCCTTGACCATACGAGTTGCCCTTCGCTGTACCCTCTCCAGGTTATCCGCATCCTTCTTGAAGTGTGGCGCCCAGAATTGCACGCAGTACTCCAACTGCGGTCTGACCAACGCTCTATAGAGGGGAAGTATCACCTCCCTGGACCTATTCGTCATGCATCTGCTGATGCACGATAAAGTGCCATTGGCTTTTCTGATGGCTTCGTCACACTGCCGGCTCATGTTCAACTTGGAGTCCACTAGGACTCCAAGATCCCTTTCCACCTCCGTGCCACCCAGCAGGTCATTCCCTAGGCTGTAGGTGTGCTGGACATTTTTCCTCCCTAGGTGCAGCACTTTGCATTTCTCCTTGTTGAACTGCATCCTGTTGTTTTCTGCCCACTTGTCCAGCCTATCCAGGTCTGCCTGCAGCTGTTCCCTGCCCTCCGGCGTGTCCACTTCTCCCCATAGCTTTGTGTCATCTGCAAACTTGGACAGAGTACATTTCACTCCCACGTCCAAGTCGCTGATGAAGACATTAAAGAGTATCGGTCCAAGGACCGAACCCTGCGGGACCCCACTGCCCACACCCTTCCAGGTCGAGACCGACCCATCTACCACGACTCTCTGGGTGCGACCCTCTAGCCAATTCGCCACCCACCGGACTGTGTAGTCATCCACATCACAGCCTCTTAATTTGTTCACCAGTATGGGGTGGGATACCGTATCGAAGGCCTTCCTGAAGTCCAGGTATACGACATCCACCCCTCCTCCTGTGTCCAGGCGTTTCGTAACCTGGTCATAGAAAGAGACTAGGTTGGTCAGGCACGATCTGCCCGCCACAAACCCATGCTGGTTTCCCCTCAGCATAATTTGCCCTGCCGGGCTCTCACAAATGTGAGCCTTGATAATTTTTTCAAATACTTTACCAAGGATGGAGGTGAGACTGACCGGCCTATAGTTGCCCGGGTCCTCCTTCCTCCCCTTTTTGGAAATGGGGACCACGTTAGCCCTTTTCCAGTCCTCCGGGACTTGGCCCGTGCGCCACGAGCATTCGAATATTCCAGCCAGTGGCTCTGCAATGACGTCGGCCAGTGCCTTCAGCACCCTCGGATGGAGCCCATCCGGGCCTGGCGACTTAAAGGCATCCAGTTCTTCCAAATGACTCTGCACCACCTCAGGATCTACGCACGGAAGTCTGGTGCCTTGCTACTGCCTCTCTACAACCCCCGTGAGAGACTTGTCGTGTCCCTCGCTTAGGGACACGGAGGCAAAGAACTCGTTGAGGAGTTCAGCCTTGTCCCCCCTATCTGTCACCAATTGCTTCTGCCCATTTAGCAGGGGTCCTATTCCTCCCTGGGCCTTCCTTTTACTCCCAATATATCTAAAAAACAATTTCTTGTTGTCCTTTACTTGGGTTGCCATCCTCAGCTCCATGGTAGCTTTGGCCCGCCTAACTGCCTCCCTACAAGCACGAGCAGAGGAGGTATATTCATCTTTAGTGATCTCACCCTGTTTCCACTTTTTATGTGCTCCCCTTTTGGCCCTTAGGCTGCCCTGGATTTCTCTGGTCAGCCATGGAAGCCTCCTGGCCCCTTTCCCTCTTTTGCCTCGCTCGGGGATCGTCTTGCTTTGTGCCCAAAGGATCGTTTCCTTTAGGCACAGCCACCCTTCTTGGGCTCCCATCCCATCAAAACTCCTACTCTGCAGTGCTTCCTTGACTAATCGCCTGAGTGCAATGAGATCAGCTTTCCTAAAGTCTAGCACTTTCACCCTACTAGTTACCTTACCCACTCGCCGTCTTATGTTGAATTCTATCATAAGGTGATCACTGTCTCCCAGATAGCTACCGATCTGGAGGTCCCCTATCATGTCATCTCCCGTTGCCAATACCAGATCCAGTATGGCATTCCCCCTAGTGGGACCATGCACCTCCTGTGTCAGGTGGAGGTCCTGTACACAAGTTAGAAACCTGCGTGAGCGATGGGACCTTGCTGTCTGCGTCTCCCAGCAGATGTCCGGGTAGTTTAGGTCCCCCATGACTACCGCCTCTTTAGCTTTTATGGTCTCCGAGAGTTGCCTCAGGAGCCCCGCATCTATTTCTTCCCCTTGGTGTGGGGGTCTGTAACAGACCCCTACCACCAAATCCCTTTCTCCTTGCCCCCTATGTAGCCTAACCCACAATCCTTCTACTTCCTCAGCCTTGGATTCTGTCTTGATGAGGGTTGATGTGTATTGCTCACTGACATAAAGTGCAACCCCCCCCCTTTCTTCCCCGACCTGTCCTTTCTGTACAATCTATAGCCCTCAATATGTACCGCCCAGTCATGGGATGAATCCCACCAGGTCTCTGTTAGCCCCACTAAGTCATAGGTGTTTAGTGCAAGCAGGAGCGCTAGTTCATCCTGCTTGTTCCCCATGCTCCTAGCATTAGTGTATAGGCACTTGAGCCCTGCGACTGGCGCCTTTGCTGCCCCCCCGCTCCCAGTCCCATTGGGCCCATTGTTTCTTACAATAGGATAGCAGGGAGGGCTGTGAATGGGAAGGTAGTTTAGCATTCAGTATAATCTCTATTTAGATGCAGTGGTTCTTTTCGTTTGTGCTTTCATGCAGGTTTGAGTTCCTCTGGAGCATATTTCACTAGAAAATGCAACGTAGACCACAAGTAGATGAATCTTTCTCATCTCCCTTCATACTCTTCAGCAGCTTTTAGTCCCAAACAAGAAATCTTTCCTCGTCTCTCAAAGGGCAGGTGCTGGGATTGTTCTTGTAACACTACAGGGTGCCTTGGTTCATAAATGAGAAATCATCTGACTCTCCCTGGCTGGATCAGATCATAGGATCAGAGCAACTTCCAGTAGCGCATTAATCGGCATGTGCCATTCACTCTTTTGCTGGTCCAAGTCGTGCAGCTCCCAAGTAAGGGGTGAAATTTGAGGGTCTCAATTCCCAGGTCGTTGTTCTGGTCTCTGTCTTCCACGCAAGCCACCAGAATGAATGTCTGAACCAGATGTCAGCTCAGATCTTCAGTGACCTGCCTCCCATGCGACCTCTCGCTGGTCTGGACAGAGTTCCTATTTTTCATCTGGCAATGATGAGCTGTGATTTAAATAATTTCACTGTAACCTTTAGAAATTATTTTCTATGTATTACAGCACTGCCAGCATCTGATTGATTTAAGCCTGCTGCCTAATAATACTTAACACTTCCCTGCTGCCTTCTATCCCGTGATTTCAAAGCATGTCATAAATAGCACTCTACCATGGAGCCAGTCTTGCATGCAGCACTCATAATAAGATGGCACAGTCTGGCTGCTAGCCGTGGCTGTCTCATCATGCATATCACCCACATCAGAAAAGTACATAGTAAGGGACAGGAGAGAGAGCAGCTGTTAACATCCAGGGGAGAAAAAAAGGGTGGCTTGGTGGAGTTCAGGCCCTGTAGCAGCTTTGAAGACTTACAAAAAGATACTCAGGGGAAATAGGAAGTAAGTTGTCAGGCCCTTCCCTTCTAGAATGGGGAGCAGAGGAATCGGAGAAAATGAGGACTGGAAGGGACCTCAGGAGGTCACATCTAGTCTGACCCCCTGCTCCAAGCAGGACCAGCCCCAACTACATCATCCCAGCCAAAGCTTTGTCTAGCCGGGTCTTCAACACCTCCAAGAATGGAGAGTGCACAACCTCTCTGGGTAACCTGTTCCAGTGCTTTACTGCCCTCCTAGTGAGAGAGCTCTTCCTAATCTCCAACCTCAACTTCCCTTGCTGCAACTTGAGCCCATTGCTCCTTGCTCTGCCGTCTGCCTCCACTGAGAACAGTCCAGCTCCATCCTCTTGGGTACCGCCCTGCAGGGAGTTGAAGGCTGCTATTCAATCCATCCCCCCACCCCCCACCCTCTTTCTCCAGACTGAATAAACCCAGTTCCTTTACCCTGGATGTCACCCGGGCTTGCACTTGGGACCAAGGCTCTCTTATGGGAATTGTGGAAGTAGCGACTCTGTTCCAAAAAGTGTATGCGAAGCTGCTCCAGCCCAGATGTTGATTAGATATGCCAGTTATCTGGCAGGGCATTGTCCTGTCTGATATCCCTGGAGCCAGCATGGATGGCATTATAGTCAGGCTTACCTCAGCTGCCCCTGACACAGGAGGATGTGTGTGATGAAATTAGATCTCTTAAGAAATTCCAGCCATCTTGTGCACAGTGGAGGTTGTGAGAGGACACACTCTTTCCTTTCTGTATCCAGGATCCCCTACTTACGTGAGCACCGTCCTTCCCACTCTGCTCTATTTCTGCTGCAGGCTCTGCATTTGGGCCATTAGAAGCCTCTTGTCAAGGTCCTGGGTCCACTTCTGCCAGAAATTGTATCCCATAACACTCAGCTCCACTCCAAGGATTCGGTTGCACGCTGCCAGCATTTGTACAAGCCAAATCAACCCAGGCGATCTGTGGGGTGACATGTAGCCAGATTGCTTGCACATCCAAGAAGCATCCTCTTGTTGTCCTATGCAGAGACTTTGTCCCCTGAACTTGCGAGGCACCATTTGTTTCCTGTGAGTACATGAGAACTGCTATTGACTGGATCAGACCATAGGTCCATCTTGCCCAGTCCCCTGTATCGCACAGATGCTGAAAAGGAAAAGGACCTGGATCCGACCAGGGTTTTTTTCACCGTTCCTCTCTCACTTGCAGCCTCCAGCATTTAGGGTCTGGAAAGGTCTGATTCAGAGGCTGTGCCCCTCACTCCTGTGCTCAATAGCTCCTGACACCCCTTTCCTCCAAGCATGTGTCCAGTCCCTTTTTCAGCCTGGCCAAACTGTTGGCTTCCACCACATCTGGTGACAATAAGTTCCACACTTTAATGCAGGGGCAGGCAAAGTCTGGCCCGCGGGCCAGATCTGGCTGGCAGTAGACTCCATTTCCCAGCAGCTCCTGCCCGTGTGGCTGGGGCTGGTTTCCATGAAGACCCAAGCAGCTGCTGCGGGGCTGGGGTTTCCATGGAGGCTGGCCCCAGCAATGCTGGCAGGCAGCAGTGGTACCAGCCTCTTCCTGGTGGAGGGGCTGAGCGGGAGCTGTGCTGTGGGTGGGAGCAGGGTAGGCTCAGCTCCTGCCGCCTGTGCAAGGCAGGTAGCGGCAGTGACACCGTGTCTACGGGGGGGATATAGCCTCCCGCCCCCCCAACCCTGTCCCCAGTGCTGCCCCTGCTGGCAGGGTCTGGAGCTGCTCTGGAGCCCCAGCTGGGATCTTGCAGCAGTGACAGTGTGGGGTCCAGAGCCAGGGCAGAGCTACAATCTGCAGCCTGCATGCTCCGGGCAGGGGCGTGCAGGTAGTGGATCGCGGCTTTGCCCCAGCTCTGCACCACGCTGTCACCACTGCAACAAGCTGGGACAGAGCCGTGATCTGCTGCCTATACGTCCTTGTCCAGAGCACGCAGGCTGCAGATCACGTCTCTGCCATGGCTCCATACCATGCTGTCACCACCTCAAGGTCCCAGCTGGGCTCTGGAGCAGCTCCGCACCCTGCTAGCACTGCTGGGGCCACTCTCCATGGAAACCCCAATCTTGCACTATCATAGCGTGGCTGCTGCTGCTGGGGTCTCCATGGAAACTGGCCCCAGCCATGTGGGCAGGGGCTGCTGGGAAATGGAGTCCAGCCGCTGGCTAGATCTGCCATTTTGCCCATCCCTGCTTTATTGGCATGCGGTATGAAAAAAAACTTCCTTTAGTTTTAAACTTACCACCTACTTGTTTCATTCTGCGAACACTAGTTCTCGTCTTGTGACACAAGATTAGCACAGCCGGTCCTCAGACTTGTGACACAATTGGTTCCTGAACAACGTTTGACCTAAGGTGCAGTTTAACTTGGAACCAATTTAACCATAGGAAGCAATGTTATAAATGGGGATTGGTTCATGAACCAACGCCCGATACCCTATTTTCACCAAAAATAACCTAGAATTTTGTACTCAGTCAATTATAGATGAGTAATATAGCTACATTAATGTATTTACATTGTAAATAGCAATCATATTGATTTGGAAGGACTACTTTGAAGCGACTTTGCTGGACCTTTTGAAGGGTCCTTGGCTGGAGGCTTCTCAGGAGTCTTGGCCGCAGGTTTTTCTGGAGTCTTGTCTGCTTTCTTAAAGGAAGTGGCCAAGGAAGTTTGGACAGACGTTCTCCAGGGAGATGGGTGATGCAGCGAACTTGTTCACTGATGTGGTATGGCATCGGATCAAGTGTTGTAAAGTCAAAACTGACGTCAGAAAGTTGAAACGGTGTCAATTTATAAACATTGTAAGAGCGAAGCGTTGTAAGTCGAGGACTGCCTGTAACTAATAAATCTCTGTTGACTTTCTTTTCACCATTTAGTACTTTGTAAACCTTTATCGTGTCCCCCCTCAGGTGTCTCGTTTCTACACTGAGTAGGCCTAGCCTCTTACGGTAAACCCTCCATACCGCTAGTCATCCGTGTTGCCCTTCTCTGGACCTTCTCCACTTCTTCTATATCCTCTTTGAGGTGAGGGGACCAGGACCTGGGCGCAGTTTTCAAGGTGTGGATGCACCACAGATTTATAAAGGAGTATCACGATACTTTCAGTTTTGTTTACGGTTCCCTTCTTAATAACACCTGCTGTTTTGTGTGCCTTTTTGATGGCTGCTGAGCGCTTCGCTGATGTTTTTAGCGAACTGTCCTCAATGACTCCCAGGTCTCTTTGCTGTGTGGTGACGGCTAACGCGGGGCCTAGCATCGCATAGGTAGAGTTTGGGTTATTTTCACCCATGTACTTCACTTTACATTTGTAGACATTGAATTTCACCTGCCCGTTCGCTCAGTAGCACCAGATCTTTTTGTAGTTCCGCACGGTCGGTCTTGGTCTTTACTACTTTGAATAATTTTGTGTCATCCATGAATTTGACCACTTTGCTACCTGCCCTCTTCTCCAGATCATTTATGAATACGTTAAGCAGCCCTCTGGTCCCAGCACAGGTCCCTGGCGGACCCCGGCATTTACGTTTTTCTATCCTGATAACTGACCGTTTATACTAACTGTTCGTTTTCTATTTGAGAGACAATTTCTGATCTACAAATGGCCATTCTTTGTGATCCCATGATTACTTAACTTAATCATGAGTCTCTGATGGGGGATCTTATCAAGGTTTTTTGGAAGTCCAGATATATTATGTCAACTGGATCACCTGGATCCACCTGCTTGCTGACACCTGTAAAGGACTCTAGTAGGTGAGGCATAATTTCCTTTTGGCAAAGCCATGTTGATTCCTGCCCAGCAAGTCCTGTTCATCTATATGATGAACTTTCATTATTGATTTTTTTGTACCAGTTTTCCAGGAACAGAAGTTAGGCTCACTAGCTTGTAGTTTCTTATGTTCCCTCTAGAGCCTTTTTTAAATATGGGACTCACGTTGGCATCCCCCAAGTCCTCTGGACCCAAGACTGGTTGTAGTGATGATTAGGTTACATACTTCAGTGAGGAGTTTAGCAGTTTCCCATCTGAGCTCCTTCAGGGCCCCAGGGTGAATGCCATCACATCCTGGTGATTTGCTGCTGTGTCATTTATTAATTCCCCATGACCTCATCTATTAAGGGCTCCGTTTGGGTCAGCTCCACTGACTTGTCCCGAGAGAGGAGTGGGTCTGGTGAGGGAATCTCCCTGACATCTTCCATGGTGAAGACAGGTGCAAAGAATTTATTTAGTTTCTCGGCAATGGCCCTGTCATCTTTTAGTGTCCCTTTCACACCCTGCTCATCCAAAATCCCAGCTGGCTTCATGGCAGGTCTTGGGCTTCTAATGTACTTAAAGTAATTTCGGTTGTTACTTTTTGTGTCTCTAGCAAGTTTCTCCTCAAAGTCTTTCTCAGCTTGTCTTATTACAGTTTTACATTTGATTTGCTAGAGGTTATGCTCTCTTTTATTTTCCCCATTAGGATTTGACTTCCACCTTTTGAAAGAAGCCTTTTTTTCAGCTCATTGCCTCTGCAACTCTGCCGCTAAACCACGCTGGCTTGCTTTTGGTCTGCTTTCCTTTTTTTTGATTTTCAGCCTGCTTTTGCTCTGTGCCTGCAGTATGGTGTTCGTAAGTGGTTCCCGTGCTGCTTGCAAGTTCCTCACCTCCTTAGGGGCCCCTTTTAACTTCTGTCTAACTAGCTTCCT
This sequence comes from Alligator mississippiensis, assembly GCF_030867095.1. Lineage (NCBI taxonomy): Eukaryota > Metazoa > Chordata > Crocodylia > Alligatoridae > Alligator > Alligator mississippiensis. The sequence continues at coordinate 5,225,322 of NC_081827.1, forward strand.
CATTTTAGTGTGCTCTCCCTTTTTAAAGTTAAAGGCTACTGTGGCCAGTTTTCTTCTTGCCTCCCCTCCTGCATGGATGTCAAACCCAGTTGCCTGGTGGTCGCTATTGCCGAGCAGCTCAGGAACACTTACCCTTTGCACCAGATCCTGTGCACATCTTAAGGCTAGGTCAAGAATGGCCTTTCCTTTTGTTGGTTCCTGGAAGAACTGCTCCAGGAAACAGTTTTATAATGTCAAGAAACTTGCTCTCTGCATTCCAGCTTGATGTTTGATTGACCCAGTCTATTTGTGGGTAATTAAAATCGCCCATTATCAATTACTCTGTTTTTCTGCTGCTGCAGCCTCATGTCTGAGAAGCTGAGAGCTTATTTGCAAGGGGGAAGGTGTGATGGGGATTGCTGTCTTGGAAAGTGCCTTGTAGGTTCATGGCAACGAACCTGGCAGGGCTGGTTTAGTCAGGGAAAATCCTGTCCTAAGTAAGGGCCTGGACTAGATGACTTCGAGGTCCCTTCCAGTCCTACTTTCCTACCATCCTAGAAAAAGACAGTAAAAAAATTTGTTAGACAAGCAGGTCTGTTGTATTAGCAACGCGCCTTTTTTCATCTCTGGTTCTGTGCAGTTGTCTCCTATAAATACAACTTTGTCTTGTGTCAACTGATAAGACAGACATGATGGCTAAACCTCTGCTCATCATGAGGTGATAAGTCTGCCGGGGGTCTGTTCGTCGTGTATGAAGATGCAGCTTTGCATTTGCAGTTTCTCCCGTTTCCACGGGCTGCGTCTCCGTATTGAAAAGTTGGGGGCTGCGGGCCAGACGGAAGAGTTCTGTAGCTTGCACGTTTAGCAGTCCCTGCAAATTGCCATTTCTTCCGTCTGTTTTAACTTGAGCTTTTTCAGATACTGTGTGAAAGGTTATTGGATTCAGGTTTATACGGCGTTTGGACAGTACAGTGCTCAGTGAAAACTAGATATTTTTTATTATTCTTTTTCGAGTGCGTCGGAGGCACGCAGCTCCCAAAAATGCCTACAGAATTCCACTCTCGTGCCTTGCCAACAGAATTATGCTATCAGATGGATGGCGGCTCCGTGGCTGCGCAAGCTGCTGTTATTCACTCATTTACCAGTAGACAAAGGTGCTTTATTTCACACTCCTGTTCAGGCCATAATGATACTATCCTGATGCCCGGACTCTATGCAAGAAACACTTTTACTTGGAAACTACTTCTCGTTTGGTATGAGCAAGTTACATCCAGGATTGGCTTCCAGCTTTGTGTCCTGAACTATATGGGTGGGAGAGGGAAGTTTTGTATCGTGCTCAAACAGTCTGCCTTGGGACATGTCCCTGGAGTGACAATGATGGGCTGTGGTGGCAAATATGAGTGCCAGCCTTGGTCACACCTCTCGAAGCCTGGGTGGGATGCAGTTATCCCCAGGATAACTGGTCCTGTGAGAGCCCAACAAAGATGATCACCTCAAGAGTACCATAGAGTAGTATGTAGAAGCAAGGATTGTCCAAATATCCTGTCTTAAATTTACAATGATCTGCCTTCTGGTGTGGCCATCAAATTCAGTCTCCTGGGCCGTGTCCAGATGAGCATGGATGTGCAGTATGTGGCACAGCAGACCTGCCTGCAGCGCCATACACTGCCCATTCACGTGTTCCCTGCACTGCTACCTTGCAGGGGGGATTGTTGACCCCAGGAGAGCCTAGGATCAAAAAACCCATGCGGGAAAAAAAAAAAAGCGGGGTGGCACATGTGGTGGCAGCGTGCACCACCCAAAACCGGAGCCTGGCCATCCAGAGCTGCACTCCAGCTGCCGGCCAGGCTCCCAGCTGCAGAAGCAATGCGGCTGCAGCTTCCTTGGCCCCCAGGACCCCAGGTGAGGCTGCTACGCCCAGCACAGTTGCTGGCTGTAGCCTCCCCTTCCCCACTTCGGATAACCTGCTGTGTGCCAGAGCGCATGTGGCACAGGTGTTCCCCAGGGACAAGGAGCAGTGGCACAAGGTGTGCCATAGCTACTTGTCCCTGGGGAACCAAATGTCTGCGCTCGTCTAGACGTGGCCCTAGAGAGCAATTGTAAGACAGATGGACAGTCTTGAGGAGCTTGGGGGGGACTCAGATCAGAGGCTAAGACTGCACAAAAGGGTCAGTCCTAGTTGGTGAGCAGTATCCATGTCTGTAGTCCAGACAGTACCAGGAGTTAGGAGCCCAGGAATCCAGAACGCGCGCACACTGTAAGGGGGACCAGGGAATCGGGCAAGAACCAGGCTTGGGGGAAACAGGAGCAGCTGCTTCGGGTTGTGAAACAACGAGCAACCAAAGTCCAAATAAAGAGCCTGGTCTTACAAGCCAGGTCCAGCCTACTCTGCAGCCAGCAAGCTTGACTCTGCAGCTGGTGCCCCTCTGAAACCAGGTGGTCCTGCGGAGGTGGCAGATTCTCCTAACATCAGCCTCCATTGGGCAAGGTAACTTCTGGTCCCTTTCTCCAAGCTGAATGGTGGGAGCATGGCAGGAGGGATGCTCAGCCCCATGTTATTGCCGTACCTTAGTGGCATTATGTCTGTTCTGTGATCTTGTCTCCCTTCACAGTAGCTCTTAATGGAAGAACACGGAGTGACCCAAACAGAACACATGGCCACTATCGAGGCCCACGCCGTGGCCCAGCAGGTGCAGCAGGTCCACGTGGCCACCTACACTGAGCACAGCATGCTGAGCGCGGACGAAGACTCGCCCTCTTCGCCAGAGGATACTTCCTACGATGACTCGGACATTCTCAACTCCACTGCCACCGATGAAGTCACTGCCCACTTGGCTGCTGCAGGTAAGGTTATCTGGGCACTCGGGAACATTTGCTTAGTGCCTCATCATTCACACTTAGGTCACAGTAGCTTTCCAGGTGGTAGTCCAATGTGGTGAGCTGCTGTCAGGACTGATGTGGGGGCAGGGGTTCCCAGGACTTCTGGATCACGTTAGGTTTCCTCTTGGTGCGCCACAGTGGTTTCCTCTTGGGGCCCTTGCAAGTGCTGCTGCGTGGAGCAACGTGTCCGTGATGTCCTTGAGGTGACGACATTGGGGATAAGGCATTCATTTCCGAAGTATAAGCCCCAGAGGCGTCTGCTGTACAAAATAGTGAAAAGATTGCACCAGTGCAGGCGGGGACTGACTGGCTGGGCAGCAGCTCTGCAGAAAAGGACCTGGGGGTGACAGGGGACAAGAAGATGGATATGAGCCAACAGTGTGCCCTTGTTGCCAAGAAGGCTAACGGTACCCTGGGCTACATTGGTAGAAGCGTTGCCAGCAGATCAAGGGAAATGACTATTCCCCTTTATTTGGCACTGATGACGCCACATCTGGAGTCCTGTGTTCAGTTTTGGGCCCCCCAGTATAGAAAGGATGTGGACAAACTGAAGAGAGTTCAGAAGATGGAAGCAAAAATGGTTCAGGGCTGGGAGACGTGGCTTGTGAGGAGAGGCTGAGGGAACTGGGTTAATTTAGTCAGGAGAAGACAAGACTGAGTGGGGATTTAATAGCAGCTTTCAACTCCCTGCAGGGGGGGGTTTCGAAAGAGGATGGAGCTGGACTGCTCTCAGTGGGGGCAGATGGCAGAACAAGGAGCAACGGGCTCAAGTTGCAGCACGGGAAATTGAGGTTGGATATTAGGAAAACGTTTCTAATCAGGAGGATAGCAAAGCAGTGGAGCAGGTTACCCAGAGAGGTGGTGGAGTCTCCATCCTTGGAGGGTTTTTAAGACCTGGCTAGATAATGCCCTGGCTGGGATGGATGTGGTTCAGGCTGGTCCTGCTTTGAGCAGGGGGTTGGACTAGATGTGACCTGAGCTCCCTTCCAACCCTCATTTTCTATGAATGCAAAAATGTCATAGGCAAATGGGTTTAATCACTGAATGGGAATAGTCTGACATAGAAAATAGTACAAATAACCCACTAACTGCCACACCATCCAGGCTGGAAAGGAAACTCACCCAGATTTGGCTTGACCCAAAAGGATGCTTGAGCCCATTAGTGGAATCTTCCATGCAGGATAACAAGACAAAGTCATAGGCCTTTCCCAGAGAAAGCCCTTGAAATTTCATCCTGGGTTGGTTTTAACCCTACTGGTTTAAAATACAAAAAAGATGACTAGTCACCATCTGCCCTCCTCTCATGTCAGGCTTTCTCTTGGAACGGTAAAACTTTGATGTCCATTTGTTGAACTGAAGGTGACCTGCAAGGCTATAAACAGTCATTGAAACTCACCTGTATTACGTAGTGCCATGAAGTAAGCATCAGGGCTGTATGACATGGAAATGTGTGGAAAACCTTGAAGTCTCAAGGGACAAGAAGGTGAAGCACAGCATCACACAGGAGAGCAAGTCCTGGGTGCAGCGGGGTCAGAATTTACAGCCAGATTGCTCAGGTCCAGGTGGGACCTTTTGGGTGAGAAGTGGGATAGCAACTATGACTTAAGAGCCATGTAGGTCTTAGGAAAGTAGAGGGGAATAGGAAGGAGATCCAACCACAGGGACCAGGGCAGATGTAGCTGGGAAAGAGGTGTGAGCACATGGGGCAATAATCAGAAGCTCGGAGGGAAGAATAACTCAGTGAAATTTGGTATGAAAGCCAGCAGAGGAACTCCAGAGATGCAGGTATGTGGGTTGGGGTCTGAGCTGGCAGCATGTGGATGGCCCCCCTTGTGCCTAACACTAACCTGTGAAAGATTTAAGCCCTCCTCTCTAAGCAAAGGCAGAACTAGCAGCCCATGGGAGATGAATGACTGGGTGCAGATCCTAGGTCTCATGCCAATCTGTCAGCACTGCAGGGAACCTTTTGCCAAGGAAGTTAATGCAGGAAAGGAAATGAATGGGTCATCCCATGTCCCTTCTTCTTCTGGGGACATAGACACTCCCTTGGGGTAGCAGAAGGCATTGTGGGTACAGCAGTGATGCTTTAAAGCAGGGGTGGGCAAAATGTGGCCCGCGGGCTGGATGCGGCCCGCCAGTCCATTCTATCCAGCCTGTGGGGCCTCTAAAAAATTTAGAAAATTAAAATTTATCTGCCCCTGGCTGCCTGTCATGCGGCCCTTGATCGCTTGCCAAAACTCTGTAAGCAGCCCTCTGCCCAAAATAATTGCCCACCTCTGCTTTAGAGTCATCTCCCTCCATTGCTCATTTCACCCTAAAGCCACGGTCTTTTGTGACACCCCAGTCATTGTCACTGGACCCAATTCCAAGGTCACAGCCCAAGGCTGATGGTTTTAGATGACTAAAACCAAGTGCCTTATTTTGACTCAGATCTCTTCTTCTTCCCTCTTTCACTGTTATTTAACACCATCCTCCTCCTAGGCTTGCACCCATCTAACCTGTGACTCGCTCCGTTGTATGTTGCTGGATCCAGCTGTTCCTTCACCACGTACTGAAAACAACCCTTCGTCTTTGTCCCAGCAAGTAATCTCCCCATCCAGTCCCTAGCCGTTTTCTGGCATCATTATTGCAACCTTCTCTCTGCTCTGATTGACATCCACACCTTGACCCTGCCCTCCAAAGTCTGTCCAAATTGTAGCCCCTGCAATAATCTTTCTAGGTTAGATTAACAACCCATCTCTGCAGTGTCCAGCACTGACTCCTTGTGCATCAGCTGGAGCTTCTCATCTTGGCATCGAGGCACCACGTGACCCCATTTGTCCTGTGTCTGGGACCTCCTGTGTTATCACCTCCCTCAACTCTTGATGATATCAGTTCTGCATTTTTTATATGTTCTCAAAATTAAGTCTACCCACCTTATTTCTTCTTGCTTTCTTTTTTCCTACACTCTGAGTAGTTTGGGTCAGGACTTATCATCACTGAGGGTGTAACACAATGGAGCATCAGCCTGGTTGAGGTCTCTCAGTATAGATGCTAGTGCTATTTAAGTATTAATTAATAGCATTAAGTTGCTGTTAATTCCCTCACTGAAACCTCATGTCTTCTTCACTGTCCACCAGTTGTGTGTTCTGCTCAGCGTGCTAGATTTTCTGGAGCAGTTTTCCCTGTGAACTTCTAGGAGTGGTCACCAGAGGGCATCATAATACCAATTGCGCTCTTCCAAAAGCTGTCTGCTGCAGTGCTGATGGCTAGCCGCCTGTGCCTGCTGAAATGGAGAGCGATGATTATTTATGAATTCAGGATAGAAACTGGGAGTACTAGTGTTTGGCCAGAGATGCCCTGTTTCTCTTTCTGCTTAACTGCTTCCATTCCTGATCCTATCACCACACAACCAATACCCATGTAAATTGGGCTTTGAGTCACACATCACGTGAAATTCTAGTGTTCATGAGTACGAAGGCCTCCCCGTGTCTGCAATCCTTCTGGTAGAAGGGCTAAGTTGCCGTCTCTTTCCATCTTAAAGTGACTGCCTGATAAAACAGCAGCAGCAGTAGACGCCCTTCTCCTTCTCCCCTCATACCTGGAGCAGAGGTCAGCCCCTCCATGGTTGGATCTGGGGAGAAGCTGTCTCGAAGATATGAAGATTGCTACGTCTTCTAGAGAGAGATAGCTAATCTTAGATCACTGAAGCACCATGGTACGATGCTTAATTTTTGTGGCGCTTAATCTTTTTGCAGCAACTAGCCACCAGACTACTAAATGAACAGTCTTCCATCAAGAATGAAATAGGTTTTGAAATATTGTGTTGGAGAAACTGAGGCAAGGGGACAGGTGTTTCTTGTTCAAGAATCCAGAAACAGAAACAGGAGCAGGATCCAGAGCTTCCTGACATCGTGCTCTGTTCTGATACCATCAGGCATTGACTGCCTCTGCCCCTCAGCTCAGTTTGATGATGGGGGTTTGATTTGTTTTAACCCTGTGATTGCTGCATTCCTTGCAATCCATCAGGGACATCGCTGTTTCCTGGCAGCATGGGGTCACTTCTGTCCTGATAGTTGTGGGACATTGGAAGATTTTATGGTTCATAGTGCCTTCCCCAGTCATGTTGGCAGTAGCAGCAGCAGGTGTTTGTGCCGAAGGGATGTTGCCTTGTAGTTTCCACGTGGTCTGTACAGAGCCACTTGACTTGCATCACCCATGTAACAATAGGCATGGCTGTCAAAGATCTACATGCAGGGACTTGCATTAAAGACATGGGTACAAGCGCACGTGACGTGGCCTCTCAAGCCACCTCTGACCCAGAGAAATCAAAGAACCTGCATTTAAATTCAGGTTTAAGGTAGAAAAGCCTTCTGTAAGCTGGGGGTTTCCATTCTTCCGTAGCCTTGGAGAAGGAGAAATCCAGTATTTTTTCCACTCCTTAGTGATTCTCCTGGATTTAAACCCTTGTGCAGGGTTTAGATTGGGGTTTGTTTCGTTTGCATTGGGTAGAAAGAGACAATCAACCCCAAATGCCAATTATGTCATTAGGAGAGGCCTGTGAAATACATCTAGGCAACTTTCACCCGAGGTCCGACTTGCGGCCAGGGCCGGACACAGGCATGGGCGAACCAGGTGGCTGCCCAGGAACCAGACAGAAAGAGGGCCCAAAAATGGTAATTTTTTTCCATTGTCCAATTATTATAATTATTTCTGGCAAAGGGGGGTCCAATACTAAAAGTATGCCTGGGACCGCCAGGAGTCTAGGTATGGTGCTGCTTGCGGCTGGGTGGCGTTGGCTGAAATGCTCTGATCCAAGATGGGGGGAGATCTCACTGCTTTGTGAGAGCTTTGTAAGCAGTTCTGGTTTCTTTGCTCTTGCCATGGATGGGAGGCAGATGGGGCGAGCCCTTCAGCCCTGGTCCAGCTGGTGTAATGGTCTGTTCCCCCTTGTCCAGGTAATAAACTCTGCTCTCATTGGACCTTTGTCATTTGTCTACAGGCCCAGTGGGAATGGCAGCCGCCGCTGCCGTGGCAACGGGTAAAAAAAGAAAACGGCCTCACGTTTTTGAGTCCAACCCATCCATCCGCAAGAGGCAGCAGACGCGCTTGCTACGGTAAGTCCCTCTCCTCCCACAGCTGCTGGCCCCGTCCACCTCTGTGTCCCAGTGCCTGGCTGTCACTCACGAGACCCTGGGTTGCTCAAAGCTGAGGACCTACTTGGCAACCTTCCTGGAACCTGAGGGCCATGTTCCCTTTGCATAAATGGCTCCAATTGCAGCTCTTGTGTCTCGGCTATGCCAGCATGGCCCCCGGGGGCTGGACGGGCCGTTCTGGTGGCATGCACGATTCATTTCTGTTCCTCCCTGCTCACGCATTCAGTCGGTGTCTCTGAGCTTTTTTCCACTTGAATTCTTAATAGATCTAGTAACAGTTATCTTGAAAACCCCCGGAGTGGCCGTGCCCCAGCTCTGGGTGGCAGAAAGCACTTCTTCCTATTGCCCCAATGCCTTCATAACCAAGATTTGTACTGTGCTATGAGCTGTGACTCCCTTGGAAGCCCTCCCGGCTTCCTTTGCATCCGTACCTGCCCTCCCTCGTCCAGTAGAGCCTGCCACAGCCCTTTGACTCCCATGCTGAAAAGTGATATTGCCAGCACTGCAGCCCTGGGGGAGGGGAAGTTTCTTGGTCAGAAGCTGAAGCAGCTTTGGAAACTATGGGGCCTGCTGCACTGTGGGCCAAAAAACTTATCTAACCCTTTAAAACAGTTGTTTTAAAGCAGGGGCATCAAACAGCTGGCCCATGGAGCTGTGGCATCTAGCATCTCCAGGAGCTGCACAGGCCAGGAATTTGAGAACAGAGCAAATAGGTGGCAGGGCCCAGTGCCGAAATCCATGGGACAGAGCCCTGTTAGGAACGTGTTTTGGTTCGGTGGGGTGGGGGAAGCGATAGCTGCGGTAACCTCCCTTTTCCCCTGCCATTGCTCCCTGACACTGCTTGCTCTGCCTCTAGAGGTGGGTCTGGACCTGGACCGCTTTGCTAGCCATGTTTGAAAGGATCTCCAATGCCATTGATCTGCCGGCTGGCAGATTAAAATAAGTCCTCATTTTCCAGGATCTTGCAAAGTTCAGTTGTGGAAAAATCAGGACAAGCCATTACCCAGAATGCTTCCAAATCTCCAATTGCTTCCCATGCAGCAATTTTCTTTTTCCCCCCCAGCCTTTTATGATAGCTTTTTTGAGCGGTCTCATTGGTTTCCTTCCCCATTTTTGCCATAAAACAGCTAGTATCTGGGTTCCTTGCCCCTATTTTTCGTCCTCCTACTTTGTGAGTTTTCAGAAGTAGGTGAGTGACAGTTAGTTTCGTTTTACCTCTGCTTAGTCATCTGCTGAGTTGCATGATTGCACTTGTATGTGACCAGACAGAAAGGGGAGAGCAGAGTTACTATTTATGATTAAATAATGTGCATCTGAAGTAGCTGGCACGGTTCATTTTGGTTTTCCTCCTCCTCCTGGGCCCTGACAACACAGCCCTGGGCACAGAGATTTCTGAAGAGCAAATCCCTCTCCCCTTTTGGAGGGTAGCAGCGCACATTTTCAAAGTGACATGTCCTTTATCCCTTCCCTCTCCACTGTGCTGTAAATGACTTGGGTAACACATTGACCAAGCATTTTGGTTTCCTGTTGTCTGACTGTTAAACTCATTAGAAGACTTTTGCTGTTTAGTCAGAATAATGCAACATTTGTTCTGATGTTCAAGCCACTTTTGTGAGCCAGACAGGAGCTGGTTAGAGCCTCTAACACTAGAGTTGCTGCAGAGCTGGTGTCATCCAGCGATGCTGTTCAGCAATATAGTCACTGTTGGCTAGTGGCTCAGAAGTGCCTGGTTTAATACCACGTGCAGCAGCAGCTCACATGGGGAGAGCTGCCCCTGCCACTTGTTGCATAAACTTTCCACAACCTGCTCTAGCAAAGGCCCTGCCATTTTCTTGTTATTCTCTTGCATTGCTGACGTGTTATAAGAGGAAAGAAATGATAAGGAGGTCCCTGGGAGGGACCATTCCCAGGGACTCCCTGATGTAACAGCGGGCTGAATATGCAGGTTTCCTCTGACCATCTGCTGCAGTGTTCCTGATTCTCGCTTACTGATGAACTCTGGTTCTGGTTCGGGGCAGGAGCGCAGTCCAGTGCATCTGCAGCAGGGCGGGTCCTGTCCATGTGATCTTGCACCTGTCACATGTGTCAGTGCTCTCCCCACTAATTCAATGCTGTAGTCAGCAGACATTGTACTCCAGGATGGTTCTTTTGGTCTCTTCCAAAATCGGCATCTAGATCCCAATTGTACTGAGCCTAGAGGTTTGATCTCATTTGGTGAATCCTCTCTCCCCTTAACGTGACTGTTGAGCAATGCACACTTATTTCTAGACTAACAATTTTCTGAAGTATTTCCTTAAATTACGTAGAAGCTCCACATGCAGCTTTTGCCTGGCCAGAGGCACCTGCAGAAGCAGAGGAAGGACTTCCTCTTCCCCCTCTCCCCTGAGCTTTGTGAATAGACAGAGTTGAGAAGCAACATTGGTATCTCAAAGGGCAGTGGGTGGAATGAGCCACTGTACTCATTGCTTTCTGTTCCCCTCCCTGTTTCAGGAAGCTCCGTGCCACGCTAGATGAATACACCACCCGAGTGGGGCAGCAGGCCATCGTCCTTTGCATCTCACCCTCCAAACCCAACCCTGTTTTTAAAGTGTTTGGCGCTGCACCGTTGGAGAACGTGGTAGGTCTCAGTTGGAAGGGAGCTTAGCAGCTCGTTGCTTCTGCCTTGCAGTTCTGCTCAGAGCCAGCTGGTGGTCTCAGCTTCGAGTTTGAGATATTCCAATCCACTGGGGACAGATTCAAATCTGAGCCGGAAAGACAGTTTGATCCTGGTGGGTCTTGCAGATCAACCTTTAACATTGAGGTCCTGTGTCCTCCATGTGGATGTGGGAGATCACCTAAGTGGGATCTTAACTTTATTCTGTAGCTAAAGCTTCATTTTCCAGCACCTCTGTAATATGAGCTATTTGTGCAGCTGGAGCTATTTGTGCAGCTCTTACCTCAGAATAGGCTGTGTTTTAGTCCTTTTGGGGTCTGTAGGTGCAGTGCTCTCTTGGGAAGCTAGGCAATAAGACCAGAGGCCTGGAGCTAACATTGTCAGCCCTGGTGAGCGATGGGTTGGGCAGGGGTAGGACAGGGAGGAGCAGACTATAGGTCCTGCCATCTTAAATGGTTGGGTGCTTGGAGGGAGCATAGGGACTTGCAGAATATGTGTGTATTTATACCTCTAGCTCCCAGTTCTTCACATGTAGCAGCTTTGGGGTATCAAACTATTTGCTGGTGATGGTGCTGGCCAGTATCCTCCCAGCCAGTTTTCTCCACTGCAGCTGTGCTCACTACCCAAAGGTTGGATTGAGGTTCAGCCTCTGCCCTGTTTGTGGTGACCTACAAGACAGCTCAGGCTTCTCCAAGCCTCAGTCTTCTGGCACTGCCACAGCCTTGTCCCCACTGGGAGTTAGAGGAGTGAATTTAGTGGGTGGCTGGCAGGGCTGGCATTCCTCAGGCTGGACACGCTCTGCTTCATTAGTGGCAGAGGGTGAGAAGGCCCTGCTCAGGATGGGGGGGATGATTGATCCACTTGGTATGATGAAGTCAGAGACCATCACAGTCGTTGAGGACTGGGTAGGGCAGATCAGCCAGCTTGGCTTTCAGCGTTTGGCTCTCACTGTTCTCAGTAATGGCAGGTGACAGAACAAGGAGCAATGGTCCTAAGTTGTAGCAAGGGAAGTTTAGGTCAGGTTTGAATTCTCCAATATGGCATCACTATCTGTTAACTGGAGAGGTTGGTGGGTAAAAGGGAGCCCTTTGCATTCATTCATAGAATCGTAGAAAACAAGGGCTGGAAGGGGCCTCAGGAGGTCACATCTAGTCCAACCCCTGCTCCAAGCAGGACCAGCCCCAGCTACATCATCCCAGCCAGGGTTTTGTTAAGCCAGGCCTTAAAAACCTCCAAGGATGGAGACTCCATCACCTCTCTAGGTGACCTATTCTAGTGCTTCACCATTCTCCTAGTAAGAGAGTTTTTCCCAATATCCAACTTAAACTTCCTTTTCTTCAACTTGAGACCATTGCTCAAGTTGATATTAGGAAAAAACTTTCTCATAAGGTTAGTGGTAAAGCACTGGAAGAGGCTACCCAGAGAAGTGATAGAGTCTCTGTCCTTGGAGGTTTTGAAGACCCGGGTAGACAAAGCTTTGGCTGGGATGATGTAGTTGGGGCTGGTCCTGCTTGGAGCAGGGCGTTGGAGTAGATGGTCTCCTGAGGGCCCTTCCAACCTTCATTTTCTGCGATACTGTGATTCCATCCAGCCTCTCAGCCTCGCAGTGGGGTGGGAGGAAAACAGCAATATTGTTCCCAAACTTTTCTCTGAATCCTCTTGCTCCCTCTGTCTGCTGGTGTTACTTGCAGTTTCATCATCCCTTTGCCGCAGCTCCGCTCACTAGTCTTCAGGGCCAATGGGTATTTTTACCTGCAAGCTGGGGCATTGTTTGTAGCATCTTGGGGAAGGCGCGGGGGCCCACCTCCTGTTACCTAGCACCCCAGCCTCTCCTGTTGCTCTTTACCTTGTTTACCAGAGCCTAATGATTCCCCACAGGTGCGCAAGTACAAGAGCATGATCCTGGAAGACCTGGAGTCAGCACTAGCAGAACACGCACCTGCGCCACAAGAGGTTAACTCAGAGCTGCCCCCCCTAACCATCGATGGGATCCCTGTCTCTGTGGACAAGATGACCCAGGTGAGCGGCCGGGGCAATGGAAACTTGGAAGCAGCAACGGAGTTTTGCAGGCTGTGCTCAGACCCTGTTGGCTTTGGCAGCGCAGGTTCTGTGTGTCCCGAGGGAGGCTTTGCTTCTGCCTCTCCAGCAAGACCTGAGGGGCCTTGGTTAGACACAGAGCTTTATCACGCGCTATTTCCTGCGTGAAATCTTACAACTCTTGAGAATCCCCTCGCCCTTTTTCTTTGGGTCAGTGGTGTCCTGTCACCTGTCTGTTAATGATGCAGCCCTTGGTGCTGCACCTGGGGATGACCTGTGGTTGCTGATATAGGACAGGTGCCTGAGGCAAACCAAAATGGGAGCTAAGCCATGCATGTTTTTTGCCACCTTTCTCTCTGTCCCTGAGGCTGTGGCTTGGAGTGGAGGGAAGCTTGCTGATAGTGATATTCCAGGACCAGCCTCATTTTCCCGTCTCAGAGGCAGGGGCAACTTGATTGTACCTAGTGGTTGCAATGAGTCATCCATCCTGGGGGGGCAGGGGACACCTCATCCTCTCCTGGCCCAAAGCGTCTCTGAACAGACATGCACTGGCATGAAATCTCCCTATCGCTGAAAAAAAAGGGCAGGGGGATTTGAAGGGAAATGTCCCCTGGGCAGGGAGGGATCAGGGCAGCTTTGTATATAAATTTTCTCGCTCCCCTCCCTGGGGGTGGCAGGAACGGGAGGGATTAACGCTGTGAGAAGGAGGTGAGCGAGAGGCTCTGCACATGCTCATCTTGGCTGCTTGATGCATCCGAACAAATCTGAGTGTTCCTGGCAGGGAGGAGAGAGGAACTCAGAGAGCACAAGGTTGAAGGGGATGGGGTGAGAGCGGGTCGTGGGCTGCATCCAGGGAGTCTCACGATGGAGCAGGGAGGGGCTCATCTCTGCAGAGCACAGGAGACACCAGGCATCTCCTTCCTCCATAGCCACAGTTTCTCTTCAAAGGAGCGCTGTTCCCAGGCAGCTTTGCTTTGCATCTCCCAAAGCACTTGTGTATGAAATGCGAGGCCAGTGGTGCCTGGCCTCACTGGGTCCCTCCCGTAAGTTAGGAAGAGAGGGATAGGAGACACTCTGGGGTCAACAAGCCCAGCTCCCTACGATTGCAGGCACTCATCTAACACACACATGTCCAAATGGGCCCATGTGAACATCCCCTCTGCCCCTTTCTGCACATCATGGCCACAGAGCACCTGATAACAAACAAGCAAGCCTTGTGTTGTGCCACAGGAAGAAAGCAAGGGGGCAAAGAGACATTTGATAGCTAATATATTAGAGCATTTTACCTGATCTCTGCATATAGCTTCCACCTTTGGGATTTGGGAGTAGCAAGAGGAAATTAAGGGTTTGAAGGAAAGAAGTGTTTGATATGGAGAGTATTTGTGGGGAGGGAGGCAGCTGGTCTCTTATGGGCAGGAGCTGTAGGCTGGAAGGTTCAGGTGCCAGCAGTGGTGAGAATGAGGGAGGAACGTGGAAGATAGCGATGATGCTAGTGGGATGGAGGGAAAGGACCAGTGAGAAGGCAAAGGTGAGGTTTGCTCCCAAGGCGACTGCACAGTTCCTGCAACTTATTAACAAATTCAAGAGACTTCTTGTTACCTGGAAAGTGCAGACTGTATGACCATGCATGTTCACAGCTGTTAGAAAGCAGGCCTTTGACTAGTAACCAGCTGGCTGTTAAGCTGTTAGAAAGCAGGGCTCTGACTAGTAACCAGGTGGCTGTTAGTGTGGCCTGGACCTACAAATGACCACTTTTCATCCTCAGAATCCCCTCTGCTGGCTTTACTGCACAGAGATCTTTCATTTTTATGACAGTGTTGGAAATGCGACAAGTAACATCAAGGACTCTAAGCACTCCCCCTCCAGCCCACGGCTGCACCCCCTCCACACTTGAATGTTACCGTTTATTAAAGCAAGAAATACCTTCTTGGGATAGATCAAGAATGGAAGCAGTTTGGTGTCTTCCAGGGTCCAAACCCTGGACTCGGCTGTCAGCTGTTGAGGAAATTCTGCATTTCGAGACATGAATTTTTCGTGCAGTCTGGTAACTCTGGGGGTTGCATTGATATATATTTTCCATATGAGTTTGAGTCCTGGATCTTTCTTTTTCTATTTTTCCAGCTTGGGGCACTTTCACTGCCAGGGTGAAAGGTGGCAGTCGGAGTCCTGGAAAAGTTACCTTTGCAGATTCGTTTGGTCTCTTAGCTTCCTAAAGAAGCTCCACTTTCTCCATTGATTAGAACAGTTTCTGAAATTTTGCCCCGAAGGGCCATTTCACCAGGGCAGTCCTGGGTGGTGGGCTGCATCTAAGGGGCCCACAAGCCACTTTTGGCCTACGGGCCACCCTTTTGGGAACACGTGCTTGAGAAGCAGATTGCTGTCGGATGAGGGGAGCAAACAACTGCCTGAGCCCTTCCCGTCCCTGGAGGGCTGAGGCAGCACCCAGCACAGTGGGGCCTGAACCCCAATGAGGAAGGTGCACACTGCCAAGTGCTCTGAGAAATGAACAGGATGGCAGAGGGGTTGGCTGGTCCAAGCCTGCTCTGTGTCTGACTTCCCCAACCTCTGGACTCGTCAGAGTGTTTGAGCCAGGGCTTCCTACCGCAGCAGCATTCTTAGTAAAGTTGCAAACTGCTGATGCAACCATGAAGTACTGTAGGAGGCCTTTTATTTTGAGACCTTGTGAGGTGCCCAGCAGTAAAGAAAGGGTCTAATTAGGAAGGCATTTCTTGCAGAAGTGGTGCTTTTTATTGAGAACAATGAAGTAACTCTCTTCAGCCAGGCTAGTGTTTCTCCCAGGCACTGGACAGACTCCCCATTTATTTTACATAAAACCCCAATCATCAGACCTGAGATGGGAGGTCACTACCACTTTCCAACTTCCTCATCTATAAAATGGGGGTGGCTTTGTAAATGGAGAATTCTTTGAGCGCCTTGGATAGGAGAGGGCTGGACCTGGGCGAAGTATTACAGCAATAACGATTCTCACTGCCACGGCTCCCGACTTGCCATGGTATCTGAAAGTTCAGCTGATGTCTTTTTGCCCTTTAAGGCACCTTATTTGGGTAACAGAGAGGCTGCATTTGGAGCGGAGGTGAAGGTTTTGTTGATCGTAGACTCCAGCTCCTGATCTTGGAGCTGAACACCTCTTCAGGGCTAAGAGAAGGAAATGTTTGTGTCAGTAAAACCTGGGTAGCACTCTGGCACTGCAGGGAGCTGAGAGTCTCAATCATTCGGTACACGATTTTCAGTCATTTCTCAGAGGTTTATAAATATGTGAAGTGTCAAGCCCCAGGGCTCTACAAACACCCGAGTTCAGGGTTCTGCATTCACGTGGAAGAACGGAAGAGGCCACTAGCACCCGAACCAGTGCAAATAATGCACTAGCACCCAAAAAGGCCAGTAGCACCTGAACCAGTGCAAATAATGCAGCATCTTGCATAGCTGTAGAAGTCTTCCAGCTGGGCAGATATAAGAGTTTCTAATTCCCAGCTGATGATTTTGATTTTTCCAGGGTTCTGCACATTCTTTTCCAGATGTTCCCCTTCTTGACTGCCCAAATCTGGCTTTTTCAACCCCTTCTATTTTGTGCCTGGAATATACAAAGCCCAGTAGAAATACTCAAACACACAAACAGGGCAGGGCAATTAAGGGGTATGTCAATGGAAAAATGAAGCCTTGGCTTTGAACAGCTGCAGGTAGCCTCAGACAGGTGTTAGAGGCATTAGGTTTAGCTCACTGAAGAGGAGATGAAAATGACTCTCCTCCTGTTAATTGCCCTGCTTCTTTGGGGGCCTTGGGGGAAATAAAGCCTCCTCTAGCCTGAGTGCAGCATGTTTCCATGGATTTGCGGAGGGAGAGCGCTGCCCACCTGTGCTGCGCGTGGTAAACTCACAGCAGCAGAGTTGCTCCTGATGCCTTTACTCAGGGGAACCTCTTCCATTGCACTCACTGTGCATTTTGACTATGGGCTGAGCCCAGTGGCAGACCTGCTCTCTACTAGCCAAATGTTTTTTGGCGAATGAGGTTTAGTAGCACCTAAGGTCCCGTTCTGCCTATGCCAGCAGAAACCATGGAGTCTGCTGCAAGTTGCTTTCACTTTTTTGAGGGCCTTATTGCACAGTAATTTTGACCAGCTCCTGGAGCTGTTAACCCCTTGCGTGGTTCACACATTAACACCTTAAAGTGCCTTAAAGCACTCATTATGCAGCTCAAAGTTACGCCACTCCAGGGCAGGGTTACCCCTTGGTCTGCACCACCCTGCGCCTGTTTTGTTAAGGTGTGTCCGCTCCCCATAGATGTGCTGCTGAAGTTGGAAGTGTGGCTGCTCCAAACTTTCAGCCAGTCAACAGTTGCACAGCTCACGAGGCATAAGGTGTAACAAGGCCCCAAGGGCAGGATTTGCCCTTTCACTGAACTTTCATTTCTTTGTTCAAACACCTTCATAGGACTTGCAGGCAAGGATGGACCCAGCTCCAAAACTCATTCACAGTGGTTTGTTTCTTGTGGGTCAGCAGCTGAGCCTCAGACCCAGTTCCCTCAGTGCTAAGCTGCTCTGGGGAGGCAGAGTTAGCTAATCCTAGCGAGAGCTTGATTGTGGGGGGCAGATTTGGAGCCAACCTTTAACAGTGCACTGCAGGGTGCAGAAAGCTGCCTCCATCAGCTCCTTCATTTGGTGCAGGCACTTGTACCTCCTTCACAGCACCCTTCTAGGACAGAGCTGCCACCTGCAGCATTTGGAGGGTTTCCAGACTCTCTTGGCGATCCTGGATGCTGTGGGATCTAATGCGGTCTAGGGATCTCTGAGCAGCAGTGATCGCTTTGATGCTCTCTTGGCCGGAGGATGCATAGGAGTCTGGGCAATGAGTCAACACCTCTAATATGCTGCTTTTTCACCTGGCCAAGGCCTGTGGTGATGGGGAAGAGGAGAGGATATAGTGTAATGCCAGAGAAAAAGGACTTCAAAGGACTGGGGCAGCAGTGCTAAGAAAAGGTTGTGGTTGGACCACTTGTACATGGTGAACTCTCAAAAAGCCATTCAGTGCTGTTAGAAGAAACCATGCTGTTGGAGCCAGGCTTGACTCCAGTTGTGCAGGTACAAACCTGCTCTGTCTCCCCAGCACCTCAAGAGCCAGGTCTTGAGTGTCTTTGGCGTCCACTGAGACCCGTTAGTTAGGGCCCTAGATTTCACTGTTGCTTCAGCAGATGATTAAATCCACAGAGCCCTCTCTTGCCCTGACCTGTCATGGGCAAGAATGGAGAATGAATGAAGGTGCAGCAAAAGCTAAATGAGCTTAATAGAAAGGATATTTGTGGTGTTGAGTTTGTTGGTATATGGACAGCTGCCTCATTTTGGATAAAATATTAATCGGGGTTTCTTTTAGCACGGGACTGTTTGGTCTAAAATTTGCTACTGCAGATCAGAGTTTTCCCACCATTTAGGGGAGGTGGACAGATGCAGTCTCACCGGTCTGGGGCTACTGTGGCTACTTCTTCACCTCTTGTGTACTTCAAAGCCTAGCCTTGGCTTCCCCCATGCCCACAGCAGTTGGCTGGCACTCTCCTTTGAGGGATCCTCATCCCTGAATTTGTGCAAGCCACTGCAAGGCTATTATTAGCAGATGATCTGCTCTGGAAACCACTTTCTTTGCAAACCATAAGTTTGGGTCTGACTGGTGTTAGCTGCATCTTGTGCAGTTCCTTATTCCCTTTGACCCTTGGGGACTCTAACAGGGCACAGTTTGGGGTGTTGGGCACTGAAGGTGGCTAGGATGAGGAATAACTCATTATCTTCCCAGGTTCATCTCAATCCTTCTTCTTAAAAGGCTGCTCTAGCCGAGGCATCAAAAAACCTTCCTCACGGTGCCTCACGTACACCTTGCGCTTTGGCTCACCAAGATCCCTTCTGAGTGACAGAAGAAATTCAGAACAAATCTTTATGTTAAGAAGCAATGAGACTTCTCCGGAGTTGGTCAGTCTTGGATGGGGCTGGTGAGGATCTGGGAGCCCACCCCACGGGGCAGGTTCCCACCTGTGCGCCGCGCATGGGGAGATCCGGGGCCCTTGTCTGAGTACTGCAGCCGGCACTTCGTGACTTTTGTGAGTAGGCCAGCTGAGGGGCAGCCCTTGTTGTGATGCTAATTAGAGAGGTCCTGTACTCGAGCAGGTTGCAATGCCTCTGTCGCTGCTGCTGATTGTCTCCCCGGTGGATTACAAGCGAACCCTTCTTAACAAGCGCCTTGAGTAGCTTGAGCCTCTGAACTCCCGAGGACTAGTAATTAATCCATCTGTTAACAAGGAACACAGCTTGCAGCTAGGCGCTCTCTGAAGGAGCCGTTTAACTCTTTTTGTACCAGGCAGCCAAATTCCATTCATGCGTTTAATTTACTAACAGCATTTCTGTGGAGCCTCTTGCCTGAGACCTAGGCGCTTTGCGGTGTGACAGTTGTCCCCATGGCTCTAGATGGGCAGTCCTGTGGCACAGGAATAGAGGATCTGGCTGATTGTGCCACTGAGTTTGGGCAAGCCCTTTAACCTCTCCTGGTCTCAGTCTTCCCATTTCTGCTGTGGGCAGTGCTTACTTCCAGATCTCAAAGGAAAGGAGCTATAGAAATATAGGTACAGTTACTGCCCTTGGGCAAAATTTAACATTTGGGAACTCCTTCCCTCCCTGAAACAGCCCGGGGGGTGCACAGAGCAGCGAGGTGGTGATCTAACTTTCTACCCTTGTTCATGATGTCTTGGCCTAGGACTGGCTTAGTATTTGAGGAGCTGAAGTTCAGGTGGTCTCTGAGAGAGAACCTGAGGCCTTCGGTGGTGATCTCAGCTTTATGCCAAGTCCACGAGGAGTGTCCCCACCCTCCTGTTAGACGTATCTCCCTCTTTTTTCTGGTGTCCGATACAGGGGGCTGTGAAAGGGGGTGTTGCATGCAGCCATGAGTAGCTTTGAGATGCATTTGTGTAAGATAAGGACTTTACCAGTCAGTTCATTTTTTTTTTTCCAGGCGTCCCCCATCCTGTCAGCTTGGGGTTCGGTGCTGAAGCACCTGAGATCTGGGCTGGTGCATGTGGCCTCGCATGAGCAAAAGCCAGTGTGTCTGTGGTAAAAAAATTAAGCCTGTTTGGGGGCTGTCTGCTCCCTGCTCACTGGCACTCATCACGGTTGTAACCAGAGGCAATTGATCCCTGTTACCTGAGCTGCCTTGCGCTGCAGGCTTGTGTAACCACGATGGGGGGATCACAAGCAATTAAGCGCTGGAGGCGGTGGTCACAGCAAGCAATTCTGGAGGCAGCAGTAAACCCAGAGAATACAGTTCAACTGGTTTCCAACAGAGCCACTAGCAGTTGGGAGTGGGAGGTTGGGAGAGAGATGCAATTTTATCTTTATGTAGCTTGTTTCTCTTTAAACCCTCTGGTGCTGGGATACCTCGGTGATGGTGAGCATTAGATGGTCAGCTCCTTGGGAAAGGAGGCCTTTTGTGTTGTGCTTGTGCAGCTCCTGGCTCTGTGGGATCCCACCCCGTTATTGGGAGCTGCACTACGAACATCAGTGAGCAGGGCGTAAAACACACAGCTCCGTATGCAGTGTTCACCTCCATGCTAATAGCATTTCACAGTAGCATGTCTTGCTAATAGGCCTGTTCTCTGGTCCTAAAAGACTGTCTCATCGCACTAGCAGTCTTGTTCCAATGGAGCCATTTCACTCTACACTTCCCATAGCTTTCTCAGGAACGTGCCAGTCAGGCTGGCCCACCTTCTCTCTGACAAGACAAGACTCTCTTTTCCTGAGAAAAATCCATTAAGATCTGTTTATATTATTGGAGCACAGAAAAAGGCAAATTTCTTAACTGGAGCTGTGCATTGAAAGTCTGTTCTCTTTGAGACTTCCCTGTAAAATGTATGTGCCTCACATATATCCCAGCTGAATAGCAGTGCCTCATAGAGCTTTGGCCTTTACTTTAACTGGGTTGGCTGCTTTCCCTCACATCAGGAATTGAAGGTTAATGTTGTATTAATATACAGTGTGTTTCTTTTTACTGCTGTAGTTGGCTGACTTACCTTTGTCACCATCCCACTGTCTGCTAATACAGTGTTTCAGCTAACACTTAGGATGGATGAGGTGGGAAGAGAGTTGTTCAGCACTTCCAGGGTTTCTGAGCCATTTCACTGAGTGGTGTCAGTCTGGTAATTTCCAGGTGAAAACAGAATCTGGTCATTTTTATGCTAACCTGAAACCCCCAAAGAAATCAGGATTTGCAGTTCTCCTCTAACATCCTGTGCTCTTCGTTGCAGGCACAGCTGCGAGCTTTCATCCCGGAGATGTTGAAGTACTCGACAGGGCGTGGGAAGCCGGGCTGGGGGAAGGAAAGCTGTAAACCCATTTGGTGGCCTGAGGATATTCCGTGGGCAAACGTCCGCAGTGATGTCCGCACAGAAGAACAGAAACAGAGGGTACGTGGCCCCCTGTACAGTTGGTGGTGACCCTGAGCACATTCCCATACACCAGGACCCTTCTTGTGTGCAAGAACAGCCATGTCATAATTTTCTCTTGTTCCATGTTCAGGTTAAATATCTATGCCCAAACCTCATTGCATTGGTCTTTCTCCTGTCCACATTTTGGCTGGTCTTCAATCTCAGGTGTCAGCCATTCACTCTGCGTCTCTTGATTTGTCATTACTTTTCACCCAAGTGGGTTGGCCCCAAACTAGTCCAGGGGAAGGGACCTGATACAGTAAAGGTAGGAAAAGAGCCGTGGTTTGGATTGGCTGTGGTTGCCTGCTGCCAATTTGCTCTTTTGAGCTCCACCACTCCTCTCTGCTTCTGTGGCATTGTCCCCCAATCCAGCTAATACGGCAGCAGCAGCCTGTGCATATGGCTAAAGAAGCAGAGCTCTGGTCTAAGCTTTGGGTCTGCTTTCTCCAAACAACTCAGCTACCAGGGAGCATGGGTCCTGGTCAGAGACAGGCAGCAAAGGATGTGCTCAGCCCTCTCTGAGCCCTTTCTGCACATGACGCAATGGCATGTAGAAAAGTGAGGGAAAAGAGACTAGAAAAGGTGCTCACTTCAACTGCACTAGAGAGCATTGCATGGGGATAGAGGAGTGAAGCCATGTCCATTTACCACGTGGGACATCAAAGAATGATGGGAGCTGTAGGATTAAATCCCTGCACAGGTGGATGCTTTCCCTGGGGCCTGGGGAGGTAGCTGTGAACTGTGCTATAGCCATGTCAGCCTTCTGCTGGGCTTTAAAGCATTTAAACTCCCTGCAAATTTGTTTGTCCCATCAGAGAAATGCTCTCCACACTGTAGAATAGAAAGGGCTCTGATGCCAGAGGAAGCAGTTCAGGGGGCAATTGCTGAATGTTTGTGAAAGGCCTACGTGCACTGACTCTCAATTTTCCCTCCTCCTCCCTTCTCGGCAGGTGTCCTGGACCCAGGCGTTGCGCACTATTGTGAAGAACTGCTATAAGCAGCATGGGCGTGAGGACTTACTTTATGCCTTTGAGGATCAGCAGACACAGCAGCAGACAACAGCCACCCACAGCATAGCACACCTGGTACCATCGCAGACTGTGGTACAGACATTCAGTAATCCTGATGGCACGGTCTCCCTTATCCAGGTGAGCAGAGCCCTCCGGCAGCCCTAGTTCCACACTGAGCCCCGTGTGTAATAGGAGCTTTAATGATATTGCTTTGTCTGTTGACTGAGCATTTTTCAGGAATCTTGAGTCTGTTTTAGGCATCTTAGACACTTCTATAGGCTCCTGTTACTATTGTACGTGAATGCCTCTGTCTAATGTCTGTGTGTTCATGATGCCCCTGTGAGGTAGGGAAGTGATTCCATCCCCCATTTGAAAGAGGAGAAGCCAAGGCACAGCAAGACAAAAGAACTTGCCTAGGGTCACATGGGATAGTTGTGACAGATCACTGAACTGAACCCAGATCTTCCATGGCCCAAGTCAGTACCCTAGCACCTGGGCCATCCTCTTAATCTGGGTGCCTATCATACCCAGCACTGTGCCCTTTGGGGCCCCAGATTGCTAGTGAAGTTTTAAACTGCAACACCAGTCTCAATTCTCCTAGATCCTAGCAGTTGCCTTGCCCTACCTGGCTTTCCAGTCCTCCTCAGTGACTTTCAATATTGTGGTACACAAACATAACTGTTTTGGATGGTCATTGTACACGCATCCATCTGAGCCATGCAGTAAACCAAGATGGGGTTACCTGCACCGTAATTTAGGTGATTTCATTGGCTTTACGGCAGTACTCCCCAAAGGCTCCATGTACTGCAGCTACCAAAGCTAAGTTGCATAGAACTACAAGGGACACCCTGGGTCCTTGAGTCCAGTGCCCTGCTCTCACTGGCAACTTTAGCCTTTCCCTTTCCTGAGCCACAAAGCTCTAAAACTGGTCAGGCTTCCTACCCTAAGCATCGCACTACATAGTGTAGATCTGTATTGTACATGCAAAATATAAGGAAAGAGGGACAACAGCTGGCAAATACTCCTCTAGTTTCTTTGTGTACGTTCGACTAGTGGTTGAGAGAGATCATTTTTTATCTCATCAGGCTTCACAGTGGTTAACCTTTGTTTTGATAGCTCTGCTGACAACTATGAAAATGAGATATCAGAGAATCAAAGAGAAGTAGGGCCGGAAGGGACCTCCAGAAATCACATCTGGTCCAACCCCCTGCCCTACCCTATGCAAATCCATAATCTAACTTCCTAGTAAAACTGCTGTCAACCCTAACCCAATGCAAGATATAACACCCAAGCCTACCATAGGTAAAGCAGGGGGACCGCAGCAGCCATGGCCTGCTTCTGTAAAAGGTTGTTAATATATGTTAAAGAGATCCCAGGTAGAGGCCCCCCCTGGTATTTTTGAATCCATATCAGATTTTGAATGGAGATTGACCACATCTCACCAACCCCTTTCCAGAACGGGGCTGGCCCATTGTGTTGCTGTGAGCTGGCCCACTGTGATCCCTGCTAATTTTCTGTGAATTTGGGACTGGGCAGGGAGGGAGAGGGAATCCCTGAGAAACAGACCTCATTTTCTTTCATAGAATCACGGAAAATGAGGGTTGGCAGGGACCTCAGGGGGTCACATCCAGTCCAACCCCCTGTTCCAAGCAGGACCAGCCCCAACTATCTCATCCCAGCCAAGGCTTTGTTGAGCCAGGCCTTAAAAACCTCCAAGGATGGAGACTCCACCACCTCTCTGGGTAACCTGATCCAGTGCTTCCCCCACTCCTAATGAAAGAGTTTTTTCTAATATCTAACCTAAACTTCCCTTGCTGCAACTGGAGCCCATTGCTCCTTGTTCTGTCATCTGCCACTGAGAAGTCCAGCTCCATCCTCTTTCGAACCCCCTTCACGTAGTTAAAAGCTGCTATCAAATCGCCTCTGTCTTCTCTTCTGAAAACTAAATAAGCCCAAGCTCTCCTCATAAGTCATGTGTTGCAGCCCCCCAACCATTTTTTGGCCTTCTGCTGGATTCTCTCCTATGATTCTCATTCATAAAATCATTGAAAATGAGAGTTGGAAGGGAGCTCAGGAGGTCACATCTAGTGCAATCCCCTGCTCAAAGCAGGACCAGCCCCAACTACGTCGTCCCAGCCAAAAACTGTTTATGTCTGTGTTCTCAGCTACTAAGTGGGAATGATGACAATTGCCATCCCTGGCAGGGGTGTGAAGATGCACTGCAGTTTTAAATGCTTTGAAAAGAAATAACCCTTTTTGGAAGTGGTGGTTAATACTGCTAGGGGTTGGGGTGCAGGACTCCGTGGCCTATGACTTCCATGCTAGGTTACCTCAGTACTTGCCACGAATGCCTCCAGCCTGCTGTTACACTTCTGAGGCATGTTAGCTGTCTTGTTCTAAAGGACTTGATTGCTCTTTTATATCAAGGGCACCCTGGGATGCATAATGGTGAGCAACTGAATTTTGTTGGCTGTTTCCTGGTGTTTCCTAGGTTGGCACAGGTGCCACGGTCGCCACGCTGGCTGACGCCTCCGAGTTGCCTACCACAGTTACCGTCGCACAAGTGAATTACTCTGCAGTCACTGATGGCGAGGTAAGGGCGAAAGTTTGTGTGTTTGCTCATGTGTGCAGCGTACTGTGGGGATGTCTCGCAAGCCCTGCTGGTGCACATGTATCTTTCATGTATAAGCTTTGACTGGGAATACAAATGCTTACTGCTGGGTACCGTTTTGGTAAAAGCAGGCATCAACTTTAAAGCAGCACTATTTGAATATTTATATGGGCCAGAGTCGGGAAATGCAAGTTGAGGGTTAATTTTGGCTCTCAGGCATGTGTGATACTAAAGGCTACCCTTCATCATACCCTTTTATAAATCCATGGTGCATCCATACCTTGAATACTGTGCCCAGTTGTGGTTTCTACACCTCCAAAAGGATATAGAAGACCTAGAGGAGGTCCAGAGAAAGACAACAAGGGTGATTAGCAGCATGAAGGGCCTTCCATGCGAGGAGAGACTAGAGGCCAGGCCTATTCAATTTAGAAGAGAGATGCTTGTGTGGGGACATGATAAGGATTGACAAAATCCGAAGGGGAGGGAACAGCTGCAAGCAGACCTGGACAGGTTGGACAAGTGGGCAGAAAACAACAGGATGCAGTTCAACAAGGAGAAATGCAAAGTGCTGCACCCAGGGAGGAAAAATGTCCAGCACACCTACAGCCTAGGGAATGACCTGCTGGTGGCACGGAATTGGAAAGGGATGTTGGAGTGCTAGTGGACTCCAAGATGAACATGAGTCGGCAGTGTGACGAAGCCATCAGAAAAGCCAATGGCACTTTATCGTGCATCAGCAGATTCATGACAAACAGATCCAAGGAGGTGATACTTCTCCTCTATCGGGCACTGGTCAGACCGCAGTTGGAGTACTGCGTGCAATTTTGGGTGCTGCACTTCAAGAGGGATGCGGATAACCTGGAGAGGGTCCAGAGAAGGGCCACTCATACGGTAAAGGGCTTGCAGGCCAAGCCCTGAGGAGATATTAGTGAACCTGGACCTCTTCAGCCCCCGCAAGAGAAGGTTGAGAGGCGACCTTGTGGCTGCCTATAAGTTCATCACGGGGGCACAGAAGGGTATTGGTGAGTATTTATTCACCAAGGCGCCCCTGGGGCTTACAAGAAATAATGGCCGCAAGCTAGCAGAGAGCAGATTTAGACTGGACATTAGGAAGAACTTCTTCACAGTTCGAGTGGCCAGGGTCTGGAACGGGCTCCCAAGGGAGGTGGTGCTCTCCCCTACCCTGGGGGTCTTCAAGAGGAGGTTAGATGAGTATCTAGGTGGGGTCATCTAGACCCAGTGCTCTTTCCTGCCTATGCAGGGGGTCGGACTCGATGATCTGTTGAGGTCCCTTCCGACCCTAACATCTATGAATCTATGAAAATACTAAATGGTGAGGAGAAAGTCAGTAGGGATTTACTGTCTCTCTCAATACAAGAACTAGGGGTCACAAAATGAAACTAGTAGGTAGTAAGTTTAAATCTAACAAAAGGAATTTCTTTTTCACATTAAAGTGTGGAACTCATTGCCACCAGATGTGGTGGACACTAAGAGTTTAGCCAGATTGGAAAAGAGACTGGACACAGTCTTGAAGGAAAGTTGCATCAGTATCAGAACTTCCTAGACCTTAAATACTAGAAGCTGCACGGGAGAGAGGAGCGGTGAAAAAAAACCGTTGTCAGACCCAATTCATTCTCCCTTGCAGGGTTCTAGTCTCTGCCCCCGTGTGACACAGGAGACCAGGCAAGATGGACCTGTGGTCTGACCCAATAAATGGCAGTTCTTACGTTCGCTTTCTAACAGTCGTGCATGCAAGATCTCAGTCCCAGTCTCCATTAGTGTCATGGGAGAAGATTCATGACGGATCACGTGTTCATTGTTCTAGGGATCAGAAATAACAGCTTCCAATATGCAGCTCCCCAAAAGCACTCAGTTTTGTGTTTACATCGGGGGTCTAAAGTGCAAGTTCCCTGGCTACAGCAAAGGGCTTTGTGTTTAACACCAGCTGAATTGGTGGCAGAAAAGGACTTCAGTGTGGCCTTGAGCAAACTGCATCATTTCGCTTTGCCTCAGTTTGCCTCTTGGTAACAGAAGGAGAATTCTCCGTGGTGTCTTGTAGAGGCACTGAGGTTTTATTAACATGCAGGTGGCTCGAGTTTTCCTCTGGTGATAAGACACTATAGATACTTGGTAAAGTTACTGAAAGCCCTGTAAGGCCCAGTGCATTCATGTTACTCTCTCATAGTTTCATCCAGATTTTTCAAAGTTGCATTTCCCGTTGAGGGCTTTGTGGTGCCAAACCAGGCTTTTGAAACTGAAACATCTAAACTTACGGTGCCAAAGCCCCACCTTGCTCTCTCACATCAAGAAACAAAATGCTGCTTTCTTTAAAGACTGTTCCTAGAACTCCGACAGCTGCCAGGATTTTCTTCCCCTCCTCCAACCCCAAATTTGTCTTGGAGTCAATGAGGCTGCTGTTCCACTCCAGGCTGTTGTCTGCCCTCTTGGCCACCTGCCGAAGTTTCTGGGTGAGGTGCCATCCCTGTGATGGCGTGCGAGGGTCAGCTTGCTCTGCTCAGCGAGGATTGGGTTTTCACGGCAATAGGTGGCAGTACAAAACAGCTTTGTTCTGTGCTAGGCTGCATTTCCATCTGAAAAACCAAAGAGAAACAGGCTGTTTGTTTGGGGCTCCAGCCTTGAAAAGTACTTCGAATTCACACGAGGGTTTCCAGCACCAGTTATCTTTCTCTTCAGGCCTTGGGGAAGATGTGTGCAAAGGCACAAATGGCAATTAGATGCCTAACTTCCCTTGGCTTTCAGGGGGAATTAGGTGCTTAGCTTGTGCCATGGAAAACCTCCTCCTAATTTACACAAGACAGAAGTACCTATTTAGTTAAACTTTCCTGTACAGACAGGTCCAGATTTTTGCTGGTGGGCCTCATTATCCACGTGCCCACTTTCTGCTGGGATTTCCCTCTATTTCACAGAATTGTAGAAAGGAAGGACATTCCAGAGGTCGCGTCTAGTCCAACCCCTGGCTGAGGCAGTATCACCATCCTATGGAAGTCACTGTCTAATCTAGTCCTAAATTGCACAATCAGTGTTGCTGGACAATTAAAAGGCCCATTGCCCAAAGACACCAAGAGCACCCAAACCTGCCACAGGTTAGGCAGGGAGCTATCAGTGTCTTGCTGCTCACAGGTTGCTAAAATGCCTCTGAGTTCACAAAAGTTATGGAGGGAGCCTTGAGCCTACAAATGTTGAGAACCACTGTGCGAACATGCCACCCTGCTCCGTCTTCTGCCTTTGAATCTTGCCACTTTTTCTTTTCTCCACCGCATCAAGTACGAGCTGTTTCTCATCACCTTCAAGGCCCCTCACTTTTAGTCTACAGGCAGCCCCCACTTAGCACTCTTAATTGGTTCCTGAAAAACCGAGCATTAAGCGAACTGAAAGTATTTGACAACTCAAGATGGCGAGCGCAGTTGTTTTTAATGACCCACAATGGTGACCGCGAGCATTGTAACAAAACTTGCTGGGCGCTAAGTGAGATCAGGTATCAATTTCAAATGAGCGTTGCAGCGGAATAGCGCTAAGTGAAGCAGCGTTGAGCGGGGGTTGCCTGTATTCTGGTATCTTAGCAAGCACCCCCACTCCTTTCCCTGCCAGAAATGCTTGCCTTGATCCTCTGTTTGTTCATTTGTCCCCAGTGCATCTTTGTACTTCTTCCTCTGTTGCCTTTACTGCATAGAATATTTTTCTTGAAATAATCTGTGAAGCTTCACTACTGTCCTCCCACAGCTTTCTCATTGTAACCCACTTCTGATGTGAACCCTGCCAGAAACTAGTGATGACTAGGTAGAGGGCTCTGTCTGTCTATCTATCTGAATGTATTGTGTAGCCCTCTACCTAGTCGTCATCAGTTTCTGGCAGGGTTCACTTCAGAAGTGATAGATAGATAGATCACACTGATAGACAGGCAGATGTATATAAACGAGTGCAATAATATATCGTGCCTAGCTATATAAAATAAAGGATCTGGGTTTCTGAATCTGCCTCTACCACTGGTACAACATGGAAGAGATCACCAAAAATTCAAAGAAATAACTGTACCCAGGTGGGATGGACTGCACGCGATGGAGTAGATTTGCAATTCTGAGGGCTGTGACAGTAGCCTGTGAAACTCTTCCTGATGGTCAGTGGAATGAGGTATTTTAAAAGGATCTTCCTCATACAGTGTGATCCGCAGAGTCTGAGGCTTGAGGAACCTTCATTCTTTGGTTTCAAGATACGGTGATCCCAATGCCTTGTATTCTGACCACGGGTGTGTGGCCACCTGCTCAGTGGTGTTGCCTCCAATGTGAAGGAATTCCTCCCAAATGGAGGAAGGCAGGTTGGGATAGAGAAAGAGCTGCGGAGGTCAGGAGTGGGGGAACTCTGGGAAGTGCAAGATCCTGTAGCCACAGAAACATTGCTTGTGAGGGGAGGATGGGCTGAAATACCAAAAATATGTGAACAATGGGACGATTTGTTATTTGCACAGCTGCCTTAACAAACGCAAGTCAAGAGTCACGAGATGTATGAGGTGCTGCAGGTGGGTTGATGCAGCTTACGAAGAAACAATGAGAATAGTTACATAATTGTACAGCACCCAGCACAGTGGGCTTCTGGTCCATAACCTGGCTGCTGGGCGTTGCAGGGATACAAATAAATATGATGACAGTGCTGATGGGCCCGAGAGGCATGGGTCACCACACACCAGCCATCCAAATGTCAAGGGTCTTGCTGGTGTGACTGAAAAGGAGGTAGCTTGTGTGTCCTCCCTTTGGAGGGGCAGCACTGGAGAAAGGACAGAAATGGTTTGAAAACTTAGCAAGTGAACCATGAGGTCTGGAGTCTTGGGCTGCTCAGAAGCAGGAGCCTTCATCCCAGGAGCGAATGAGAGAGGAATGAAGGCCTTCCAACATTATTTCAGCAGCTCCAAAGTGCTCCTAAGGGACCCTTTTTTCCAACAGAGGTGCTCATGGGATGTCTCGAGCAATAAAAATCAAAAAGTTGAAGAGCTCTTTCAAAGGCATCTTGAATGCATATGACCGACTGTCTTTAAGAAGTAGCCACCCAGCTGCGGGTTGGCTCAGGGACAGAATTCACTGTCCCTGAGCCTATTTCCTCTCCCCTTCCTAATAGGTGGAACAGAACTGGGCAACGCTACAGGGAGGCGAGATGACTATCCAGACGACGCAGGCTTCAGAGGCCACGCAGGCGGTGGCATCGTTGGCAGAAGCAGCGGTGGCAGCATCTCAAGAGATGCAGCAAGGAGCAACTGTTACCATGGCACTCAACAGGTATGTGTGCGAAGGGGAGCCATGGGGATTGGGAAGGAACACAGTCTTTGAGAGGCTCCTTTCCATTAGGTTGGCTTTGTCACACTCAGGAGCAGTGCAGAAAACACTGATACATTCAGAAGAACATTTTCTCTGGTCTCAATAGAGATTTTTCCCACCACGAATTCCAAACCCACCGAGAGCCCAGGTATTCACAGATCGTTTCCTGGTATCCCTTTGTAATATGAGGAGGGCTAGTGAAATGGAAATGTACCATGAGGAGGGTGCATTCAGTCCCCATCCTTCTCGAGAGAGCCTGTTTGTACAGTGAGTGTCCAATTACAGAAATGAGCTTGCCATGCAGGTAGGGGCCATCAGGTGCTACGAACACCTGGTGAGTAAGCTGCTCCATTGCTCTGTCAATATTGTCAAGGGCCTCTCTGTTAAAGGGATGAAGTTGGTTTTATTAGGTATCTGGCAGTGTTGGTCTCTGAGCGGAAATCAGGCGGCCAACTGTTGAAGGTGGTTGCCCTGTTTGCTACTGGAGGAGAATGATAGGATTGTAGGAAAGTAGGGACCACACATGATAATCTAGTCCCAGCGCCCTCCTCAAGGCAGCATCGTCCCTGATTAAACCATCTCAGCCAAGTGTCTGTCTAAGTTAACGATTGGTGACATTTCCTTCCGCCTGGGGAAGAACTTGATTTGGAGTGAGCTGTGTTGGTTGTGTTTTTAGGCAGAAAGGCATCTTAACACATTGTGTGTGAAGAAGTGGTCTGAGAGTGAGGTGGGGTAGCAGCCTTGTAAAGGTTAAAAGCTTTTCTTTGAAGACCTGCTGAGGAAGGTGTTGAGTGAGAAGAAGCAGACAGCCCAGCCATGAGGAGAGGGGGAAGGATGTGAAGGGTATGGTTCAGAAGGACTTTTTGTCTGATCCCGCATTGGGGTTTTCTTATTCATGCATCTTATCTGGTCTCTGCATTTGCCCTGTCTCCTTGTTCTTTGGGTCCCTAGTTGAATATGTCAAGAAAAGAGTGAGCAAAGTATGGTGGGTGGTTAGTGTGGGGTTCCAGGAACCCTGTTCAGTCATTGTTGAAATAACCACCATCATGCCTGTGATATTCCACAGTCAGATTTGCAATGTCCACTGCAGCTGGCTCAAGGGCAAACCTACAACTGTTTCCTCTGCGTGTAGAGGAAATCACCTTCTCTCTCTTTCCTCCCGCTCTCCTTACCCCAGATCATCCCCTTTGGCACCCAGTGGGAAGAGCCAGGTAAAATATCCTCTTCTCATAGGCTGAAGGTAGTGCCTGCGCTTTGTTTCAGCAAGAGGTTAGGACTTGGACTGAGGGAATGGATTCCCATCTGCCACCACATTAAATTGACCCTCTGTTTTTATTTTCGGCTGCTGATAAAAGACCTGTTGTCCGTAAGAGGAAAGTTCCTCTTTAAACATAAGTGGGCAAATCTTGCAGGAAGAATGGCTGAACTTGTTCAGGGAACCCTAGGAAAGGCAAAGCCACACACACTGCTTCCCGGGCCATGCAGTGGTCATTGTGAGCTTCCTGCAAGGACTCAAGGGATGAGCTGCAACCCTTAGTCTAGAGGACACAGAGATGCGTGTGTCAGCAAACTTGTCAGGAGTGGTCAGTGGGTGGTTATCTAGTATTGGCCATGGATGGTCCTGTGTTTGATTTCACCCCATCATTGCTAGTTAAACCTCTTTAGAGCCATAATAATAAATTCCTCCCCCCACCCCTGCATGGCCTGTGACCTTCTAATACTTGCATATTGCAATGAGTCACTACACCAACGGTTCTCCACCTTTTTGGGCACAAGGTGCCCCTTATTGGACATGAGGTGCCCTACCATCACCTTTGTGAAGTGAGCAGACCCAAATTTGAAATAACTAATTTATATATTGCAGGACTTGCCTCCTTGTAGATGAGGAGGCAGTTGGGGTGTGGGATTGTCTAGGCAGGAACAAGCTTGAGCCTTCTCATACCTTGCTTATCTCCTCACACTTTGTGACATCCTTCAGAGGACCTAGCAGTTCTGTCAGGTGCAATGGCACCCCGGCTGAGAATCATTGCATTACACCGACAGCATCCAGGGGTGAATGCATAGACCCATCCGTATCTAGAAACCAGCTCCGCAGACATATGCCTTTTCGTAGGACCTTCTCTCCCGCACATGCCCCTGCATGGCTTGCCCCACCCTTAGTTAGAGGCAGCTTAGATGACAGGTTTATTAACTTTAAATATCAGGATCCTTCACAGAAATATCTATCCCCTCTTAAACTCTAGTGACGAAGCCAGGGAACCCTGCATCGTGTCTTTGCTTCACCAGCTTAGCCTTTCAGGAGGAAGGTGGAGGCGGCCCTCATTTTGTCTCACATTTCAAGGCTTTCAGTAGACGTTTTCTGTGCTTCAGGGTGGCTGTTGGTAGGAAACTGTGTGCACTACAGGGGAAAATGTAGAGCCCGATTCAGGCTCCTGTGCTGTCATGGTGCAGGTCACTTTCTGATGGCAGCGCTGTAATGGTGCCCCAGGAGGGCTTGTTAGCAAGCCACAGTACAGCTGAGCTGATTCAGGGGCTCTCCATATATAAGGGAGAATATGACTGCCTGCACAAATGCCTGGAAGTGTTGAGTGTTAGCATTGGCAGCAGTCAGGAAGGGGAGGTGTATATTGAATATTTTTGCAGGGGTTATGGTGAGATTTCTGCAGGCCCAGCCACTTTTCCCTGGCATTGTATTCCTTACTATAGGCTCCATGATAGAGCCACCAGCCTACCGAGACCATTAGGCCCCTGGCACATGTTAACATAATTGTCTGATCTTACCAATCAGCTGATCCTTGGGATTGGGTAGGGCAACCCCAGATCCAGCACATGCCACACCTCCAGTTTAAAGTGCGATTGCAAATCAGCTGTAAAGATGTTCCTGATTTAATCTTTGTGGCTGGTTTGCCATTATCGCACCACAGATTGGCTGAACATGTGGCATGTTACAGTTTATCAGTCAGTGAGCATGTTAATCTTGCAATAAATCTGACAGGGCCCTTAATATCTTTCACTGATTGGCAAGACATCTTGCTATGGGTTGACTGAAGGAGTGTGCTCCACATTTAACACTGAATCATCCTTGTGGCTGCACTTGGGAGAGTGAGACCATGGTCTGGCATCTGGAAGATCAGAGTTCTCTTACAAGATCTCCAGAGCTATTGGAGTGGTGCTTTGCGCCTCACAGTGCTTAAGGAGCATGGAGTTGCCATCCCATAACCCATCCCTCTGTCAGGTACTGGCAGAGAGTATGGGGGTGTCCAGTGGTCACCTACAGAGCAGAGCCATTGTAAACGGCTGATGTACACCAGCTGTGATGGGTGGGGGAATCTGTGTTATGGATCTGTGAAGCACTGGAACAGGTCACCCAGAGAGGTGGTAGACTCTCCATCCTTGGAGGTTTTGAAGACCCGGCTAGACAAAGCCTTGGCTGGGATGATGTAGCTGGGGCTGGTCCTGCTTGGAGCAGGGGATTGGACTAGATGTGACCCCCTGAGAGCCCTTCCAATCCTCATTATCTGTGATTCTGTGAACTGAAGATGAGCAGCAGTAGACCTCTTCCAGGAAGAGAAGATGAGGGTGTATGTGTAGGCAGACTTAACCCCTGCCAATATGCATTATCATGAGTGGAGCACAATGCAAATGGGAGGAATGTTTATGCGGCAAAGATTTATGTTCAGGGTTACAGCCTTCACGGCTCTTTGAAATAAACAGTTGCCCTTGAAAGTGAATTTAAATAAATCCTTCTCATGGCTGGAAGGCTGCCTTACCGTAGTAAGCTAAGTCCTCGTTCATCCCTGACTTTACTGTATTATTGTTGCTTTTCCCACACTGTAAATGTCTTTATGCCAGTGCAGTCATGCATTCCTCCTAGGTGACAGGAAGTGGAGAAGCAAGAAATTGGAATTAAAATGGTTAAATAGCAATGTATGGGAAGTTTGCCAAGACAAATGGCTTTCCTGTAGAAATGAGAATCCAACCCAGGAGAATCCAGTTAAAAGGAGCATAAAACCCAAATAAAAATTAGAAACAGACCAGCATAGTGTTATAGTTTCATAGTAGGTAGGGTCGGAAGGGACCTGAGCAGATCATCAAGTCCGACCCCCTGCCGTGGGCAGGAAAGAGTGCTGGGGTCAAGTGACCCTGGCTAGGTGATTATCTAGCCTGCTTTTGAAGACCGCCAGGGTAGGAGCGAGCACCACTTCCCTTGGAAGTTGGCTCCAGATCCTAGCTGCCCTGACAGTGAAGTAGTGCCTCCTGATATCCAGCCTGCATCTACTCTCAGTCAAGCAATAGGAAGACTGCAAAAATAAATCAGTTGGAGTACTGGAATATGAATGGCACTGTTAAGGAAGATTGTCTTGTATGATGACTTTGCATCACTCCTCACCATAGAAACTGTTGAGGATTTTCTCACATACTTACAGTGAAGAACTGTCAGATCCTGCTTTCAAAAGAAGGAGGTTCTGGATCATATTTATGAAAGGCAAATCACTGGGTGTGGGTGATAGTCACCAAGAGTTGTAAAGACCTTGGAGAGCTGAGCCACTAACAGGATAACAAATGACTAATGAACAGAGCTGGGGAGAAACAAGCCTTTTAGCTTGCTTTAAGGAAGGCAGGCAGGACAATCCTGGGAAAAGCAGACCAGTGAATGATACTTAAGGGCAAGCAAGGTGAAGTGGTTGAATGATAAATAAAGGCATAATTTAAAAACACTTAAGTGCCTGCGATATGATGGAGATAGATTAGCATGGTTTCTGTGCAGGGAGTTTCTGCCTCTTCAGTCTGTTGGAATTCGTTGAGCATCCAACAAAACAGTGGCCAAAGGGAAGCTGCTTGATATAACTGACCTGGACTTGCTAGAAAGCTTTTGGCAAAGCCTCGTGTGAAAGGCTACTCAAGAAGCTGAGTGTGAGTTAAGAGGGATTTTTAGACTAAGAGAAAAGTACATATGGGATGGGCCAGTTGGGTTATCTTGTTCTCATTTCATCATTCCTCCACTAACAGGATCCATTCCTGCAGGATAATTTCAGCTGTTTTGAGCTGGTGAGAGCACCCAACCACCCTAGTTCGTGTTCCCTGCGTGCGACACTTTGTTCAGGTGGATCCTGTTGGAGATGGGTTGCTTTCCTTCTAATCAGCCTCACCCTTTCTTGTCCTCTGCCTGCAGTGAAGCAGCCGCCCATGCTGTAGCCACGCTTGCAGAAGCCACCCTTCAAGGTGGCGGGCAGATCGTCCTGTCTGGTGAAACGGCCGCGGCAGTGGGAGCGCTCACCGGAGTCCAGGATGCCAATGGTAAGAGGGGAGCGCAAGTGAGTTGGGTTGTGTTTGGTTTCCAGTGGGTGGAATAATTCACATGCTTATTTGCTGCCACTGTGAGGGGGTGACTCTTTGCAGAGGTAGTACCTTCCACCTCTTCCGCATCAGACACTTCCCTAGAGAATGCTTCCTGGCTGTATCTTTCCCCATGAGGTGTAGTGCAGTCTGCTGCTTGCTTGCTTTATGGGCCCTTCTGTAATGCATCTCAGTTGTATCTGGTCCGTGCAGTGGCTTCTCTAACTAGCAAATCACAGGTTGCTGAAGTGGTGATGGTTATTAACACTGTAATAATGCAACATAGAGCAAGTGGAAACCAGCCACATGTCCTGGGTTCCTGTTAGGCCTTGGCTCGGGTGCTGCAGTGAGCAAAACACTGCTTCCCGTGTTCTGGGATGAAATGAATTGGTTATTTAAAGGACTTGGTTATGCGACTGAACCAGCAAGGATCTTACAACCTGGACAGTTGTGAGAAAATGCTGCCTTGAAGGACTGGTCCATTTTAAATGTAATCCTCAAAGTGGAGAGTGGCACAACGAGGTTACTGGGTGATGGGCACAGAAGCTTTTTTGTTTGTTCTGCTAGTAGTTTGGGTCTCAAATTCTGCCTCTGCTGAAATAATTCTAGTCTAGTCTTCAGTATTTTTAAATTGCTCCCCTTCAGGCGTGAGAAATGCAAGGGGGAAAAACAGCAGCGTTTTTTGTTGCTGATGGTACATTTGTTGTTACTTTCTGGGAAGTCGGATGACCTAGAGAGGGAGCCCAAAGTAACCAGCGGGCCCTTTTCCGAAAATGGGGAACTTAGGTGTTGCTCTTGACAAAGAAGTCAGGGACTTGGCACCACAGCCGAGCGTGGAGGTGGCCGGAAAGCCGTGCTTCCCTAGGGAGAGGCGCAGCAAGGAATGTGATGCCTTTTTCAGCCTTCCAGAAGGGTTTTGCCATTGATCAGATTTGGAAGAGGCCATCTGTGTCCTTTCAGAAGTTAAAAGCGGGTGAGCGAACCTGGCGTGCCAGTCCCCTTCGATCCATTTTCACCGTGCTTTCATGCTCTGGATTCCTCTGGGCAGTTCCGTGTCTCCCTAGGCTCCGAGCCATTCTGCCTCATTCGGGCAGCTTTAAAATGGTTTCTAATGTGTGCAGGTTTTACAGCGGGGTTTGAAATCAAATGGGATTTACAGTGCATTAAGGGGAGAGGCTCATTTGCGGCATTTTCCTGTGTGCAGAACCTCGCCCGAGATCCCTCCCCTTGTTTCCTCTCCCCTTCGATCGCTCTAATCTCTGGTGGTATTAAAAGGAAGGGCTTTGTCTCTGCAGCAGGCCTTGCATGCACTGGGCAGTTAGTTTGACGGGAGGGAAGGAGACTGCAGCATCCATTGCTGCCCTGCTAGCAGGGCACGGAGGGATTTTCAGTCTTGATGTTGCACTTTAGATTAGTCTCCTTCCTTCTCCAAACATCCCAGCTGATGGGCAGAGCCAGAGCGGGCTGAGCTGCTGCAGGTTAGCTCATGTACTGCAGGGGGAGAGCATGTACCCAAGGAGTTACCGCAGAGTAGCTGCACTGCCTGTCCCCACCCTCCTTCACCTTGTAGACCCTCTTTCACCTCCAGCAACCTGCCTCTATGTCCACGGCCCCACTGACAGCAGGGCATGGAGCCCAGGTGTCCTCACTTCTGGTTCTTTCCTTCTGGGAGGGATTCTCCCCTTCCTTGGTTCCTCCATTACATGGTTATTTTTCCATGTGCTGTCAGGAGACCAGATGATCATTAAAGCAATACGTCCCTTATAGGAGAAGCAGGCTGATTTATAAAGAGAAGCTTCTGTCTCTACCTAGACATCGTGGTGACCAGAACTGGATTCATTATTACAGAGGACAGGGAGCCAAGCACCGTGGCTGGACTGAAAAAGGCCCGCGGATAATCTTATGATCAGTAACATTTATAGCTAAGGGAAACCAAATCTCCTGCCTTGGTGCAGTGTAAAACTAGCTAAGTGCATTACAGCCGGCTCGTTCTTCTGGAGCATCTGCCATTGTGAGAGGTAGCACGCTGGCCCTGACGTCCCATGAGTTGGAGCCCTCATCTCAGAGGCACGTTCTTAAATATTTGGAAAGAAAATAGCATGGTGCTGCAGGCAAATGGATGGGGCTGCAGTGCAGGGCCTCTGAGAGGGGACAGCCAAGGCCGAGATGGGTTAGATACCTGCTGGCAGATAGGCACAGCACTGGTATCCGGGAAGGTGCAGAACCAATAGAGGCAGCTCATGCCTGGGTTTGCAGCAGTAGTTTAACAGCACGGGAAAGAGATGAGGAGAGACCCCAGAGTAGCCCTGCTCCCCCTTTGCAGGTTACCGTCGTTCCTCTGGGCTCAGATGTCTTTGGTTATGAGCTGTCAGTGGAGTTTTGTTTGTGACAGTGGTGCCTTAGTGACGCGTGTGGGGCTTGGAGCATGCACCATGCAGGTCGGTGGATGCAGGGTGCCAGAGACGGACCCTCCCCAGTGGGTATGCTGCACAGCTAGCCTGGAGGGGCCAGCTGTCGTTACAACTGGAATGGCCTGAAGGCTGGAGCAGGGAAAGGAGCCAGGGCTGCCAAGCAAGGACCTTGCCTCCATCTCTGTAGCAGATGAGATCAGACTGCAAATGGGGGGCTGATAAGACCAACCCTGGCAGTGCGAGCTTAGCATGTCCACCCCCAAGGATATCCTCGGGCCTGACCTGTAGCACCCCTGCCCTGCAGCTCCTGAGCCCTGTGGGGGGCTCTGCTGAGGGACCTCCATCTTGCTCGGCAACCCCTACTGACCAGGGGCACTGCCAGGCACGCCTTCTGGCACAGGGGCTGTGTGAGGTGGTGCAGACAGTCCCAGGTAGGAGCCTGCCAATGAGCTGCAAAATTATCATTCCCCATTTTGAGCCAGACCAAAGTGAGACAGGCCGAGAGCCCAGGGTGAGCCGGGATTAGCAGGCTGCGATAAAAGCAGGGCAAGAGCATTAGGACATTTTGACGTGCGCACGGGGGGATTATCAGTCGGGGCTTTTGCAAACAGAAAGGAAATAAGGCATCGGGGTGGAAAAGCAAGTTAGCATCTGACAAGTTAGCATGGGGTAACTGGTGCTTGGCTCGGCATTCCTCTTCTCAGGGGGACACGGCCTGGGCAACACACAAGGGCCAGTGTATTGCTCATGCTTTTTGTATCGCTAGCAGTCAAAATGCAGGAAGACTCCTCTGCATGGCCAATGATGAGGTGGCCACTTTGTTGGACTCTGGATGCAGTTACAGTCCAAAGCAGTCCTGGACCAGGGTGGGCGGGTGAAGTCTCATTCCCTGAACTGTGCATTGCCCAAGATGTGGAGAAGGAAAGAAAAGAGCAAGAAAATAATATGCAGGGCAAAGCTACACGTGAAGGAAACGACTTATCCAGCGTCTGGAGGTCTTGGGGCAGAACGGTGACCCTCTGGTAACTGGGGCAAAGGAATCCTTTCCTTTGATGTGGCATAAACACCAAACCCACAGGACCTGGTGTCTCCTGTGAGCCTCAGTTTTAGGGGGAAACAACCCAATGGGGTGGGGAGGCTGGGTGTTTCATGAAGCAGGGATTCACCGATTGTTTGGGGCTGGAAAGGACCTTGTAGATCATCGGGTCCAGCCCCCTGCACTAGGGAGGACAAGTAGTGGGGGACAGCATGCCCGCAGGTCCTGAATGGGAAGGAGGGAGTTAGAACTGGGCGTGTTGCCCGCAGGCAGGGGGTTAGACGTAGCTGGAGGAGGGCCAAGGGAGATGGTCCTCACCGCTGCAGCTTGAGAGGAGGTTGCAGTTGGTGGGGTGTGAACCTGCACCTCTGGGTGCACCGTCGGCAGTGGGGATTTCCCAGGCGCTCCCCTGGGAGCAGCATCAGCGTTTTCTGCATTGACGGTTTGTCAGTCTTTGCCTGCCCCTGTATTCCCTTGTGTACTTTGGGTGTGTGATGACAGCCCCCTCACCTCCCTGTTTCCTCACTGACAATAGAAACCCAGGGGATACATAGCAGGGATGAGGAAGTCATTCTTGAAAGACCTGAATACACCTGGCGTCCCCACCCCGCAAACCCACTGCTGTTACCATGATTTCCAGCACCTGAATGACAGCTGGGCTGTCGGATGCTCTGGGGAGGGGCAAGCATTGCCCCAGGACTGCCACATGCCCTAGCACCTGGGCTTATGATCCCTTCTGCTTTGGGCTCTGCTGGTTCTTGCCAGGATACAACAATTCATCTCCCCTTTGCAAGGCAAATGCTGCCACTTTCGAACACCTGCCATCACAGTGCATGCTTCTGCCTTTGTCCTGAATTGCTCTCATGCATTAATCCTGCCTGGCGCTGACTGAACAGCCAGCTTAGAGGCTCTGCTGATACTGGGCTGGCATGGGTGCTGTGGCCCTTTGCTTTGACCTGATGGGATTGATGATGTGGGGGCTGCTACGTATCTGCCTGTCCCCAGTTAGGGCTAACATGGTGCCGCAAAGAGTGACTCCATCATGGACTGCTTCCTCCAGTTCAGATACCTCCTTCTCCCTGAGTCAGCATGGGCCTGCTGAAATTCAGCTCCCTGGTTAGGCCTTCTGAAAAGGCTCCTTAGACCACGGTGGGGAGGGAGTCTCCATCTGATGGTTAGATCAAGAAGCTAGCGCTGGTAGCCAGGACTCCTTGGCTCTGTTTCTAGCTCTTCCAATAACTGTGTGACCTTGGGTGAATCCCGTAACGTGTGCCACACTTCACGGAGCATCGAGTCTTAATTGGCTGTGTTGTTTTGACATCCAGAGATGGAAAGACTATATTAAAAGTAAAGTGCTGGTGTTCTCCCAGCTTCTGTTTTCTTTCCATGGAGATCCCCTTGGTGCTTGTCTGGGGTGCTCCCGTTCCTTACGGACTCGGCTGCTGCAGCTTGCGTGAGTTCTCGCTGCCCCGTGTGTCTCTGCAGCATAGGTCGAGGGAGGCATTTGCAAGGCGAGAAGGCTTGGCTCTGTAGGGACCACGGTGGGTGTCTGCTCCCTGGATTTGTTCTGAATTAGCATAGAAGAAAGTGAATTTTGCCAGAGACTGGGTTTCACCTCCCTCACCCTGCCCCCAAGCTCCTTCCAGCTTGGTCACTGCTAGAAGCAGCTCTTGATTTTGCAGGTTTCCAATTCCACCACGCAGGATGACCTAGAACCCATCGCCCAGCTCCCTGCTGCCCCGTCACAGCTCCTGCTTGTCACCCGCCCTCCACATTTCCCCCTCCCCACCCTGGGAGTCTGACATCCACTCCCCTGATCAGGCCACTGAGACTTACAGTCCTTCCAGCTGTCACTGCTGATGCTGTGCTGGTTTAAGCACAGGGCCATTTACCTTCCACGTGCCCTGAATTAGGGGAAATGGAC
The DNA here is from genome assembly GCF_030867095.1 of Alligator mississippiensis. Classification (NCBI taxonomy): domain Eukaryota; kingdom Metazoa; phylum Chordata; order Crocodylia; family Alligatoridae; genus Alligator; species Alligator mississippiensis. The sequence continues at coordinate 5,266,131 of NC_081827.1, forward strand.
AGGAGGGCTGGGTCTGTTTAAAAATTAAAGCTGATTACAAGGCATTAACATTACATTTAAAGACACAGACAACAGCCTCCGTGCTCAGCATCGCTGCAATATGTTCCCTTTTGTTCTGGGCTGGAGGAGAGCATGCTACGGGAAAGGAGCCTCTCTCTTCTCCTCTGGGCTGCTTGTTTTATTTGTACTTTAAAAATAGCAGCTTGCGGGTGTCATTTCTGCTCTGCTGCTTAAGCACTTCTGCTGCTCTTGCCCCGAAACCAACCACCCTTTGAGCGTGATCTCTCCAAAAAGGCTTCTCAGTGCTGATTGCAGCTTTCTTCCTCTTCGCCCAAGGGACGAACTACTCATGAGCATGTGTATTAGGAGTACGCCTGCTTTGTCAATCAGACAGGAGGCACTGTAATAACATCCTGCCTTTCACTCTGCAGCATTTCAAGCTGCTACGTAACAGAATCATTCCGGCTCTGAAATGCAGCCACCTCTGGGGTGGGCAGTGGCAGTGAAGTAGAAAACTATTTCCCATGAATGGCTCCGCTTCAATGCAACAGTGAGTTTTCAGGGAATAGTTCACCTTTAGACGTGGCTTTATACCCATGGTGAATGAAGCATGACTGTCTCAAGAGAGGACTTCCCTGCGACAGAGTAGCCTAACCAGAATTGTAGCCCTGGGTGGGACTAGTCAACCAGCAACTCACCTGCTCAAACTAGGATCTCACTTGCTCAGACTGGAGTGCACACCGGCTGGGGAGGAACATCTCTGCAGGGGAAATATCCCTGACAGGAGCTGTATCTTCCTGTGATCTCGTTAAAGATGTTTGTGTCGTACTAAGAGCTCCTGGTGCCTGCCCCAGAGGCTTTCTCCTTCCCATGCATAGGGTCATTGTTCTCCCATGTCTTTCCAGGATCATCTCCCCCTTTCTTCCTCGCAGCAAGCAGAGCTCCGTGATTTGGGATTTGGTTGGATGTGGTTGAGAGCTGCTCCTGCATGGATGTGCTGCTTGAACAGGAATGTGTCACGATTCTGGAGTGAATTTGAAGTCTGTTTCTGTGCTGTGTGTATTAGGCATCTCTCTCTGTGGCCATTGTCCCCTGCTCTACCCTCACCCCCAGTAGAGGTTTCATCCCAGTGCCACCAGTGTGAGCTGTAGTCACAGAGCTAAGCACACTGGGATGCCTTAGCCAATGCGTTGCGAGCAGGGCTAAGGAAGTGATACTTCCGCTCTGCTCGGTGTTGATGAGACCCCAGCTGGATACTGTGTCCGGTTCTGGGCGCCGCACTTCAAAAAAGGCGGGGAGAATCTTGAAAGGGTGCAGAGAGGGGCCACAAGAAGGATTTAAGGGCCTGTGGGACAAACCTTATGAGGAAAGACTAAGGGATCTGGGACTGTTCAGCCTGGGGAAGAGGAGACTGAAGGGGGACTTGGTGGCCATCTATAAGCATGTAAGAGATGAAGTGAATATCGGGAGCTGGGAGAAAAACTGTTCACTAGGACGTCCCAGGGGAGGACAAAGAGCAATGGCTATAAACTATTAGGGGATGGTTTCAGGTTGGATGCAAGGAAGAACTTCTTAGCAGTAAGGGTGACCCGAATCTGGAATAGACTTCCCAAGGAGGTGGTGCAGTTTCCAACCTTGGATGTCTTCAAGAGGAGACTGGACAGATGTCTTGCTGGGAGCCTTTGATCTCCGCAGTATTCCTGCCCAGAGCAGGGGGGTTGGACTCAATGATCTTTCGTGGTCTTTTCCAGCCCTTCATTTCTATGATTCAGTCTTCCTGGATGTCCCAGAAGATGCTTCAGAAACTGCACTATGTAACACCTCGCTAAGTGCAGGTACTAGTAGAAGGAAATGACGGAAAGGAGCAGGTTAAAAGCAGCAGCCTGCTGTGGTAGTATTTCTGGTATGTGTTTGGACAGGATGGATACCATCGGTCTCCTTCCCATAACAAATCCCTTGGCTTTTGGCCCACCAGAGACCCCATGTGTCTCGCTGTGAGACACCGAGACATTTGAACTCTGGGCCAGTTTTGCTAACAGTTGCTAAACCAGGACTCTGGGATTTGGGCTCTGCTTCCTTTGCTGATGCCTCGTTGCTCACCTTTGCTGATGTCTAGGCTCTAGCACAACCTTGTCTTCATTAGGGGAGAGGGTGAGTTCTTACCACATGTTGGCTAAGGGCCTAGTGAAGACAGCAGGCTGAGATGCATACTACACGGTGAACTGCCTTCCCTTCACACAGCAAGTCCTAGGGTTAGCTTCCCTGTGGCAAAGCTTTCCTAACACACATCCATCCTGACTCACTAGAGCTGGGGTTTTTGAGAAGCTCATATAAGTAAGAGCCCAAAACTGTTCAACTACAGCTGTCAGGGGTTGGGTGCCTGTTTTCCTAGGCATCTCTGAATAATGGTGGTCAAAGGCTTTTGTCTGAGGATGGGTGATTGTGTAAAAGCCATCCTAATGCGGGGGAGTGGGATTGCGGTCTGTTCCATTTGCATTTCCCACTGAGTCTTGTGTCGGGAGTTGAATTGGCCTGGGCCCACTAAGCTTGAAGGACCAGTGCTGCCAGAAAAGCCAAGGTAATCCCGTCCCTTAGAAGGATCTTAGGGATGTGGATGCATCGGGCCCATTTTGAAGCAGCCGTGCGGAGAGGGGACCCTGGACACTCACCAGTGAAAGGCGATGGTAGCGTTTTGCAGGTAGCGCCAACAAGGGGTTTGCCAGCTTAGTCGTGTCAGCAAGAGGCCTGGTCCTGGCCAGCAGGGCTGTGTAGCATAGACCAGCTCGCGGCTCCCAAACAAATGCAGTTCATTCCATGCACCTCCGCAGTCGAATTCAGTGCTCTCAGGAAAGGCCTGACTGAGCATAAAGGCAAGTGTACAAGATGCTCCACAAACACACGGGGAGTTGCAGTCGCTTTGGCACCTGGGCAGAGAGAGACCCAAGGCAGCAGCTGTGTCCCCTTTTGGTACAGCTTCAGACTACACGACAGAGCTGCGGAGTGGAGTAGTTAGACAAGAGGCTACTTCAGAGAAGCTGTTTTCTCCTCTGACTACGCAGGTGGGCAATTGGGGCTGGGCACTCTGCCCCTGACTTTGTCAGGTGTGTGAGTAGCATCTGATGATGTGGGCCATCACCTGCCACATCCCATACTTTTCTGAGCCAGTTAGTCTCTGAGGTGCTGCCCTGCCCTGCCTTCTGTCTGGGCATCCTCATGAAAGGTAAACAGGGCTGGGGTTGCCCTTAATCGGTCTAGATCGGGGTGTCTGGTTGAAATGGGCTTCGGACGTATTCCTTGCCAGCAGCCACAGGGTGGGTCACCCGGCCCGTGGGGCTTCTCACAGCTGCTGCTAGAGCTCCTGTATCAGTGCAGCTGGCAGCTGCAGGGTTAATGAGACACCCCCCACCCCCCCATTTCCTGTTGCCGACTGCCACTGATTTTTATTGCTGGCAGAGATTGAAAACCATAAATTCAGTGGCAGGAAAATGGGTGGAATGCGTGAGCATCGGTGGCATTAACCACCTGGCTGCTAGCTGCACAGAGCGTCTCCAGCCCTCGGGTTGCATGTGGGATATCTGTGGTCCAGGTGATGACGGGCGTTCTCATTTCCATAGCCCCTGCTCCCATGTTTCCGAGGAGCCCTGTGCAATGGGTCTTGTTCGTGCCATTAGGGCACTGTTCCCTGGCTCCTGGCAAGCTGCCCCATGGCCAGCTGTTGAGTTGAGTTTGGGTAGCCCCTGCTTCAAGAGAGAGGAGAGGCCACTAGAAAATGTTATGGGTTTTTTCCTGGGAGGAAAATCTAACTCAAGGGCAGCATTGAGCTCCAGGCTTTTAATGGATGCCAGCGGCAGAGGGATGCTATCTGATCCAAATGGGAAGCTGGCTCCCATCCCAGTAAGCTGTTGTAACCCTGTAAGGCCCCTTATGAAATGAGAGGGCTCTCGGGCACTCCCCCGCTGCAGGAATAAGCAGCACCTTGTAGGTTAAGCTACAAGCAGGGGCTTTCCTAGGCAAATTTCTCTTCTTTAGCGCACTGAAGCAGGTGTCTACATCCGTCCCCTCCAGAGGGAAGTGGCCATGACGTTCACACTAATTGGAGCTGTGCAGTCAGAGCTGGGTTTCTCTCCCCTCTGAAGGATTAGCCCAAGGCACTGCTGCCCCCATAGTCCTTGCAAACTCTTTTCTTCCATGGTGTAGATGGAGAATATGCACTCCACTGCCAAGTCCCGTGATGCAAAGCAACATATCCAGGTACAGCAAGCTGCCAATTTTAAATTGCTCACACTGCCCTTAGAAAGCTCCATCCCTTCTTAGCAGGGCGTAGAGACCCTGGGAGCCCCTTATTTAAAATGTTTGCTGCTTTAATTGTAGAGTCAGTCCATGGTTTCATTTGTCCTCTCCCTCCACTCCCAGGAGCAGGGACTGTTTTTAAACACCTTAAATACCCAAACCAGTCTGTCTTGCACCTCCAGATATGACTAAGCATCTGGTCCCATAGCCATTCATGTGTGCTGTCTTGCTGCAGTTGGTGGAAAGAGCCCTACAAAGAGGTGGAGGCTGGAGCCCCACCGGGGGTGTGCCTGGGCTGGCGATGCGGGTGGCGTGTGTTTGAATTCCTCGTCTGAGCAGGTCACACAGGACACTTCTGCTTTCACAAGACGTCTCTCCCCACCCTCTGTCGCTTGCTGTCTCCTAAGCTTTAATGGCTTGGGTTTGGGAAAGGGCTAGTTGCTCATACTAAGGTGGGAGTGAACAGGAATGCTGTCTCTCCCCAGCGCTCAACATTGCTCAGCTGGCTACTGCACGTATGGTCTTTGTGCAGAGCATAAGGCCCTGACCCCTGCCACCCAGCTTTCAAGGGAAATGGTGCTGGCTCCTACCTTAGGGGTCTTTAAAAGGAGGCTTGATAACTACCTAGCTGGGGTCATCTGAGCTTAAACTTAGTAGGGGTCATAAGAGCCCTGTATTCATTCCTGCCCAGGGCAGGGGGTTGGACTAGATTATCTGCTCAGGTCCTCTCAAACCCTACTTCTATGAAACCCATAAGTAATAGCTGGCTGCAGACCTGTGACCGGCCAAACGCTCATCACAGATTGAGGAGAGCTGCTGGCAAGGGCATGGGCGGCCATTCGGTCGTTTCCGGTGTCCTGCGGCGGGCATTCGCCTGCCCTCCTTCACCCACACAACCAGGGAGATCAGCTTGGTGAGCATGGACCTGCTTACAGTTGAGGCTGCTGGAAGGCCTGGCATGGCAAACTGCTCTTCCCTGACCCGGCACCCACAGGGGACTAACTAAAGCCGCAGAGGACAGCGGGTCTGTCCCTCGAGCCCCTTGTCTCCCAGTGACCTTCTCAGCTCTGGGAGACAGCTTGGCTTTGCTGTAAAGCAGCTCATGTGACTGCAGTAATCCGCAGCCAGTAAACAGCTGGGCAGGAAGATTGCAGAAGGAGTCGCCCTATTTTCCCGCACTGCAGGCTCTGCAAGAGAGCATGGGAGCCGGGTGGCTGGTGCTCTGGACCCGCTTCCTCGCATGGTGCCTTGGCCTCGTGGCACAGCCACATCACCTGCTCCTCTCCAAGCCCAACTCCCACTGGGCATCCTGCACACTTGGACAGGAAATAGTCATTTAAAATGGGCTCCACCAGCCCATCAGCAGAGCAGCGCATTTGGAGCAAATCCAGCCGCAGCTACAAAACGCTCTCGTAGCCGGAAGGCGCCTGCGTCGGCGTGAAGCTGCTAAATAAACTGTGGTTTGCGAGAGGCGGTTGCTGCAGGAGTAGCTTCCTTTGGGCCCTTCCCAGATCTGCACCTGAATCTGACTCCTTCCCCACCCAGCTAAGAATAACACCCCTGGGCTTTATTTCCAGCCCTAAATAACTCTTTTTCGGCAGAGTCACGGGCCGCTAACATGCTTGGCTAAGGAGGCTGCTCGCCAGCTGTCCCTAGGCTGGGCTCTTCCCCTGAGTGACAGCTCTGCACGCGCTGGCTGGGACTCCACGCGGCAACGTGCTGACAGCGTGCCTTCAGATGAGAGAAACTCCTTGCCCTGAGGAGTTCCCAGTCCAAAACCTGGCACGGAGAAGGCACGGGCTGGTGAGGAGAGGCAGAGGAGGCGTTAGTGTAATCACAGCGCCGTTTGCTGCCCCCTCACCCTCTTGTCTGTTTTTAGATCGCAGTAACTTTTCTGCCCCTTGTGAGGGTGTGAGCGAGTGGGGAACATCCGGCTGCGGATTCCTGAACTTCTTCATCTCTCTGCATCCCCGGGGAGTTACGCTATCGAAACGTAAAGGATTTTCAAGGGGAGCCTTAATTGGTATTAATCGGGTTCTGCCTTCTAGTCTCTAGTGCCATAGAGTACACGCTGTACATGCAGCTGCAGCATACCGTGCGCATACGTGATCCTTGTTCCTTGGCCTCGGCCCTTTTCTGGAATGAATTAGGTAAAGAGCAACCACTTCATGCCTGTATGATCTTTGGTTTCTCTTTTGGGTCTGCCAAAAATGCCAACAGGGTGTGTGCGCAACATGGATAAGTTGTCCGCTAGGACCTGGGCTGAGACAATCCCTCATTTCATATAAGCTCTGAACAGCCTTCAGAAATGGCCATCTGTTACTTCTGGCCTGTGACAGATTTGAGCAGGAGATCTAGCCGGGAAAGGCTCTGCTTTCTATTCCCCTGAGCCATCACCAGGGGAAACCATCATTTTTTTTTGTTTTCAAGGGCTAGTGGCGTGCACAAAAATGCATCCCTTGTATTTAAAGTGTGTGTGCGTGAGAGAGAGAGAGAGAGTGCATGTCACATGTATGTGCAGTTATGTATGTATAATTCACATAAATGCAGCTGTGTTCACAACTCCTTTTCATCTCTGGCACATGTACAATAGTTTCAACTCCTTGAAGTCACTGAAATCAGTCACTGGAGTTTTCTCCATCAGTGCCATTGGCTCAGTGATGGTTTCCTACCATTTGAAGCCACAAGTTACATTAAACAGTCCATGAAACATCTTTGCTGCTGATGTTCTTACATAGAGTTTTCAAATGTGTTGGCCTTCTACATTCAGATGTGACCTGGACACTAAGGGCACCTATACATGTGTAGCCAAGTTGCTCCAACGTGCTGTAATTATGGTGCATCAGAGAAGACTCAATTAGTTGAGTTGCTGGAATGTGGTAATTACTGCACTCCAGCAGACTCCAGTGCCACGTGTATCAGCATCCCTGCGCTGAAAGATGGCAGCAGGGACACTTTAAAACTTGTTCAATGAGCTTTAGTTAAAGCGCCCCCGCTGCCATTTTTCAGCTTGGGGACGCTGCTGCGCATGATGCTTTAGGTGCTTTAACTAGAGCGGCTCTTGGAGCCGCTTTAATTAAAGCCCCCACTCCCAGAGCACATGTATAAATGCCCTAAGGAGTTCAGAGTTGCACTGAGAGTTAGTGGTACTTTGTCTTTTAAGTCAGGTAGGACAGAAGGAAGTCTGTGACCACAGGGAGTTTCTTCTTTCTCTTTAAGCGTCAACCAAGATTGTGATGCCTTCTGTCCTGTCCCTAATGGTAGGGAAAAGGCAAAGCAGCCAGGTATATCGGGAGTGGCTTGGTTTTTCTTTGTATCTCTGTCCATGAGATCCCACTGAGAGTAGGTATGTATGCCAGAACTTCAGGTCCACATACACTGGATCTATGCAGAGGGGACATCTGAAAGAGCCACAGATAATGGAAAGAAATGATCATTCCTTCCACTACACCAATGGTGCTCAACCTTGTTAGACCTGAGGCACACCTTGTTCGACACAAGACTGAAGACACCCCCCAGAAAATGTCGACCCTTCGTTTGCACTCTTTTTTGGACTTCAGAAGAAAGCAGGTCGCTTTTCTGTTGCAAAGAGCTCAGAAAGACCACAGCAGGTCAGGATGTTTTTAACACCATGAATTCCTATATGAAACCTCTGGGTTTATCTTGTGAATCATGTCTGCCCATCTAACATTGTGTGGCACCATTGAAAGGATCTCAGAGGACCCTAGGGTGCTTTTTACAGGCAGCTGCACTGTACAGAGACTTGCTAACCACTCTGTAAAACCTTGTGTGTGTGGTTTTTAATTTGCCCTTGGCATGCAAATATTGCATACTTTAGTCATCATCAGTCCAGCGCTCAAATCTCCCCATTTTTTTTAAATCAGCAGATACAGGGAGTTTAAACAGCTTGAATCTGCCAGAGGCAGCCACATACTGCAAACGGATACTGACAGCACTAGAAACTTTTCCCACCTGTTGCACAGCGCAGGCAGCAGAAGAAAGTTGTGGGTTTGTTTTTTTTTAAAGGAATGTCGACTGTAAAAACTGGTTCCTTCCTTACATCTAAGTCATGTGTTTGCTGTGATTTATACCTGCCTTGCTGACGGTGTGCAGGGCACTGTGGAGCGAGGGATCTTTGCCAAATAGGGCATTTGCCCTAAAAATTTTGCAGTTTTCAGGCACTGCCTGTGAGAGCCCAGAACAGGGTAACGGAGCAGCACGTGGTCATTGTAGCAGAGCTCTTTTTTGTGGTGAGTAGGATTTAAAGAGTCCTCTGATGGAGGAGAGAGAGAGCTCCTGACGATATTCTTTGGGTTGTCTTCATAAAGACAAAACAGAATTAGACTTGCCTTGCGTTAGCTAGTGTGGTAACTCAACACAGTAGCAGGTTAAAATCCTCATGATGGCAAGGCTTGCCTGTAGTGGTTCCTGTGTATTAGCAGGTGTAGGTAAACTTTAGGGTCCTCCCCAGTCTTTTCCCCAACCTGCCTTTTTAACCCATCTGGAAGGTACAGGTTGCTTTATCATTCCTAGGATTCATAGAAGCTAACTGCAACTAAGTGTGCACCATATTTTTTCTTAGTGAAGAAGCATCCACAGAGCTCCAAAATCCTCAAGAGAAGTGAGCGTAAGTCTGCCGTGCCTTTGGTACGTCACCTCCAGAGCCGCCCACCAGGCTGTGCTTGGCAAACCTTTCTTTCTGAAGGGTGACCCAAGACTCAGAACCGGTTGGCCTCTTAGGTGCCACACTGGCTTTGTAGCACAGGTTTGAAATCTTTCTCTGGCTGTGCACGTGGAGCCAATTTGACCTGAACGCCATTAGAAAAGGTCTCATACAGAACTCCACGAGAGCAGTTATACAGTATCCGTCTTCTGAGTGCAACCACCCTTCAACTAAATGCTGCAGGGCTGGCCTACGTAAGCACATTTAAGTGGGGACTCTAAGAAAGTCCAACCTTGGATAGTCTATTTTCTGCCATATTATTCTGAACCAACAGTTAGCATGAACTTGTTGCTTGGGTTGGAGGTTTCTTTCATTTCTCTCTCGCACACATACACACTAAGACTTGCAGAAAAGAGAGAACCTGCATCTCTTGGCCTGTTTGTCAGCCATAAATGCAGCCCTGCCTGTTAGCTGAGAGACGCTTCCTCTTAAGCAAGTCAGCGACAAGAGAGGAAAGCATCTTTCAGGTGAAGCCAAGTAGCTGCTTTATATTTTCCCATGTTAAATCCTATGTAGCATAAAGTAATGTCCGCGTTCGTTTTGGGTGTGGTGCAAAGTATGTTAACATTTGAGGCTCTTTTGGAGTCAAAGTCCATTATAATCTTAAGAATCCTACCGAGACATTTTTCAATGACTGATGGGGTAGAGGGAGAAAACCTGGATTTTGGGAGCTTGCAGGCCTGGCACTGGACTGAGATACTCAGCAGCCACCTCTGGCCTCTTGCTTGTTCCTCAGTCACCCTGGGAATAGCAGAGAGCATTTATGGGTGGTGGCCTCACCTTTTAGGAGACTAGTTTTCAGCAACCGCAGTTCTCACCAGCCCTTGCTTTCTAGGCTTTCCATGCCGTATTATGCCAGTAGCATAAAGGTTTGCATGCAGTCACCTTGGGGAAATGTGTCTTACATTAGTGATCCAAAAAGCCATGTATTCATACCTAGAATCATCTGCAGTCCTTTCCCATTCATGCTGTCCCACTTAGGTAACACCAATAGCATTTTGTATGGAGTTAGAAATATATAGCTTGTCACATCTAATATATTGCTGAGGCTCCAGATGTAGACACCCAATATGGCTTTTAATTCCACGAAGGCCAGAAGTAATTTGTGTTTGGCTATCTGTCCTCCATGAGGAAAGTGAAAAGGGCCTCTTTCCTATCCCCATGGGGGTTTTGTGGCTATACCATGCCCAATGGTATTTTCCCCTTTGTTCAGTATTTTATGCCTGCATTTTGTCAGGGTTCCTAGCAGAAGACTGTTCAGGTGGCAAGTGGAGTCTAGCAGATGTTTCCACAGGTGAGTTGATTTTTTTGTGCTGGTTGTATGAAGTGTTGAGTTTCAGCCCCCGGTTGGTATGACTGGCACGACTGGTTTCTTTATGTTTCTGAGCACCTGGGCTATTTCTTGGGCTGAAGAGGGACCCACCTGTCTGTCTCCCCCCGTCCCTCACACTTTAATGGGAGAGGGATCCTAGAAAGCAGATGCAGATTTACCACAGGAGTTGCATTTCTACGCTTGGGGCTAGATCCAAATCATTCTCACGGGCACCTGTCAGGCTTCGGTGGAATGAAGGCCCCTAAGTCACAAAACAATTGAGATTGGTCCTCTCCCCCTTCCAACAATCAGAGGACTGCTTAGGACCCATGATCATTAGCTCCCTCCTAAAACATTTCCTCTGTGTTTTTGCCTGTTGTTGACTTTTCTGTAGCATCTAGAGATCAAACTCCTGCCTAAGCCTCATTGCAGTCCAGAGCAAAGGCGCCTAAACTCTGCCTGAGTCCCGCCGCTGTTAGTTGTTCCCAGAGCCTACCTGGTGCCTGTTCAATGCTGCCAACGTACGCGCACAGCACCCCGCGGGCACTGGTCAGTGGGGCAGTGCCTGCCTCTTGCACCATAGCCTGGTGCTTCCACTGCCCCCTGAGGGGACTCCAACCCACACCGCTCACTTCCCAAGAGAGTGCCCCCCACATGAGGCTTCAGGCTAGTTTGGATGGATAACCCCACCGTTACTCCTGTTGAATACTGGGTGCTCTAGACTGCAAGAGTCATGTGGCAGAATGGGAGCGAGCAAGGGAGAGCTTGACTCTGTAGCCCCGAGAGAAGTGCAGGGGCCAAGCAGGGTAGCCCAGGGTTATTTCTATTTTAACTAGTAATTATTTGATGTAAAATGCACACATTTTTTGCACTGAACTCAGTGGTGCTGTCAGTGCTGTAGGTGTCCTGGTCAGGCAGGTGCCTCCTGCCTAGGTGCTCTCAGTCCTGGGATGATGGTGGGCACCTAACATGCAGCCCTGGGTCAGACACCTAATTTCGAATGGGGGAGAGTGGGACTTCAGACATGCCCCCATGTCTAGCACATCCTATTAACTCATCCTAAGTACCTACCTGCCTGCTCAGCACTTAAGCCCTCTGGCTCCCTGTACTGAGATGGCTCTTTGTCTCCATTGACCGTATAGGGATCCTAAACACCCAACTTTTTGCATTCAAGATGCCCTCTCAAGGCAAGGCCCCTCTGTGATCAGTATTGCAGTGGCCAAGTGAAAGGTAGTTAGAAGGATGATTTGGACCTTGTGTCTCCTGCCAGATTCGCTGATCCAGGCTTGAGTAGCAAGCAAAGATGCAAGGTAGATGTACATCTGCTTGTTGGGTGTGCCAGGACCCTGCAGCTCTCCTTACTAAGGCTAAACTCACATGGAAGTCAGTGGGATTGTTACCCAAGCCAGGGTTGGAATGGGTATTTCACTGATAAGTAAGTAACAACACGGGGTGAGGGCAGTGGGTGTGCAATTCAGCATCTTAAGGAGCATGTCTATAAAGTACAAAACACAAGAGTTGAACAGAGCAAACCCCAGAGCCAACTGCCACCAACCCATGGGTGCTGAGAACCTATAGGCATACCTGCTCAGTCTGAAAGCCCCATGGAGGTCAGGGTGAGAGTACAGGCATGCATGATAGACCTGTGAGCTCCAGCGTACCTGTGTGTATTCCCCACACCTTTGCTGGTCTTTCACAGACCAAGTAGATATGTCAGTACAGACACCTTCCTGTTTAGCTACGTGATTAAAGATAGCGTGCATCTCTGATAATACTCATCTTGGTCTGTGAGGAAGGCATGCTGGGGGCCTGAGCACAGCAGCCCTAGGTGCTGCCATTAACTTGTCCTGCATTTCTTGGATAATTATATGCACCGGTGGAGTAGAGGCCACTCTTAAGTCCCTCTTAAAATTGTTTGAAATTTAAAAGACCCAAGGATATTTTTTATTAGACCACCTGTATAGCTGGGAGAGCTGGTGGACAAGCTTTCAGGCACCAGCTACCCTTCCTCAAGATTAAATCAATTTAAAAAAGCCCTTGCAAGTTCAAGTGGCTTTTGTGTAGATTTTAGACTCTTCGGAGTGGGTTTTGTCCTTCAGATGAAATGAATAAAGCGGCTATGTCACTTTGAAATGGAGCTCCACCTTCCTCCTCAAGAACAAGCCGTTGCTATTAACAAAGTCATCTAGAGAATATGGGGTTCTAAAATGGGTGTTTTAAAAGGAAAAATCAGCCTAGGTATATAATACTTACTTTATGAAAAAGCCCTGTAGACTTTACTAGGGATTGTACAGATACATTTTTGTAGGCAGTATAATAGGATTCTGTACCAATGGCTTTGAGAACCTCTAGAATTTAAGAAAAAAATTAATTTGCACTATGGTTAGCAGATTTTTTCAAGGGGTAACACAGAAGAGTTATTAAAATGTTTATGGAAAAATGTAATGAGACTCATGTACTGTTAAGTGACTCTCCAGAAGCTTTAAAACCTATCAACCAGGATCATGGCATTTTTGACCAGTTTCAGGCATCACTATTCTGACTGTACGCCCTGTATTTGAGGACCCAACAGGACTGGACTCCAACTGAGTAGGTGTTTTCCATCTCTAATTCTTATGAAGCTTTGTCCTGAGAAATCCTCTCTAAAACAACCTCTGCTCCCTTTCCTATATCATTTAATTAAAAGAGAATGAGACTTAAGTTTCTAAATTTAGTAAAAGTTGGAAACCATGTTGTTTTTCCCCCAGCATTTTTAGCTAGTTATCAGAAATGACTGGCAACGATGCAGACAGCTGATCTGACCAGGTTTGCCCTTCCTTACACTGCAAAGCCAGCAGATCAAGGGAACTTAGCAGCATGGTAGCTTAGTACATTAGATGTTCACCAGTGGCATCCTACAGCATTAGGAAGGGCTTGGGTCACAAGGGGAAGCAAACAGGTTTGGTCTCCTGCTCCCATACAGAAATTGGCCAGTCACTCGAAAGAGGCCCCGAATTAATATCCTAAGTCTGCACAGGGGCAAAGCTGGGCAGGGAAAACTTGCCTAGTATCAGTCAGCTCTGCGTTCCTCTCTTGTTTTTGAGCTCTAGTTACTCTCAGCATCCTCCAAAGATGAGGGAGGGACAAGTGACCTAACCAACAGGTGTCAGCTCCAGGCTTGGACTTGGTTTACCACAAAAATGCCCAAGCTTCTGCTTTGCTACCTCTTCCAGCCCTGCTCACTTTTCAGTGACAATAAAATGATTGTTTCAGCTAGAGGAGGGTGATAAAGCACTGGAGGGTGAAGAAGCACTGGAACAGGTCACCTAGAGATGTTGTGGGATCTCTATGCTTGGAGGTTTTTAAGCTTGACAAAGCCTTGGCTGGGATGATGTAGATGGGGCTGGTCCTGCTTTGGACTAGATGTGACCTCCTGAGGTCCCTCCCAACACTTATTTTCTCTGAGTCTATGAAATGCTTGGGCATTTTGAGGCATCCTCTCTGCCATCTCTTCCCAAAAGGGAGCTGAATGTAAGAAAGTTTGGTCCCCCAATAAGCATGATTTACTTTCTCTCTCCAAAGACAGCAGTAAGTGTAAGAAATAATGCTGACAAGCTCTGCACATCTTTCTCTCCTGGCCTCCAGTTCCTTGTGTAGAAAGGGGACTCCTGGCTTTGGCCAATGCTTGCTCTAGCCAGAGAAGTGGCGGGGTTGGAGATGCTGGGAGAGAAGTGTCTACTAGCACATTGTCACAATAGGTTTTGCTCTCAACAAGAAATGGGGGGAGGAAATCAAGGCCAAGAAAACACATCTAGGGATCTTAAGTTGAGTGGCTTGATTCTTCAAGTCCTAAGCAGCCAGCAGCTTCCAGTAAAAATAAGTTAGTTTAGCAGGAGCAAAGCGACCCCTGAATGCTGGGTGCCTTGGAGTCCAGCATGTGCCGCTGTCAGGAGGCAGGGCGGGGAGTTCCCACTCACCTGATCGCTTTTGGGTCCTTGAGCACTTTGTCTGCCTCTCATGCTTTCTGACTAAGCAGAGGAGGAAGGCACGCTGCAGAAACAGGGTGAGCCAGGACAATGGGAAAAGTGAGTCACCGTCAATTTTAAGTAGCATTTGGCAGCCATATGGCAGGTAACGCTGGCGGCGTCCATAAAGTGGCAGTTTGATGCGTGTAGCTGTGTGTGTACAGGGCTTCAGGGGCAGACTACCCTGGCTGCAGTATTGCTGTCACCTTCCTGGGCAGTTTTCATTTATTGGATGAAAACCATAAGGTTTTTGTTTTGCGTGCTGTGCTTGGCCGACAGTCCAAGGACCAGTCCAGGCCGAAGCCTCAGCACGGCCATGATCAGGTATGTGTTTCTAGCAGTGGAAATTTCCCACCACTAGAAATAAGTCTGGGAGAAGGAGCAGCACAGGCATTCAGCCTGCAACTGCCTCTTCTCCTTCGCTTCTCATGCCCTCCTCAAACTGGGATCATCCTGGTCTGAGGAAAGCATGGGGAGTGGCGGCTGCTCCAGTTCCTCTGATCCTTGGGCAAAGCCAGGATCATAGTGAGCAGAACAGGGGCTCTGGTGTAAGGAGCAGGTGGGGAGCAAACAGCGAGTGCTTCTCTGCCTGGCTGCCGGTGCCCAGCAGCAGAGCGGGAGTGGACTGAGCAGTGCAGCAAAGCCCCTGCCTGCTCCTCTCCCAGTCTGTGGGAGGGGCAGGAGTAGCTGCTCCCCATGCCTTCTCCAGACCAGGGTGACTGCAGTCACAGCCCTTCACCACTCGGCTCCTCTGGGTTCCTGGAAGGAGTCAAACAGCAGGGAAGTGTACAGGTGTTCATTCTCCCAGGAGAAAGTCTCCTGGGGGCAACTTCTACCAGGTTGGAGATGGATTATTTTTCTCCTGGAACAGCCATTTTTGTTCCAGGAGAAACCATATGGATGCCTTCACACTCATGGTTTCTACTGGGAAAGTTGAGATTCTCCCAGTAGAAATATAATGTCATATGTGGCCTGTGTTTTATTATAAATCACAGGTCAGGATCTGGAGCTTCCCCTTTTAGGCTAAGTCTCCATCCATAAACTACCCTGCTGCCGCCACTTTTCTTTTTCCTGTTCATTTGTTCTGTAAGTCTTCCTATTTTTGGGTGGATCTCTTATATTCTAGGTTGTGCGTGTGTGCAAGAGAGAGAGAATGGCTTTTCCAGAAGCAGATGGGGATTTAAAAGCACATTTGAGGTCATAAAGGCTTGCAGCTTTTTTCTCAAACTAGTGCCAGGTGGAGCAGTTTCCACCCTTCCTGCCTGAGAGGGGCTGTGGGATGACTGTAGTGCAGTGTGAGAATATCGTAAGGCTGAGACGTGATGTTGGGGGCTGTCAGACACCCCAGCCTTTTAATCTTGAGGGGGGAAAAAAAAGAAAGCACCTTAAGCAATCTCCGCCTCCAGGTCGTTTCTGCAGGGCAAAACCCCTGGAGTCGTTGCACCTGTATCCTGTCTTGGCAGGTGTGTAGTAGGAGGAGGGTAACTACTTTGCATGGTGTCCAGGACATATCTCCTCCCTTCCTCCTGTTCCTCATGCCTGGTTAATTTACAGAGGCCCCTATTTTACTCTTAGAGATTTTCAAATTCTCTGATGACCTGGAGCATCTTCACTGTTGATTGCTTAACTAACGGGGTCTGATTCGTTTTATCCCGAACGCGGGAGGGGAAAAAGGGAGTTGGGTCCCCTTAATGCACCTCAAGTTGAGCTTCCAAAAATGTACGTTGCTCACATTTGGAGATCGTGGCAGACCCATCTCCAAGCCGGAGCAAGAGGGATTGTGATGGGGCAGCGCAGCGTTACCAAGGGCAGTGCCAGATGGTCCCCGGCTGATGGCGTGATGGTCTCACTTCTTGCTCAGGCTTGTAACCCAGACATTGTCTTTGACGACTCTGTCTGCTTGGCCCCACACACCCCGGCTGTGTCCTGATCTGTAAAATCTCTGAGATGTGACCTGTGGACAACTACAGCGTCATCCTCTCCCAGTTTGATGATTGCACTCCTCAGTCCACACCGAATCCACGCACAACACGTAGTGTTGGGGTCGTACCCAGCCCTTGTTGCGGCCTCCCCTTGACTGTGTCAGACACGAGACTCCCGTTCCCACCTGTACGGCCTGGCTCGGCCCTGCTCCTCCCTCTGTCCGATACCTGCCGCCCAGCACGCTCCCCAGCCCTTCCGATGGCCGCTAACAATTTTGGCCTTTGTCTGCATCTCTTCCAGGTAGCTTTTTGGGCTTCCTTCCAGACAGCCTCATCTCCACAACCCCCCATTTCTCCCCTCACCCCAAACTAGTCACAAAGGCTCTCTCTTTTCCTTGCTATTGTGATGCTCTGGGTAGCTGAGAGCGGCGTGGTGGGGCCACTGCTGTACCCGGTATTTGTGTGACACTGCACAGCCAGCCTCTGCAGATGCATCTCACGCATCTCCACTGGTTTCCTCCTCCCATTCTCATCCTCCCACTAGTTTCTTACACTCTTGGGCTCTCTGGTTCTCATTCACATTGCAAACTGGGACAGGCAGGAGCCTCCACCGATTACGTGTGTGCTGAGCCTTAAGGGGCCCTGATCGAGACCTGGTTTTTGGGCACTATCCCAAAGCAGGGAACACTCATCCCAGCTGCACCCTCCTGCTCCAGACCCATGAGCACCCGCTCCTATTGTCTCTGCGGCTTGGTGCATTATTAATAATGTTTGTTCCCAGCCCTTCGCCAGGTGGGAGCAGGGCTGAACCGCAGCAGAGCCAGCAAGCAGCTGCATGCCTCTCACTCCCCCACAGTGATGGGGAGAGCACTCTCATGGAGCCGGCCCTACTCTCAGGTCTGCGGTGGGAAAGATGCAGGAGTTTTTGGCCTGGAGATTTCCTGGTTAATGCACTCAAAAGGGTCCAGCCTCCATGCTTGAGGGGACCACGTGCCAGCTAGATTAGGGCTAATCAGAGCCCAGCGCAGGGACAATCCTGGCCCCGATGACGGTATCGCAGCAGTTTAATCGTCTTTCTCCCAAGGGCGATCATCTCTGCCGCCCTCACGCCTCTCCTCTTCCTCTGGGTTGGTGCTGCTGTGTCAGATGCTGAGGGGATTTAGCTTAATCCTGTGCCGAGGGGGCCGTGCGGGCCTCTGTCTCTTGGACAGTTCCAAGGTGTGCTGTGGCATGGGGCTGAGGCAGCACCCATGCTGCCGTCTTTCCACCCTAGGCCTGTCTCCCTAGTGCTCTTCTCTGAAAGGCAGCAGCTGCTCCCTGCTGTATGCTGGCACCTGTCTTGGGATCAAGCACACTCTCGTGTGCCCCTGGCTGCTAAGGGGGTCAGTTACTCGCAATAGCAAAGTCTTTGGAGGTCTCTGGGTAGTAGAACGTGCCCTAAAAAACATGCCAGATGTAGGACACGGATGCAGCCCCTCTGAATTTCTGCATTGGGTAGATGTTTCCTAGGGTTATTCTGAAGCACAGGTGTTGGCAGAGCACATCAAGGGCTGAGATGAAAAGTGCAAGAGAAGTGCACAGTCCCGTGAACTCTCTGCCACCCCAGCCCCCGGGTCACCCACCTGCACAGAGCGATTAAGACTTAATCCTTCCTGTCTGCACAGTAAGCGGTGCAGGGATACTGAACAACTACTTCATGGGGCCACGCACTCAGACCTTGGCCGGTGAGATGTGGCTTGATGCTGCAAAAGATCAGGAAGGAATTTGCCCCCATGGTCTGATCGGTACAGACTGCAGGAGTTTTGCCTCCCTCTGCAGCAGGGGACGTGGCCCTCTCCGGGGATCTCTTGAGCGTGTTTTAGCAAACTCCTTCCTTTCCTTGCAGTAGCAGGACACTGGCAGTGCCCTCATTCCCCTCTTCACCTGCAGCAAGTTGGGCTGTCTTTGGTGTTTCGTGTGTTGTGCCTGGTAGCTGTGTCTGAGGGTTATTCCCAAAGTTTTTAAGAATAGGCTCAACACACATCGGTCTAGTCAAGTCTGACTTCCTTGAGCAGGGGCCTGGACTAGACATGACCTCCTGAGGGCTTTGCTAGCCCTGCTTTTTCATCTCTCCTGCATTGTACAAGTCACAGGCCTGTCAGGACAGAAGCCCATTATTTCCTAGACTTTGATTGGCCCAGCCCCAAGACCTGAATGAATGGCAAGCCTCTATGGGTGGATCTGGGGTTTTGAAAAGTGGGGTGCAAACGGTGTGGGGCATCATCACATGTAGCACAGCATGCATTTTTTTCCAGTTAAAGCAGAACGAGAAGCTTTACTAATACACTAGGGGCAGGAACAATATTATTCGGTATAGGATTAAAGCAAAACTGAATACAACTACTGAAATGTGCACTAAATTGCTAGATTATATAAAACATTTTTAAAAAACCACAGCAAACTAGGTGAAAAATAGTAAAAAGATATCGCGCTATTAGTCCTGTAGTTGTCGTAGTTAAATGTACATCTCTTCAGAGTCACAAAACAAAATCTAGCTGCCTCCATGCCTCCAGTGCTTCACTGTCAGTCATTTCTACATATGAGTTAATGTTACCTCACCTGAATTAAGGTTTTTAGCTGGAGCTAAAAACAGTCAGCAGGGCTGTGAAACAGGAGAGACATTCTCAGGAAGGGCCAACAGACAGCAGCATTGCAGAAGAAAGGATAGTTTGACTAGTGGAACATCAAGACCATTAAAAAGGAGAGAGGGCTGTTAACACCTATGGAGTGGAGAGAGATTAGCAGGGACCAGGAAGATGACAAGGAGCTATGAAGTCAATGGACTCCTTCACAGCTGCCTGAATAGAAACCCTTCTGCCCCTTTGAGGCGGTTGGTTTGAAAGTTTAGGTGGAGCAGGTATCAAAGGGGGGTGCAACTGCAGCACTATCCTCCCCCCCTCCTCCCTCCCAACCTGATCTGCACCTGCAAACACCCATCTTTTGCTTTTTGTCTCCCCAGGCCTCGTCCAGATCCCCGTGAGCATGTACCAGACAGTAGTGACGAGCCTTGCGCAGGGTAACGGTCCCGTGCAAGTCGCCATGGCGCCCGTCACCACGCGGATAGCAGACAGTGCCGTCACGATGGATGGGCAAGCCGTGGAGGTTGTGACCTTGGAACAGTGATGCTGCCGCAGCAGGATCATGATGGTGTTTTTTTCTCGTCTCTTACGCGAATAATTTTTTTATGCCTCTCCAGAGATGCAATCAGGTGGCACCGAGGCTCCCGGCTGGGGAAGCAAAGGTTTTGTTAACCTTTTTTTAAAAGGAGGGAAAAAACAAATAGCAGAGGATGTGTGTTCAGTGCATTTTTATAGCTCCGCTCTGCTCCCGCAGGAGTGAAAAGCCCATTGCTGACTGGACTTTCCTTCCGCCGAGATTTAAAACCAAAATGCAGCTCCACTCCCCCAACCCCCCCGACCCCCAGCCCTCCACCCCGCATGAAGTATCTCCCTCTGAATCAGGGTGAGATTGGCAAGACTCACTCCCTCCTGTGCCCCCTGCCCCAGCAGGAAGTCACAGTGCCCCTGGTTGGAGACCATTCTACTCATGCTAAGCCAGTGCCGCCGCGACTCCCACTGTGGCTCCTGGCCACCCCCACTTTGCAAATTAGGTTTCAAAGATTTTAACATGGACTTTGAGAGACAGTTTGGGAACAGCCTGTCTTGGAAGGCACGTGCGCAACAGCGGAGGCCCAGCAGCAGCCTGTCGAAGGGGTAGTGACGTCCTTGGAGGCAGCACCTGGCTCTCAATAAAGAGGAAAGTTCTGGGGCAAAGCCAGCGGAGAGATCCCCACCACACTCCCTCCCCGTCCCCCAGATCCACGCCGGAGACCTGGACTTGCCTCTCCCGCACCCTCCAAATGTAGCCGCCACTTGAGAGCCTTCTCTACCTTCTTGCCGTGGCTGCCAGATGAGCAAGGAGACAGTCCGAGGGGCTCGGGCTGTGGGGTGAAGGAGGGGGAAGGACATGAAGCGAGTGGAGGAGTCTCTGAGCTGTGCTTTTCCCCCTTCCCTTCCTCAACGTGCCCCCCCAGGACTCGCGCTGCAACCGAAGCACATTCAGCCACGTCGCTGAGAGGTACGTCTGATTCGCACGCAGCGCATCTGTCGCTGGCATGACCGGAGCAGCACTCGGAGTGCTCTGAACAGACGGTCCATTATCCCGCCTGCGCCCGGAGGGCCCCGTTCCCAGTCCACTTCCTCGTTCAGTGAAACATGGGGATGAAACCATGAGCGGCCCCATTTTTGGGTGACCCCGTCCCTTAGTCCCCCCCACGTCCAGCTCCATTCGTGTCCCACAGGCCACGTGCCTGCTCCTGCTGTATGTGCATTTCCAGCACGGCTTTGCTGCTGCTAGTTTTTTTAATCTACTTCACATGAAAAACTCCAGACCGAAACGGGCCTGGGGCGTTTTCAGTGACTGGGGGGTTTTTTTTGTTCATTATTTTTATTTTTATTTTTTTTACTTGACTTTCAAATGGGCCAAACCTTTGCTTCCCAAAAACAGAACATGTTCCCCCTCCCCGCCCCAAGTCAAACTCCTCTCCCTCTTAGCTGCACCCCCTCCGGTGTGTGCCGCTTTGCATGGTATTTAATTTTTTATTTTAAGTGGCCATTAACACCGTTCTCCACGTCTTTCTCCGCCTTCACGAGAGTTTTCAGATTCTTGTATTTACTTGTTTTATATGAAAAAAATATCAAATGTTCTTTGTATACGTTTTTCTGTACTTTAATGAGGGGGCGGGGAAGATTTCCATAGCAGCAGTCCTGGTTCTCCGATTCATTCTTTTTTTTTTAACGATTCTTTTTTTGTTTTTTGTTTTTTTAATTGTCGTTGTGAAGCTGTCGGTGGCTTTCGAGTCCGTGTTTCTTTGGCGATGAAATAACGTTCTTTTAGTCTGAGAGATTCTCCCCTCCCTCCCCACAAAGGAAAAAAAAAAAAGCAGTCGAGTAGCAGAGCATGGAATAATCCCTGTTGTTTTCCCATCCTATTATTGCCTCATTCAATAAATTGTTACAAATGTGCTCGCCCGTGGTCGATGTGATGCTTTGCGGGGTTTGGGTAAATGGAGGGAAGAGATGTTTGAAGAAAAGAGCTACTTCCCTTCCTTGCCTGGGTTCCTGGGAGCTGACAGCTGACTCCTAGGAGCTTTTCCTCTTCTGAGTAACTACCCAGCTGGGAACTCGCATTGATACCAAGGGGAGTAGGCGATTGAGGAAAGATGCACAGGAGTATGTGGCCAAAGGACTGGGGCTTTGGGGGCTTTTTTATTGTCACTATGAAGCTGCCGGTGGCTTTCAAGTCTGTGTTTTTGCTGATGATGAAATAACGATTTTTTTTTCTTTTTTACTTTTTCACAATTTCTTCAGTAAAAGGGGTGTGCTCCCTTTACCTTAGCTCAGCTTGGATGCTAAATCACAGAGAAATGGAGCTGGAAGGGACCTCTGGAAGTCATATCTAGTCCAACCTCCTGCTTGAGGTAGGGTCTTTCCTATCCAAAACATCCTATGCCCAACCTATCTTGATGCCTGCCTGCTGGGGTCATCTGACCCCAGCAGTCTTTCCTGCCCAAGTGCAGGGGGGCTGGATCCGATGATCTGTAAGGTCCCTTCCAACTCCTAACAACTATGAAACTATCACTAAACTACATGTCAACCCTGTTCCACAGCTACAAGACATTGTCCAACACCCTAACCTGCCACCAGTAAAGCAGGGGGGATGCGGGTGATTGGTGTCCCACTGCTGCAAGGGTTCACTGGATGATAGGAAATTCATGTTGGAAGGGACCTGACAAGGTCATGTAGTCCAGCCCTTTGTTCAAGGCAGGATCATCCCTAAATAAACCATCCCAGCCAAGCATCTGTGCAACCTGCTCTTAAAAACTTTCAAGGATGGAGATTGCACAGCTTCTCTAGCCAGCCGGGTCCAGTGCTGGACCATGCTCAGTCAGGAAGTTCCTCCTAATCTTCAACCTAAATTTCCCCCTCTGCAGCTTGAGGCTGTTGCTCCCTGTCTTGTCGCTTACAACCACAGAGAAAAGCCCATCTCCATCCTCTCTATAATTGCCCTTCAGGGACTTGAAGACTCGTATCTAATCCCTCCTCAGTCTTCTCTCCCTAGTTCTTCCAACCTTGCCTTGTAAATCGTGTCTCCCCAGCCCCAGTTGGTTTTGCTGCCCTGCTCTGGACTCTTTCCAAACTGTCCCCATCCCCCTTGAAGTGTGGGGCCCAAACCTAGTCGGCTCTGAATAAAGCAAAAAAATCGCTTCCCTTGATTTACGTGTGACGTGGGTGGGTTGTTAAAATGGGCTTGAGAGAGGAGAGCCATGCTCCTTGCTGGAGAGGAAGGCAAAGCCCCTCAGTCTGGAGCAATCCCTTCCTGATCCCAAATGCAAAGATCAGTCCGACTTGGAGCAAAAGGACAAGACTCTCTAGCTGGGTTCAGTCCCAGTCTCAAACCAGTTAAATTAAAGGGGTCAGGCTAGCTTTATTCACAGTTGCCTTCCGAATCTCATGCCCGAGACTGATGGTGCCAGAGTGGCTCTCGGCACCTGATAGTGGCGTCCTTCTCGGGGTCGCTAGAGCAGCTTCAGGATGTGGGTTGAGGAGCAGCGTGTGGCTGGATTCCCTGGCCCTTCGCAGGGTGGGGAGGTTCGCCCTGGTTATTTAATTACTTCTGATTTGCAGCTTCAAAGCCTGTTGTTATCATTAAGTACTAAGTATTAATTAGTGCCACTCTCTTGGCCAGATTCCAGGTGGAAGAAGGATATGTTCCCTGCCCAAACTGACCCCGCAGACTCGATTCTGGAACTTCATTTCATCTGACTGGTGTTCATCACCTGTGCAGAAAAGTATTTTGTGTGATGCAGGCTCCTTCCAATGTGTGTGCAAATGATGCAGGAGGAAGGGGAACAACTTACTCACTGGATCAAGCCAGAAATGCATAGAATCATAGAAAACAAGGGCTGGAAGGGACCTCTGGAGGTCACATCTAGTCCAACCTTCTGCTCCAAGCAGGACCAGCCCCAACTACATCATCCCAGCCAGGGCTTTGTCAAGCTGGGCCTTAAAAACCTCAAAGGGTGGAGATGCCACCACCTCTCTAGGTAACTCATTCCAGTGCTTCACCACCCGCCTAGTGAGGAGGCTTTTCCTAACACCTAAATTAAACCTCCCGTGCTGCAATGTGAGCCCATTGCTCCTTGTCCTGTCATCTGCCCCCACTGAGAGCAGTCCAGCTCCAACCTCTTTGCAACCCCCTGCAGGGAGTTGAAGGCTGCTATTCAATCCCCCCCTGTCTCCCCTTCTGCAGACTAAAGAAGTCCAGTCCCTTCACTCTCTTCTCCTAAGTCATGTGCCCCAGTCCCCCAACCATTTTTGTTGCCCTCTGCTGAACTCTCCAATTTGTCCACATCCTTTCTGCAATGGGGGCCCACAGCTGGACACAAGACTCCAAATGTGGCCTCACCAGTGCAGAATAGAGGGGAAGAATCACTGCCCTGGATCTGCTGGCAACGCTCCTACCAATGCAGCCCAGGATGCTCCCATACCCCAGCTTCTAGGCATTGCTGTGCTGGGGAGGATGCCTGAGCCAGCTGCTGGTGCCCTGGGTCACCGTGTTGGTCCTGGCATCTCGATCCCTTTCCCAATGTTGGTGTGAGCTCCTCTCCTCCAGCCGTTTCATTTGAGGTGCAGCTCTGCCCTCCTAGTCCACATCAGCCATACGTTGCACTTCCAAGTTCCTCCTAAACGAAGGCTGCACGTGAGTGATGAACTCTGCTTCAATCATCTGTGAAGCCCTCAGTGCTCTTGCCCAGACCAGCAGCCCCAGGAGGTGGGAGAAACCGTGTCTCGAGTATGAATGCAGCGAATTGCCTGCTTTCTTTATTGCCTTTCCCAGTCCCTTTACCTTTCCCCTTCACTCTTATCCCCACCTTGAGATAACAGCCTGTGAGGGCTTGTCTGCCTATCACCTCTGCTCAAGAGGCACAGCCAGACCCTGCTCCTTTGTCCTCCCCCACAAAATACCCATCCCAGGGCACAAAGGCCACTGGGCAGTGGAAGAAACTGGTGCTGAAATTCAGTGTGTAATTCCCTCCAGACTCTGCTGATGCCTTTGGAAATGGGCCTGGCTCTGGACAGATCTAGGGTCTAGACAGGTGGGGAAACCAATGTGGTGCATCATCACATATACCAACACGCATTCTCCAGTTAAAAGGAAGCTAGTTGCTTTATTTATAGGCTAGGGGGCTTGCACTTTATTATTCAGTTTAAAATCAGAGCAAAAACAAATAGAACTATTGCCATATGCAGTATAATTCATGAGATGATACATAAAGTTAAAAGAAACCGCCACAAACTAGGCAAAAAATAGTCAAAAGAGATTGTATCATAAGTCCTGTGGTGAGTACAGTTAAAGACGTAGCTCTTATTCAGATTCATAAAACAAAATCTAGCCTTCTTGAGCATCTTGACAGCACCTCCAATACCTCACTGTCGGTCATTTCTACGCCCGATTTAATATGACTATGCCTGAGGTACAGTTTCTTGCTGGAGCTAGAAACAGTCCACATGGCTGTGAAATGGGAAAAGAGACATTCCCAGAAAGGACTGACAGCAAAAAATTGCAGAAAGGATAGCTTGACTAGTGAACATCAAGACCGTTAAAAAGGATCCAGGTTTGTTAACACCTGTGGGGTGGAGAAAGATTAGACACAGGGAGATGATGAGCCACAAAGTCAACGGCCTCCCTCCCTGCTGCCTGAATAGAAATGCCACTGCAGGCAGCTTGTTTAAAAGCGTGGGTGGAGCAGGAATCAAAGGGGGCCACGACTGCGCCACTGGGTCTGGCTGCTCCCTTCGACCGGCCCTGGGGAAGCAGCAAATGGAGGGGGTGTCTGTGCAGATGCTGTCCTTCAAGCAGGTTTCTTTGACCTCATCCTGTCTTGCCTTTTGCTCCTTTCCCACCTAATGAGCAAGTGATTGTGCTGTCAGGGGGCAGCTCAGAGAGGGCTAGATGGACCATGCTGAGTGCTGAGAGACCATGGAGTTGGCTGCCTCTGGACCGGGTATAACCCAGGCCAGCCGGGAGGATCTTCAGCTGTTCGGAGCAGGCCTTTGGCATGGGACTGACCCACCGCTGCATCCCCTAGCCCAGCTCGGCCAGCCGGCGGGAAGGCAGCTGCCCATCCCTGTCCAGGAGCCGGGTGCTAGGAAGTGAGGGGTCCGGGGGAGTCACTGTAAGTCCTTGTGTGATGCAGCCGCCAGGCTCAGACCACCCTTTGACCATTCCCTCCTGCACCTGTGAGCCTAGCTGAGATGAGGTTGCCAGGTCCCAGGCCTGGCACAGCCCACACTGGCAGCCTTGGCTGAGACACCCCAAGGGCTAAATGGGCCCTGGAGCATCTCTACCCACCTGCTGCCACAGCCAGGCCCATTCCCAGCCCCCTCCGGCCCTGGTGTTGGCAGAGTCCCCTCCACAGTCACCCATCTTGTCGGTGGTCACCAGCCCCAGCTGGGGGACTGGGATTTGCCCCCCTCTAGCCAGCCTCCCCCAGCTGCTCTGGGAGCCTGTAGCTAAGTAGGGTCAGGTCTGGGTGGGAGCAAGATGGGAAACCAGCCTGGGGCCAGGGCTCTGGTGAACTAAGAAACTCCCCCCTGTTAACATTTAGTCCCGGAGACCTCCCCATTTCTGAGGATCCCTTAGAGACAGCCAGGCATCGAGGGCTGGAGAGGACCTCGTGCCCCCACTCCGCTGCAGCAGGACGTTGAATTTTCCTCTGGGATGGAAAGGCTGGAGGTGGCCTGGCCTGTCATGGGTGCAAGCTCCTTCCCCTCCCCATCTGGCTCTCCAGCCCAGGAAAAGCTTTGTCTGTGGGCTGCAGGATGTCTCCCCCAGCAGTGAGAGACAAGGGCCCTTTCTACCCCCATCCCTTTCTGCTACAGAGGCTGGGTGCTGGATGCAGCCCAGGCTGGGCATGGGGACTGGGTTGTAGCCAATGCTCCTGCTGGCACCAACCCCACAGGGTCCTGGCTGGAGGGTCTTGCCTCTCTGGTCAGGGTCAGACTGGCACTGTTTGGGGTCAGGAGGGAATTTTATACCCCATGGCCAAATCGGTTCAGAGCAAACCAGGAGTCAGGGCGTCTCCTGCAGATCAGTGGCACTGGCTCCAGCCCCTCGGCGCGGTGGCAGCTCGCTGCTGAGCCCCTTGCAAGGACCCGCCAGGCTCTTACTGCCAGGCACTCTGTTTACGGGGCACCGAGCCTCCACCAGACACAGCACGAGACCTGTGGGGATCAGGCTGTGTTGCCTTTCCAACACTGGTCTCAGCCCTCCTGGCCCCCGACCAGACCAATGGGGCAGAAATGGCCACTGCGTGAGGGCAGCAGACACCCCGGGGCTGGTGCTGAGCCCTGGAGCTTAGGGGGAGCTCTTGGAAACTGCTGGCCAAAGGCTGAGCCTCCGCTTGCCCCTCGCTCTGGGTCCGTGGCATTGCCCCGTCCCTCCTGGCAGCACCACGGAGCTGGGCAGGCCCCAGGGGCTGCGGCTGTGGCTGCTGGAGAGGGACCAGGACAGCCTGCTCCTAATCCTGCTGGGAGGAGAGGGAGAACAGCTCCGCTCAATAGCAGACGCGGGCGCCGGGGCTTTAATCTCCGCTAATCGGGCCTTAATAAGCAGGTCACGGCCTCCTGCTGTGGCCTGCTCCTGCCCAGCCGAGCATGGTGGCTCAGCCCCGCCATCTGACCCACGGGCCAGCCCCCTGCCCCTCCATCCGGCTCTCCTGGCCCCAGGACCACTTCCAGTGACCCACGAGCCTGGGCCTGAGGGCTGGAAAAGGCACTAGCTATGGCTGGACCTCGAACCCGGAGCTGGGTGCATCCTGAGTGCAGGACCAGGTGCCCGGCTCTTGGACACGAGGACAGCTTGGAGGTCAGTAGGGGCCTTCAGGCCAACCTATCTCCCATCTGTGTGTGGCCAGGTGGAAACTGAGCCAAGCCAAGCCAGTGCCATCCCATGGCAGCCACCCCACAGCCCTCCTCCCTGCTGCCCTGGGGGCCAAGGCACACCAAGGCCCCCTTGCTTGCACCCCGGTCCCCATGGGGCTGCCACAGACCAGTGGCACATGGTTTGCTGGCTCAGGGGAGCCGTGGACGTGGCACAGGGCTGCCTGCAGCATTTGCCCCCCTGCAAAAGCTCAGGAAAGCCTGGAGGAACAGCGGGACTGTACCGAGAGGGACCACGGCCAGCAGCCATGAGCCACGGCACAGAGCAGCCAGCCCTGGGCAAGCTGCTGTGCTCCACCTCTCTGGTGGACATTGCCGTATTTACTCAAGCCCAACAGGGAGCAACCATGGAGAGGAGGAGCCCATCGTGGACGCCCTCCGCAGCCGAGCTGAGCTGCTCTTCCGTGCGGGGCAGGAGAGCGTCTTGCCACTAATCTGATCCTGTGCTTGGACATTGATAATGCACGGATAAATTTTCTAATCTGGCATTTAATTAACCGAGGGGGCAGGGTCATCTTAAATTCAAAACCGTCTTGGATTTGGGTAAATTTGAAATCGTCTTGTGCTCCCAGCTCCTTGGGGTCGAGGGGGAGTGGGGCCGTGGGCAGAGAGAAGCAGCCCCCGCCCCATGCAGAGAGGTCGATAATGCACATGTCAATGACATGCGAGCTGGAAGCATGACATCACCTGAGCCAGTGCTTATTGGCAGTGCAGGCTGCTGGTGGGTGGGGCCTGGTTACAAAGTGAGTTGGGGGCCCATTAACCCTTTCTGGGGAGGGCATGGATGTTGCACCACCCTGTGGTGGAAGCTTCCCCGACAGGCTCTGGTCACAAGATGCCACTATTTGAGGTCCAGGCGCGGGCTCCTTCCACAGGGCCCCTGTGGGCCTCGGGGCCCCTCCCAGCAATCGATAGCACGGCCCTGCTCGGGCTGACCTTGCTGCATAATTCATCAGCTCAGCCGCAGCAGCCAGCCCTGGGAAGGGAGCGGGGCTGCAAAGGCATTTCACAGCATGGTGGTAGTGGCTGGACCATGCAGCCGGGCCTGAGCTCCCGCCTCTCCCCACTGCCCTTGCACGCCCAGGTGGGGACCAGGCTCTGGGAGCCCCATCCCTTGCAGCATGGGCTGGGCATGCTGCAGCCATGTACCTGCCTTTGCTATCTGGGCCCCAGCCCCCCACAGCTCCAACAGGCCCCAAGGCTGGCTGGGAGCCCCTCCAACGCGCCTGCCCCAGGGTCTGAGGGTGTCAGGCCATGGGAGACCCTCAGGCTGCTGCTACGCTCCAGCCCAGTGGGGCCAGGGAGCTGCCCCTTACTAACAAGCAGCCAACAAGGCCTTGTCTCGTCCTCCTGGCTGCTGGTGCCAGGGGGGCATCAAGGGGCAGTATTCCCCCCCCCCCCCCCCCCCCCCCGTCAGCATCATTTCTTGCTGTTTTACTGGGTGAAACCACCCACGCATGGCACCACGTGAGAAACCGGTCTCCAGGCTAGACTGGTTTAATAGGAGCTGCTTTTAAAACACAAACCAAAGCAAAACTCAGGCTGGATCTCAATGCCAGGCCTGGCCTCAGGGGCTGCTGCCCCTGAACGCCCCCCCCCCCCCCAGCCTCAGGCATGTGGCAAGTGGGTGCTGCAGATCCACGAGAGAGAGGGGCCACGGCTGCCGTTGCACCCCCACCATGCTCCCGAGGCAGCCCGTCACTGGTCTCCTCTGCCATCAGAGCCAGGCACAGGCACGGATGACCCAGCTGGCTGCAGGGGCCCAGACAGAAAGGGGACCCAAAAATGGTATTTATTATTATTACTATCATGATCCCTGGCAAAGAGGGGGGGCAATACTAAAAGTTTGCCCGGGGCTGCCAGCAGTCTAGGTACGGTGCTTGCAATCAGCCCTCTTCCCAGCCGTGAGGCCGCTGCACAGATGGAGCCAGCAGGCTGGGGCTGCCCCCGGCCCCGGAGCGGGAGGGGAGGTCAGGGGCAGCCCCAGGCGGTGCAGCAGCAGCAGGAGAGGAGGCAGCAGGATAAGGCGGCTGCTCCTCACCCACACAGCCTGGCTGCAGGGCTAGGGACCCCGGCGTCCAGCTGGGTACACCGGCGGCTGCCACCTAGAAAGGGCTCCATCCTGCTGGCTTTTCCCCACCCCAGTCTGGGCCTAAGCTTGGAAATATGCAGGCACCGCTCAGGATTTGCACCCCAGCCTCAGAGAGGAGACCCCTCCCCTGGGGCATTGGCTTGGGCAGAGCTCCCCCGTGACCCCAGGCTGCGAGCTGGCAGGGCTGGTGTAGCGCTGGGTCTTGTCCCCTCTGCACATGGGTCATGCCTCACGCTCCCCAAGCCAGCCCCATCCAGACTTGGGGCCAAGCCAGCCATGCCACGATGGAGAAAGAGGCCCCCTCACCTCGCACGACCAGTGGCAAGAAACAAAGCCTGCGAGGGGGTTCTTGCAAGCATAGGCCACCGCGCAGGCACCGCAAACAGAGGGGCTGCATGGGTGTAAATCCAGAGCAATGCCGGCCTGGAAGGTGCTAGGAGAGCCCTGTGTGGTACCTCCCCTCTGGGTTAGCCCTGCCTTTTTGCACCCTTGCAACACAAGGAGAGGCTGAGAAACACAAGAGCATAAAAATTGCCATTGACCCTGGGTCCGTTTGGCCCAGTCTCCTGTCACAGGGGGCCGAGAGCGGATGCTGAAGGGCAGAGTGACTGGGGGGTCTCCCCCCCCCCCCGTCCTTTTCACCTTTGCAGCCTCCAGCATTTCAGGCCTAGAAAGATTGAAGTCAGAGGCTGGGTCCCTCACTCCCATTCCCAGTAGCTCCCAACACCCCTTTCCTCCGAGCACACGTCCTGTCCCTTTGCAAATCCGGCTAGACGCCCAGCTTCCACCGCATCCAGCAGCAGCGAGTCCCACCCTTTAATTCCCCACTGGGTGAAAAAGAGGGTTTAAAACTTACTGCCTGCTCGTTTCATGTTGCGAGACCCCTCTTCAACATAAGCGTGGCAAACGAGGCAGGACCTGGGCGTCCGCGGTCTGGAGACCAAGGTGGGATTCGCTAGTCGCCTCCATACCGGCGCTACGCAGGGGACAGCGAGCCGTTGTTCTCTCTGCAGGGGACAGGACTACGTGGAAACCCGAGGATTGAGGTTGGATGCTAGGGTGAACTCGCTGACGCCAAGGATGGCTCAGCGCTGGACCAGGCAAGGATGGCAGAGTGGAGGGGACCCCACAGGCCGTGAAGACCAGCTCTCTGCTCTCACAAGCAACCATTTATCTACTGACTCCTACAACCTGCCCTTTGCAACCACAGAGCACAGTCTGGTCCCCGCGGGCGGCTGGGGACTCTCCATCCCCAGGAATTTCGAAGCACAGGGCAGAAAAAACTCTTGTCCAGATGCTTGCGGCTGGCACAGGGGGTCCAGCCACCCCCGTTTCCCTACAAGCTCGGGGCTACCGCAAAGGAGACCCTTCCCCTCCATCAGCTCCTGGATGTGGTGCCCAGAGCTCCAGGCTCCTGTGGGTACATACCCACCTGCCAGGTCACGGACCCACCTAGCAGCCCCTCGCTGCCCGCATGCCGGAAGACAGCGACGTGGAGACCAGAAGCCCTGTGACCTCGGATGTGCAGGGAAGCCAGCAGATCACCTCCCGCTGCACTTACCCTCGGCCACTGACAGACCCCGCGGGTTGGCGCCCTCCTGCCCCGGTCGGGCAGCTCCCGAGCATGGTCCTGGAGCGGTGGGGTGGCGGCGATGCCGGCTGTGCCCTCGGGCGGTAGTTGGCAAGTCTAGAACCACCGGATCCTGATACCTCACCAGTGTGAGTTCTACCATTGCCAAAGACAGCGAGAGGGACCGGGCTCGGTGAGGCCGTGCAGCTGGGTGCAGGGGAGTCGTCGTCCTTCGTCCCTCGTTGCGGCAGGGATTGTGCCTCGCTTGCAATGCCGACCTGCAGACAGCAGCCAGCACAGTGCATGACAGCTGCCCTCAGCACTGTGCACCCTGGCACGGCCCAGCTGAGAGCATGGCAGCCCCCACGTGCCCCTGCAGCAGGATGCTGGGCAGCCGAAGCAGGGAGAAGGTCTGGGCCAGGGTTAGGGACCAGGCAGGAATTAGGTGCAATTGGTGCCCCAGATCTCGGGACACCACCACCACCACACACTGCAAAGGGGTCGTTGTGGCAAGGGGGACAAGGCGACCCAGCCTAT
The DNA here is from genome assembly GCF_030867095.1 of Alligator mississippiensis. Classification (NCBI taxonomy): domain Eukaryota; kingdom Metazoa; phylum Chordata; order Crocodylia; family Alligatoridae; genus Alligator; species Alligator mississippiensis. The sequence goes on from NC_081827.1 coordinate 5,297,623, forward strand.
TGGCATCCCAGGCAGCAGATACAACGCACGTCTGCTAGACAAAGCAGTGGGGGCTTTGTAATGCGTGTGTCCTAGGTGCTCTACTGCTCAGGGAGACTCGCCCTTTGCCCAGGCACTTGGGACTGTGCAAGGCTGGGCCTCTCTTCCCTGCAGCAGGGGCCAGCTCTGCTGAAAGGCAGGAGGAAGTGGGCAGCTGGAGCCAGCCTGGATGGTAGAGAGCTGGGCTGGGGTGTGGAGTGGGACCTTGGCAGCTGGAGAGCATCGTGGAGGACGGGAGCAGGGCTTTCTGCGTTCACTCCATCCCACAAGGAGCTGGCATTAGAGGGAAAACCTCCTGCAGCCTGAGGGGACAAGGCAGGCTGGGTGGGGGGTAGAAGGTCACACTCAGGTTTTCCCCCTACCTGAAGTGCAGGAGTCCTTGGAGGGCAGAACAGCACCTACAGCCTTAGCATTGTAGTGCTGGTCCATGGCTCATGGGTAGCATCCTACACAGGGCAGACCTGCCCAGAGTGACCGACACCCCTTCCCAGTTAAAATAGCTGGACCTTCCCCCAGGCTGCCCCACGCACAGAACCGCCCTCGCTTATGCTGCTTGGGAAGAAAACTCCCCCCTGGCCCAGCTCCAGACAGCCAAAGCCAGGGGAAATGGGTCTGGCTCCAATGGGGCTTGTCCAGGGCAGGGCTCTGCTGCCTTTCTGGGCTCTGCCACCAAGCAGGACTCAAGAGCTCCAGGTCGAGGTCTGGGCTCTGCCACTGACTGGCTGTGTGACCTCGGGCACATCCCTTTGCCTCCCTGCCACTGGCTACACAGGACATGGGCATGGATGAGACCTCGTAGCAGGCAACAACGGGCAGCCGGGTCAGCCGATGGGCATGCGGGGTGCCCGCGTCCTGTTCTTGGCCGCTCCATTCGCGACAGATGCGTTAAAAGGCCGCAGCCGGTTGTGCAGCCTGAGCCACGTGGGGCATTTTTAAGCAAGAAAATGGGAATTTGTGGCCTGCGTCACCCCGTGGAGGTCATCAGTGGGGTTGGTCTTTCAGCACAGGCAGAGAATTCATCCGCCTACCACCCTCCGGGGTGAAACCAGGGAGGACCCACTCCCAGGGCTACGAGGGAATCGAAAGCACCCCGAGAAACCAGACTCCTCTCCTCCCTGCTTCACATTCAGGCCCCTGCTTCCTCCTCTCTGCCCTGCCCCTCCTCCATTTGGGCTGCAGCGGCATGGCTCCGCTGGCCGAAGACATTCCCGGTTCCCTCCTCATTAGAGCTGCTTGCACCAAGCCCGTAGCAAGCAGTTTCCCTCCCCATCCTGGCGACACCCAGCCTGAAGCCTCCCATCAGCATGGAGCCAGGCGGGACAGGCTTGCACCACGCACAAAGCAGAGCGTGCTCCGAGATGATGGCGGCACAATGCTCCAAGGAGCCATCTCAGCACATTTGAAGCCATCAACACATCCATTAAGGCCCCCGGTTCGCAGATTTGCGGTTCCATCGTCTGTCGTCAGAAAGCCTAATACAGAGCACTATGCAGCCTCCCTATCAGTGGAAATATGACAGGAAGATCTATGGGGATTGATCTAATTTCCCCGGTCAGGAGGATATGAGCAGCAAAGTGGAGCGGGGCTTGGATTGTGCCGTCGGTGGGGAGGGGGGGGGATAATGTCGTAAGGCCAACTCCGTTATCGAATGAGCAAATGGACAGACGTCAATTCACCGGCCTCTAGAGACGGCGCCTTTTTTATTCACATGCCATGCACTCGCCTTCCTGCCCCCACCCCCAAATTAGCACATCCTAAAATGAGGAAACTGATTGTGAACCATTCGGTTAAAAGAAAAAAAAACAAACAATCCAACCCCAAACTGTGTGTTTTCCTGCTACCTTCACAAGAAAGTGTGGGTATTACTGTGGGAGGCGCGTGGTATGCGAGACATTACGGTATTTGTAGGGGAGCAGTGATAACGGGGTCCCTGCTTTCCCACCCACGGCACAAGGGAAATGCCCATGGATGGCGATGGTGCTCTTAGGGCTTACCACGATCTGGCTAACTTGAACTATTGAGCCCTCCTGGGGTTGAACAAGGGAGAAACTTCACCTGGTGCCCGCTCCGAGAGGTCTCCTGGATAGCCCCTGGTGAAGGGAAGGGAAACTATTTAGAGAACGGGGAGACGGCTTTGTCCCGTCAGCTCCGGCACAGCTCCATTACCGACCGCTAAATATTTAAAAGCCCAATCAATGCACTGGCAGGTGGGGCTGCAGGATGTTTCTCCCTCGGACGGGTTTTGCATTACGTCAGGAAGGCCCCGTGCAACCCGCTGCACCGAAAGCACAAGGAGCGGGACCCAGTTAATATTTTATGCTAAATAAGTGGCTGCTTCACTCTGCCTCGCTGCGAGGGATGGGGAGTCAGGGTGAACCCGATACGTCCCAATTAATATTTCATCAGATAAGTTTAGCCTCTTGAGCTGCTTACGGCATAAGCCAACAGCTTGCTGTTACCTTGAATTCGTGCACCGGTAGGATTATCGTAGTCGGGGCTGGCAACGCCGCCTTCAGTGAAGGGTGCCTAGTGTTTCCTAGGGTAAGACTCTGCTGGCAAGGGCTTTGCCGACTGTTTGGGATGCTCCAGGTTGGGCCTCGGGGAGGGTCTTACTAAATAACCCTTTGAAAGGCTGCTCTCTGCACATGAACAGTGCGGATCTGTTAGGCCAGCGGCTCCATTTCCCGAAGACAGTGAGTGCGCTAGATGTGCTCCAGCCCAGGGCTGGACAGGCATTTCTCTGCTACAGCCCTGGGTTGCTGCAGGGACATTCAAGTCTGGGGCAGGAGCAGAAAAACAGTCCCAGCAAAGTGCAGGGAGTGCGGAGAAGCAGCCGCACCACAAGAGGAGAGAAGAGCCAAGCCTGGAGGAGGAAACAGGAGGAATGGGTTGGGATGCAGAGGGGAAAACCGAGGCAAGGGCCCAGGATGGAAGAAACAGCAGGGCAGCGACAGGAGGGGAGGGAGGTGGAAGTCAAGTCTGCCGAGCAACGGGACTGTGGCAGAAAGAGACAGTCCTGGTGGGGAGACGGACGGGAGCGAAGAGCCTGGACGCCAAGACTGGGCCGGTGGAGGAGCAGCGAGCAAGGAGGGCACTGGAGGCGGTGGGGTGGAGGTGCAGAGAGCGGGGAAGGGGTCTGGGGCCGGGAGCGGACTGGCAAGGCCAAAGCAGCAAAATCCAAAGAGGAGCTGGGACCGGGCAAGGACACAGAGGGAAGAGTGGGGCCGAAGAGTCTGTTCCCCATCTATTGCATTTATTTGCACACCACGCACCCTCAGATCCCAGCCGTCCCCCGTTCTAGGATGGCAGGAGAAAGTCAAGTAAAATAAAACAAAACATTTCACCTTTTAACCAAACTATTCAGATCTGCCTTCTTGGTTATCACCTGGGGGAAACCGCGAGCACGGGATGTGAATGACTCAGGTACCCACTTCCAGAGCCTGGAAGTGCAAGAAGGTGCCAGCCCCGACTCGCCATCCCTCCCCTGGGAGCCAGCCCCTACCAGGGGGCATCTCCACGCCCGCAGCACTGACACACCTGAGAGGACAACCACCTACGACTGCTGTCGGTCCTGCCCTTGGCTCCAGGCTGGGCAGCGGGTCTAGAGACTCCAGCCCCTTGGCAATGCCCGGAGGAGCAGGAGCTCTGGCTTGACCGTCTCAAAACCCTGCAAGCCACAAACAAGTCGTGTTAGGAGACTCTTGCGATTGCGAAGGCTGATACCCCCCAATCGGGTAACCTCCAGTTGCTACTGGTAACAGTCTCCTTCACTGCACAGCCCTCACCTGCAGGAGGCTGGACCTCATGAGGTCGCTTCCAGCCCTGCTTTCCCATGATCCTGTGCACTGAATGAAGCACGGCCCCCGAGAGCGGGGGGAGATGAGGGCTGGCAGCCATGCCAGAAGATGCACAAGAAGGGGAATTAAGTTTGTACAGGCAGCTGGCATCTGGGCACTGCATCTTCCCTGGAGTTGTGGCTGGGTGCTGACGGCACAACCGAATCCTGACCAGCCCCAACAGCCGCAGGTTTGATCCTGCCAAACTGACAGCAGCTTTTGGCCTCTCAGCCAAAAAAACCCCAACCTACTTCCAATTCAGCAGCAGCTGAGAGGGTTAAAACCAGCTGTAAGCTGAAGACTTCAGCCCAACTGGAAGAGAAGGACCGCCTCAGCCACCATGACCGGTCCCTAAGCAGCCATGACAGTGTCTCCATGCTTCAGTTCCAGTGCAGAAATCAGCTTCCCTGCTAAAGATGCACACCCCAATTTTGGACGACTGAATTTTTTTGGGGGGAAAAAGTGGCACAGAACAGGGAACAGTTGCATGTGGTATGTGAGTAAATACAATATATTCCCCAACACTGGAGGACTAGATCAGAGCAGCATCCTTCAGCGTAGCCCCGTCCTGCTTGGTTCATTTCTATTCAGCTGTAAGGAGCGGGTGTCACAGTCCGGGCTCAGATCTGCAGGAACCCGAGTCACTCCTGGCTCGATCTACCTTCTAACATTTCCCCCCCACTCGACACATCAATCTCCACCGGCGCTGGGCGTCCGAGTTGTGACCGAGCAGCTCAGCCGCAGCCTGGTGCCTGTTCTCAGAGGTGGCGGCAGT